>NC_083579.1:56251970-56622028 GCF_027579695.1 Neoarius graeffei
AATGGCCATTGAGAAGGTCTGGTCACCCTCCAACTGATGAGCCTCATGCTAATCAATGGATCAATTAAGGAAAGGCACACGGGGTCAAGCCACAGATATTGCACTGCCTATTAGTTCGTCTGCCTGTCATTATTACACAGTCACATGTCCAAACAGTGAGTGGGGACTTGGCATGCTAGGCAGCACTAGCCAAAGTAAACAGAAAAGCAATGAGGCTTGAACAAAATATTGATCTGACACAAATCTGCAGACTAGAGGTCTAAAAGCTGTGATTACAGCTAGTGTGTGTCTCAGTGTATGTGTTTCTAAAATTATATACATAAAAAACACCTCAACGTTTAATTCTTAAATATTATTTCTTATAAACATTTGCACATTTTAGAAAACTCAACATTTCTGAATATAATAGCAATGAAGCAAAGAGAGCAATCCCTTTATTAGATTATGGTTCAAACTGTTCTGTATTTATTGAATCATGCAGAAATAAAGTCTGTTAAAAGAACAATGGTAGAAGACTTCTACTAAAGTTTTGGTCTATTTGACACAGAGTAGCAAATACACAGTCTTTTCAGCATAAATTTTTCAATAATAAAAACATTTTGTTAATGCTTAACACTGAAACAAAGTAAGAAGCTGTGTTGTTACAACAAAGCTTTCAATTTAGGATTTTCAAATCTGTCTAAGGCAACATTTTTAATATGAATATTTTAATAAATATGAAAACAACAGGCAAACTCATACTAAAGCAGTAGAAATCACTGCTAACGGGCAGCTTTGAACCACATGAATTCTATAAATGCAAACAGTTTGTATAGAAATTTATTTCAAAATTATTTCTGGCCAGACCTGCAGAGATTTTCTATCTAAATTTACCACAAAAAGGGTAAAAATGTAAGGAATGACTGAAATAGAAACTGAATTCTATTCAAAATGAGATTAATAATGACAAGATGACTGCCTTTTATGTGTCAGATATGTCTTGTTGAGAGGAAGGGGATTATATCTTTACAAACTGCTTTGCGAAGCTGGCTGCAATGTTGGACCATCACATCATCGCTTCAAAATCCATCTGCACAGAGTAATTATGAATAATTTCAGTTTTCCTCTCTGTAGACAAAATGAAGATTGTTGGGGCTTGAATGAATGTTCTAAGGCTATAAGCTGATGAGAGAAACAATACTGGTAACTTGTACAAACAGTCCTAGTAGAGTAATCCCGAGTTCTGAAATTCAAAAGCGGCATTGTGAAACTCAGTGAAAATTGCAAGAGTCTATATTCAGGTCTGATGAAGTTTTCAAATTCTTTTGAGAGTCTTCTTTTTACTGCTCCTCCTTACACAACAGGGGACCAAGATGTCCTGCTCAATAAGGACCAAACAGAGTTCTCAATAGAAAATGATGCCATTGATGTGCTGCCAAATGGGAACGCTGTTCCAATGCCACTGCCTTTATTACTCAACACCATTTCATTCACTTCAGATAGAGAGCTGGCATGGTTATATCCAAATTAGGAATTGTGATCTGAGCAAACATGCTGGGATTTGGACCTATAACAATGGGCACACAAAAGCACGGTGGCCTAATGGGGACATCCAGCACAGCAGGGTACCCTCTCTTCTAGCTGATCCTCTGTGCCCCCCTGCAGTTTGACAAGATAAAGTAGCCTGCTTCGCATACAAAAGAACAATTTGGACAAATCTCGGATAGGCAGCTCAACCCAGTCCTCACAGGTTGCTATCGCAGCACATCGGTCACACAGTTCTTTGATAATGAGAGCACTTTGATAATGATTTCACTAGTGGCTATTGTTATACTGTAAGCTATTCAAAGGAATGCTGAAATTATGACACTAAAAGATCATGGCCATTTCAAAAACATTTGAATTACAAATAATTCATGAAAGACTAATAAAACATAATTAATTCATTTAGTAAAGCAAAACCTAATTCGAATATAGATCTTAACTCTTCATCTTTAAGGGTCTTGCTCAAGAGCACAACACTGGGTTTCAGACCTGGCAGTCATGATGGCCACTAGATCGGAAGTTTTAGTGTTGAGGTATAGCAAAACTCTATTTTCCCTTAACAATAAAAAGAGGTAGAGTAGCAGTTAAAAGCTTGGAGAAAGCCAATTACTATTTTCCACATCAATCTATTAAAAAGATATCAAACCAATGCAATAACATATGGAATTACCGAGTTATCTATGAGAGTTAAATGAATCAAAATTGTCTTGCAAGTATTTTTTGATTATATCTTTGCAAACTCTTTACAATATCTTAATCAGTTTCAGAAAAGAGCCTTCTGGACTTGAAGAATTAATATTTGACAAACCCTTAGATCACGATGTCAAAAAGATCATGAAAAACATACATTCAGTCAGGTATTTCCAAACTACTGGCCAAAAAACAAAGTCTTAATCTAAACTTGCAGTTTCTAAAATATTCCATGGCTCAGTATAAAAAAAGCACACTGTAGATAATTAAAGCTATGTGTCATTGAGCTGATATGAAGAGATGACAAGACTGAACAGATCTGTTCTGAAAATTTAGTACACTCTGTTGACTTTTCTACTGTATACTTGAAAAATGCTTGGTAATTGCAAATGGATAACAAAGCTGAATCCCACTTTATAAAACATGGCATCTTTAAATAGCATATGAACACGCAAATCCATTCCCCTCCCCTTCAGTCCTTGATCCAATGTAATTATTGTGCTGCATTTGTATGCGTCTGAAATCTGCAGCTACAGAGCAGAATTAGTGGGTGTTTGACACAGCTTCTTGTAGTAAGCCCTCACAAACAGGTCAGAATGCTATTGTAGAGTCACTGGACACCGTTTAAGACATAGCCTTTGTTCTCCCAATCCTGGTTTGATTCTTAAATCTCACTAATTTAAGCTCTCCCCACCTCTTAGGCCTAAGCAGGTCCTAAGCTTCCCCACACCCCCCAAACAGCAGCACGCTGAGGTGGGCCTTTTTCGGGTGGCTATGGTATCAGTGTCACACTTTAGTGGAAAACTCTCTCAGCATACAGACAACAATTTGCTGTAATGAGATTACAATTAACACTATTACTGCAAGTCCTGGAAACTGAGCAAGAATGAATTTTCCGAGTCAACTTAACCCAAGTAAGTTTACTAGTTCCTAGTTTAAAAAAAAAATCAATGTAAATTTAAAGAAACAATGAAAATAACTCTCACTACATAATTTAAGGTGGTCTCTATGTTTCTTTTACACAGAACCTCTTAAGCGTCATTTCACGTTGTCTTAGGAAGAAAACATTATTTAGCATGTCTTTTCCCATTAAATGACTAATATTGTAGAAATGAGATAAATTGTAATCCATCCATCATCTGTAGCTGCTTATCCTATAGGGTTGCAGGCCAGCTGGAGCTTATCCCAGCTGACTATGAGCGAGAGGCGAGGTACACCCTGGACAAGTCACTAGGTCATCGCAGGGCTGACAAATAGACACAGACAACCATTCACACCTACGGTTAATTTAGAGCCACCAATTAGCCTAACCTGCATGCCTTTGGACTGTGGGGGAAACCGGAGCACCCGGAGGAAACCCAAGTGGACATGGGGAGAACATGCAAACTCCACACAGAAAGGCCTTCGTCAACCACTGGGCTTGAACCCAGGACCTTCTTGCTGTGAGGCGACAGTGCTAACCACTACACCACCATGCTGCCCCTAAAAATTGTAATTATTTCTCTTAATTAGTAGTAAATCAAATGAACCTACAGATATTACAGACCATACAGCACTTCTAAATTTAGCATTAATACTTTTCATATTTAATTAATATATTTAACCTGTATAGACTAAGTAAAGCTAAGCTTTAAATAGCTATATATTCAGTAAACAAGAATTGATTCCTAATTCACAAACAACCACATATATTACCTAAAACACAAATTTTCAGATGATAACTGACATCATCCTGATATAAAATGCATTTGTCAGTAAAACTCTTATTTGTCAGAATACATGAATAACATTGTTGTATTTTGGTATTAGTGCAAACAATTCCAAAATAAAAGTGAGGCATTTGCACCGACATGTAAAAGCTCTGACAAAGCAAAAAGCAGCTCTTTATTAGTCATTTGTTAATGTTACACTTAAGTGGTGTTCAGTGCATATCCACCACAGGTAACTTTATAGAATGACACATTGTTACAAATTTGAGACCACCAGGTGTGATGGGCCTTAGAAGTAAGTTTCATCCCATATGTTTTTTTTTTTTTCTGCACAAAAGCCAAACTCTAATTTGCCATCATCAGTTGTCTTTGTTAACGTAGGGCTGGTATTTGGGAATAATCCTCTTCCCATAGAATATCGCCCCAACAGGCATGGGCAGGATCAGGTCTCGAGCTCTTTCAGAGACGTCTCTTTGTGAGTTATACCACGTTCAAGGCTGAGTATGTTCTGTTTTGAGTAATAGAAAGAGAGGTTGAACAGGATGTAACTTGGGCTCAGTGTATTTACATGTTTCATGTCGCAGTCAGTTTCTGGTGGTCCAATGGTAGCTGTGGGCTTAGAAAATGAAAGTCTACTTAATTTAACCACTGCCAGATTTATCAACAAATGGATCACCTTATACATATGCTTCTATTTTCCTTGTATATGTAATTCTTATAAAAATGTTTCTACTTTATGTTGTATGACACTTTTTGCTGAGCCTTTTAAAAAAAAAAACAATAGTCTGAATAGCTTAATTGTGAAAATCTTCTCACTGAAAGAACTATTATTTAATACAACAGAGTCATGCTGAAATTGATCCAAAACTATAGCATAAACAAATATGAAAATGACTATAGATCATTTCCCCTGTCACGTAATATATAACATTCATCACCATTTTCCTTTCCTTTCCTTTCTTTTTTCTTTTCTTTTTTAACATTTAACATGTATTTTAATGATTATTAGCTACTGTGAATTGTAGCTATACTCCAAAAAGAAAGAATTCATCAGAAACCACTCCCCATTTCCAATATCTATTTCTATATACTCAACTTGTCAGGTCTAAAGGCTGTGACATATGGCCAAAGGGCCAAATAACATGGTAAATATCAAGTTGCAAATGTTGATTGATTGTTTATACGCTCGTGGTAATGGCATGCCACTTGAGATCTCTCCTGTTTACTCCTCAAATTTCATAAAATGTTGTCGGTGAATTATAACTGTGACTGATTGATGAACTATCTTGGTGTGCTCACACTGCAAAAAGTGAAAAACAAATCTGTGTGTAACATAAAATGAATGAACTCTTCTTAAATTCATGATTGGTAATAATTGATTCACAGTTACTGGGGTTTATTAAAAAGTCACTTTCGTTTCAACAAACAAACATACCATAAAACCCCTGTCAACATTCATTAGTGGAATAAGGGATGTGTGTGCTGAAGTTTTACTGTGATGCGAACTAAACTACACCAACAGCAAGGTTCTTATAAACAATACAAATGCAATAATTACCACATTCAAAGATAAGTCTTTGTTCTTGTTTTTAGCAAAAATATTTTGAGCACATTAAAGTCCGAAAAAAATGCTTGTCACTTTCAACAAAGAAGGATAATAGATGTTAGCGTTGATGGTAAAGACGGACAAAGAGGAGCAGCCTACGGCTGCACACAAAATGCCCCACCACAACTAAAAATGAATCCATTTACTTCAGTTTGTTTACTTTGTACTTTTGGCTGGCGACAAATAAAAGAGGAGCCAATTCAGGGGCAGGAGCCTCGCCTTGCAGTCTTTTTTTCGTAGGCTACTTTTTTCCTCCCCTCCACTGCTTTAAAAACTGTCTTGGCAAATGCACAGGCAGCCTGTGAAGGCGGGGAGGAGGAGAGCTGGAGAGAGGAAGAATGAAAGGAAAGCACAGTAACATCTGCAGCAACTTCCAGACAGACAGTTGGGATGTGAATAACTCAACACTCAGCTGCCCTGACCTCTGAAGAACAAAAGAAGGGGATGTATGTGTAAGAAGCAGCAAGTCAGGGAGGTGAGCTCGATTTATTGTCTGGGTTTGGACTCGAAACTGTGCCACTGGGGCACCCACCACTGCATGCCACCACGACTGTCATAGCTGCAGCACAAAGATCACATCTTGCAACATAGGAATGAAGCATAAATTTCCAGTGCCCATGTGCAATTAACTCACAGTGTGAGGAATGCATAAATGAATTCCCTAGAAAACCACAAAAGCAATGCAACAAAAATGCAAAAAAGTAGCAACTAAGCATAATTCATCATCTTTTGTGAGCAACAAGTCATCAGAATCAATACTTATTTTTCTCTCTAAATCAAGGCACAAAAGGCCAATTCTCTCAACTTGATATCAAAGCAAGAAGCAACAAAGCAAGTGTGTACTTCACGACTTAAATCTTACAAGTTCCTAATCCTTCTGAAGTCTGTGCGGGACCTTTCGTTTCCATGGAAACGCAGGGGCATTCAACCAAGTGATTGCCACCAATGAATTTCAGATAAGACGAAATGGAAGTGAATTGATGTGATTTTAATGCAGAAGAGAGCAGCAGAGGGGAGATCCACTCGGTTCATATTTGAATAAAGCAAACACAAGAGACAAAAGCCTGACAGCCGTAAATGACATTGTCAGTACAAAAATTATCAGCCAGTTTACAATCTGTTTGCTCATGTAGAACAAACAGAATGTGTGTGGCATCCCCTGGCTTTGTGAATGGCAGGGCCGCCAGCAGCCAACGAGAGAGAAAAGCAGATATCTGCTCCCCCAACCACCTCTGCTACAATTAGATAGCAATTTGATGGCCTGCCAGAAAAATAAATGCTTAGATATAGTTACAAAAAAAAAAAGTAACAATTAGTTGTTTTCACCCTGAGTTTGGGACATATCACAAGCCGACATGCATAACTAAGAGAAATTACTGAAATACTCTGGGGCTTTTTCACAGAGAGAACCACAGATCTAATAGAAAGCACATTCCAGACCACAAAACCTCAGTCACCTAGCAAAGGCCCACACCACAGTTCACTTTTTGCCTCTGCGTCCATGCAGGGGGAGATAGGGAACACTGGGATGCTCCTTAAACACAGCGCCTCTAAAGGCTGTGTTCAATCTCCCAGCCCCCTCCCTTTTGTGGCTTTTTGTCACTTGTTTTGTTTTGAGCTTGTTAACTTCTCAATGGCTGCACTAACCCAAGCAGCTGCCCAACTCGCAAGGACCTGTGAGGCATCAATATTCAGCCCAGGAATGAGGTGTGAAAAGCCGCCACATTCCCTTCAGACCTTCCAGCTGAAGCTGGAGTTCCAACAATCAGAGCGCAGCATCCTACAGCATAGTATTAGGAAATATTCACTGTATTTTTATCACCACAACTCAACTGCCTGTAGCCAGATAAGGCACAAGGACAGGTTGATACTTTGAAAATGCAATAATACTAATCAAAATACTAATAAGGTTAAGTCACTGAATAAAATAGGCATTGAAGTTGTCCATTAATGTATCTGCAGAAATTGTTCAGTCAATATTATGAATGTGAAAATGCATAAAGTGAAACATTTATAAAAAGCATATAGATATCAACTGTGTATTAATGGTACCAAAACAATAAGGATAACTTTTTCGATGCATGTGTTTGCATGCATTTTATATCTTCATTGATATTCATCCCTGCATTCCCAGTGTTCCACAGCGAGAGTGGCGAATCTATCCGCAGGCCACGAAGCTGCCGTTCAGTCTTATTAAAAAGTTGTTTGATTAGCGGGGGCCGGAATGGAGCCCATGGAAAGGTCTGCAAGTGGTAGATAAAAGGCAAACAACAAATAGGCAAAAAAAGACAGATGATCACCAGTCAGCCACTAGAGCATCAGAACACAACCGTATTGCTGGAAACCTGATCCAATTATTGTCAGCCAGTGGGTGATAGCTAGGATGCTTTTCTCAGTTCATTCAAAATCTAAATTGCTCTTTCCTTTTTCCCTGATATGGCAATCGGTCATAAAGGGGCAGCCATCATTAAAGTTGTTTGAATTGGAGCCCTATAGTGTTTGGTTAAGAGGGCAAATGCAAATTTGATGAAAGAATAAGGCTAAATTTACATATCTGTCTCAGCTCACACAGGGAGAGTAAACATTCTGTTTATCTCGAGTGTCACTTTATGATTTCAGTAAAATATAAAACTGACCTTGGCCTCAGCCATATCAAAAGACATCAGTGAAATACTGTTGTACAAATACAATTTGTTGAGGAAGAGCTTGTCAACAAATCCTCAATAACTTAGCAAATAGGGGTGGAGCGCAATTTGTTGGAATGAAAATGAACCGCAACTACTCTTCATTTTACTGTTACAATTTTCAATATTCAAATATGACCCATCTCATGATATCTGATACCAGGTAGAAAAAACTATGACGTTAGCAGACAAATGTAGGAAGTATGAACACAAATGTAATATAGAGAATAACTGACTTAATACTTAAGAAAAAGAGGAGAACCCATAAATTTAAGGATGACCCAACTCTTAAAAAAATACAGCAAAAAAGTGAATGCGTTAAAGGTGAGAAGGATGTTTACGGAGATGTGCTTCACAGGAAATAATAAATCCGAAAACTGTTACAACACCTCAGGCTACAGATAAAATTACATTATTTTCTGTGGTTAATTTGTTTTCACTTTCAGAGCATCTGTAGTAACTGTGTTGGCTTATACTGGACCTAAAATTAGGGGTATTTCATTAGTTGATTATATAAATATGAATAATGCTTACTAAGTAATTTATCTTATCAACCTGCCTTTATATGTTTATGAATATTTATGAATTTTGAGATATGAAATCTTTTCAAGTGTGTCCTTGCCAAACTAGCAGTATGTCTTTCAACAAACAAACAAACAAACAAACAAACAAACAAACAAACAAACAAACAAACAAACACTTATTAAACTATAACAGAAAAGAAGAAGAATATATCAATAAAGGCAAGGAAAGATACTACAATAGACAGAAAAATTATAAGGGTGAGTGGAGACAAGATTTTACAGACCCACGTCACGGATGTGTAGGAACTGAAGCAAAATACTGCCATCTATGGCCACATCTAAAGCAATGCTGGGTGTTTTTCTTTTTTCTTTCCCCCCCCCTCGATTTGACATGCCGGGGCGGTACAGTGGTGTAGTGGTTATCACTGTGGCCTCACAGCAAGAAGGTCCTGGGTTCGAGCCCAGCGGCTGGCGAGGGCCTTTCTGTGTGGAGTTTGCATGTTCTCCCCGTGTCTGCGTGGGTTTCCTCTGGGTTCTCCGGTTTCCCTGACAGTCCAAAGACATGCAGGTTAGGCTCATTGGTAGCTCTAAATTGACCGTAGGTGTGAATGTGAGTGTGAATGGTTGTTTGTCTCTGTGTCAGTCCTGTGATGACCTGGCGACTTGTCCAGGGTGTACCCTGCCTCTCGCCCATAGTCAGCTGGGATAGGCTCCAGCTTGCCTGCGACCCTGTAGAACAGGATAAGCGGCTACAGATAATGGATGGATGGATTTGACATGCCTAGGCTAATAAACTAATAATTTAACTGATTATTAATAAACTATAGCCAAAAGACTTCAATCTCATTGAATATCTGTCCAAATTCCCTACACCTATGCCAAGTACCATTGCATTAATATCATGCTGGAACTTGCAGTTTAAAATAATAAGAACCAACCACAGTTCAAATGTAAGCTTTAACCAATTTCTGGGAAAATAACAATGGTAAGCCTGCTACACAAATTTTATAAACAAGATTCCTTCATGAAAATACCCAAGTCAAAAAGACATGGCATTAAGAGTAGTGTCTAATGTTCAGACGGCAGGTTTGAGGGTTAAACATGTATTGTTAAACTCTTGAAGTAACATGACTAACACAAACGGACCACCCTGGGAACAAGTCAGCTCACTGTAATTTTACCCCCATCAATCATGTGAGTCAAAACAACTTTTCTTTTCATTTACTATGTGAGTCATCTTGTTATAACGATTCTACAGTGTTAAGATTAAAGTTGTGTAGTAGTATGAACAAATGGGGAGCAAGTTTTCTCTCTCACATGGAGGTTGTTTAAAGCTGAAGAAATTCTGATTTCAAACACTGTCCTAACTGAAGTTGATCAGCATCAACATTTTTAATAAAAGTTTGTGCCTTAATGAGGTCTTTATAAAAAAAAACCTTTTTCTCTAAACAGAGAGCTGGATAAAAAAAGTTAACTTTCCATCCAAATGACCATCTGGTTGCCTTATCCTTTAAATAATAAAATTCACAAAGCAATTAAGCAAGGGGATTCTGCTGCAGCTTTCTAAACCACCTGCCGTTCCATCATAAATTCAGATCTTACTCAGTTACCCAGGATGACTTGCATCATTCAAGACTGCATGCAAACTACTTTTTTAATATTTGCTTCTACATATGCAACAAATGTTTATTTACAAAAAAATCAATATTTGTCCTAATATATATATATATATATATATATATATATATATATATATATATATATATATATATATATATATATATATATATATATATATATATATAGAGAGAGAGAGAGAGAGAGAGAGAGAGAGAGAGAGATTTAAATTATTTCAGTAATGTGCTTTCATGTAACTATTTCAGAGTGAAGCAGTCCAGCTCATCCTGACAGCCTACAACAAGCAGCAAAAACTGTCAAAAATAAATGAGAAAGCTTTAAGTATAAGACTCATCCAGGCCGATCAGCATATCAAAATCTTATGTCCCTCTGGATTCCCCGGCTTTAGATGCCATGTGCTATGATCTGTCCCGTCTGTCATTCTGTCTGTTAGCTCCACGCTCCCTTGCTGGGTCTGACAGAGTCGCAAAGTCACCATTAATCCACATCTCTGGGGTTATGGCTGGCACACTCCTATGCCGGCTGCTCTCAGGATGCAGAAGTTGACAGGAAGTAGCAGATGTCCTCAAAACATAATTTAAAATTCTGTAATTATTTAAAACCATTACTCTCCACAGTAAAAGATGCTTTGTCCCTCTACGGTAACTATCTTCTACTTTCCTGTTTCTCTACAGTCAGTTTAACATTGTTTAACTAGGGCACTTATTAGAAACTTAAAAGGAACAGTTAAAATTCACTTAACTAATCTTTCACTTTCAAAAAGTAATATTCCATGATGTGCCAGAATTTAAACTAACTTAAATAGTCAAATCAGAAATTGCTAACTCAAGGGAATGCGAAATGAACACAACAGACCTGTCACAGAGGTAATCAGACACACCCTTAAAATTCAAAAGCACCCATGTTCAAAAAAAAAAACCCCATCTCTAATAACAAATCAGTCAGGGGTGTATAAAATGGACAGATTAAGTCTTTCAAGTTCCTACAAAAACCTCACTTCTCTAGTTATGTCTATTTTTAAATGATCAAAAGTTCTTAATCAACACTTGGTACACAGCTGTAAAACACAGTTAAAACTAATCTACATCATTTTAAAAGTCAGCACAGACAGATATAAGATGTGCACGGTGAAGGCTTATATTCAAATACTGGACTGAATTCAGATTAAACGCTTGATTTATGTAGTCAAACAATTACATACAGCATTGAGTAAAGTGCAGCCAAGACCCAGCGGCTCTGTGCTGCTTGTAATGAAGCACCATAGCTGTTACTGTGGTGACGTTTTCATAAAGTCAACATGCACTGTCTACAAGTTACCCTATTATATTTACAAACAAAATGCATTAAAGACCTTATTTAATTAATTTAAACATCCTCTAAGGTATAAGCAAATAACAAATGTTTTGAGATTCTTTACTCTGCAAACACACCTTACAATAGCTTAAGTCTGACAATATGCCAAAGTTATCAAAGCAAACGAGCAGAGTGACTGACATGTTTGCGTGATGTGATTTTCTCCCCTTAACCTGCACTTTACAGATTTGCCTATTGTGAGGCTTTCAGTAACCTGTCAAGGTGCTGTGAGGAGGGAACTCTTAGTTTCTCTCTTAAAGAAACATCATTTTCACCTGTGAAAGTCAGCCACCCTAATAAAGGGTCACTGCAAAAAATGTGGCCTGAAGGGCGAACACATGGGAGTTCACTTAAATATCCATTAGTCAGCTATGACAACCATATATATATATATATATATATATATATATATATATATATATATATATATATATATATGGGCGGCACAGTGGTGTAGTGGTTAGTGCCGTTGCCTCACAGCAAGAAGGTCCGGGTTTGAGCCCCATGGCCGGCGAGGGCCTTTCTGTGTGGAGTTTGCATGTTCTCCCCATGTCCGCGTGGGTTTCCTCCGGGTGCTCCGGTTTCCCCCACAGTCCAAAGACATGCAGGTTAGGTTAACTGGTGACTCTAAATTGACCGTAGGTGTGAATGTGAGTGTGAATGGTTGTCTGTGTCTATGTGTCAGCCCTGTGATGACCTGGCGACTTGTCCAGGGTGTGCCCCGCCTTTCGCCCGTAGTCAGCTGGGATAGGCTCCAGCTTGCCTGTGACCCTGTAGAACAGGATAAAGCGGCTAGAGATAATGAGATGAGATAATGATATATGGCGGCACAGTGGTGTAGTGGTTAGCGCTGTCGCCTCACAGCAAGAAGGTCCGGGTTCGAGCCCCGTGGCCAGCGAGGGCCTTTCTGTGCGGAGTTTGCATGTTCTCCCCGTGCCCGCGTGGGTTTCCTCCAGGTGCTCCGGTTTCCCCCACAGTCCAAAGACATGCAGGTTAGGTTAACTGGTGACTCTAAATTGACCGTAGGTGTGAATGTGAGTGTGAATGGTTGCCTGTGTCTATGTGTCAGCCCTGTGATGACCTGGCGACTTGTCCAGGGTGTACCCCGCCTTTCACCCGTAGTCAGCTGGGATAGGCTCCAGCTTGCCTGCGACCCTGTAGAACAGGATAAAGCGGCTACAGATAATGAGATGAGATATATATATGTTTCCCAGCAAACTGTGTGCAATTACTGTGTGTTAATTACACTTTAATTAACTGTGCAACATGGAAACAAATTGAAATTACTTTTTAATTACATTTTAAACAATCTGAAACAATCTACTGTGGTGCTTGAAAGTTTGTGAACCCTTTAGAATTTTCTATATTTCTGCATAAATATGACCTAAAACGTCATCAGATTTTCACACAAGTCCTAAAAGTAGATAAAAAGAACCCAGTTAAACAAATGAGACAAAAATATTATACTTGGTCATTTATTTATTGAGGAAAGTGATCCAATATTACATATCTGTGAGTGGCAAAAGTATGTGAACCAGTATGTGAAGCCAATGTGAAAGAGGCCTTCAGTTGCTTAGAAGTTACCCTGGGGTCCTTTGTGACCTCGCCGACTATTACACACCTTGCTCTTGGAGTGATCTTTGTTGGTCGACCACTCCTGGGGAGGGTAACAATGGCCTTAAATTTCCTCCATTTATACACAATTTGTTTGACTGTGGATTGGTTGTGTCCAAACTCTTTAGAGATGGTTTTGTAACCCTTTCCAGCCTGATGAGCATCAACAACACTTTTTCTGAGGTCCTCAGAAATCTCCTTTGTTCTTGCCATGATACACTTCCACAAACACGTGTTGTGAAGATCAGACTTTGATAAATCCCTATTCTTTAAATAAAACAGGGTGCCCACTCACACCTGATTGTCATCCCATTGATTGAAAACACTTGACTCTAATTTCACCTTCAAATTAACTGCTAATTCTAGAGGTTCACATCCTTTGCCACTCACAGATATGTAATATTGGATCATTTTCCTCAATAAATAAATGACCAAGTATAATATTTTTGTCTCATTTGTTTAACTGGGTTCTCTTTATCTACTTTTAGGACTTGTGTGAAAATCTGATGATGTTTTAGGTCATATTTATGCAGAAATACAGAGAATTCTAAAGGGTTCACAAACTTTCAAGCACCACTGTAACTAGTTTCTTTTTTTAAATTAACCTTGATGATAACTTTGCACGCTTGTATCATTCTCTGAATCAGGTTTATTTCTAATAAATAGCCCTTAAGGGCTGAGCAAGCAGCTGTAAATATAGGCGAGTGTAGAGGAAGTTCAAGTTTTAACTACACTCTGAAAATAAATCTTTATGCTTTTTTTATTCTGAAAGCAACCTGACCAATTTGCAGTCCAACTAGTACACCATTACTAAATTACACCGATTAGCAAAAAGTTTCCTTGGTCATTCCTGTTAATGTTAAGTGACTAACATGCATTCCTTCATCTTTAGTAATTGCTTTATTCAGGTTAGGCTACAGATCCACTGTGACCCTATCTCAGTAACATAGCAGATGCCTGAATTAGATGAGAATGCATCATAAGCCACCATTCACACACACAAAGAGGACACTCGGAAATCTGCACAGAGAGTAACCTGAGCTCAGGACGGAACTGGGGACCCAAGAGCTGTAATACATCACTGTTACCTGTTGCGCCACTGGTGACAAACAGAAACCAAGAAAATAAGCCAAGGCATCAGTCACATGACCATTAATCAAAAGATGGTTTTAAATGGACACGTTTAAATGAATGGGGCGACATGGTGGTGTAGTGGTTATCACTGTCGCCTCACAGCAAGAAGGTTCTGCGTTCAAGCCAAGTGGCCAATGGGGGCCTTTCTGTGTGGAGTTTGCATGTTCTCCCTGTGTCTGCATGGGTTTCTTCTGGGTGCTCCGGTTTCCCCCACAGTCCAAAGACATGCACATTAGGTTAATTGGTGGCTCTAAATTGACTGTAGGTGTGAGTGTGAATGGTTGTTTGTCTCTGTGTCAGCCCTGCAATGACCTGGCAACTTGTCCAGGGTGTACCCCGCCTCTCATCCATAGTCAACTGGGATAGGCTCCAGCTTGCCCGCGACCCTGCACAGGATAAGTGGTTATGCATAATGGATGGAAGTTGAAATGAATACTGGATGTTCTTATTGGGTGCCTTTTTCTGCTATTTTACAATATAGTGTCAAATCCTACATCAAATTAAGCCCAATGGATAATAGTTATGGAGATGTAGTATTATAATGTCAAATATAGAAGCAGTACCATTCAGATAGTTATGGCAGAAAGGGATGAAGACAACCACCATCCTTTAGCACATTTCCTCTTTCTTTCCACTCTCAAAAACTAAGATTCAGAGTTCAGATTGAGGGCAACGTTATTGACACAGCACATGCTTTAAAACTTCTGGCTCATACTCAGGAATGTAGTCTTTTATCACACCTTGTCTATTATGGCACATACCTGTGTTTGTTGTACAAGGCAAAGATTTAGGCACAAGTGTAAGCCTACAGTATGTAGCTCAGAGCAGAACTGTACAATGTCTTTAGGTGACAAATCCAAGGAATTTTAGTGTTTTTATATTTTTTAGTAAGTCTTAAAGAAAGAAAGAAAAGAAAGAAAACACAACTTTATTCATCACACACTTGTGAAATTTCCTCTCTGCATTTAACCCATCTGAAGCAGTGAACACACACATGCAAGAAATGAGCACACACACATACCCAGAGCAGTGGGCAACCATACTAACAGCGCCCAGGGAGCAGTTGGGAATTAGGTGCCTCGCTCAAGGGCACCTCAGCCCAAGGCCGTCCCATATTAACCTAATCTGCATGTCTTTGGATTGTGGGGGAAACCGGAACACCCGGAGGAAACCTACGCAGACATGGGGAGAACATACTGTATATGATACATACTGAAGACTTTAGCACATTTTAGGGTTTCATATGATGCCATAAACTGCCCTGTTCCACTGGACAAAATAAGCCTATTTTACAATATTACATCCTTTACACAACTCAAATCAGGTAACAAAATTTTGGCAACACATTTACATTTCATAATATAATCTCATCCCTTCTATGCTACATTAAGGAGAGTAGCGGAGCAATCAACTGCAACAGCATACCTTTGATATAAATGTCACCCAAATATATCATGGTGGTGTAGTGGTTATCGCTGTCGCCTCACAGCAAGAAGGTTCTGGGTTCGAGCCCAGTGGCTGACGGGGGCCTTTCTGTGTGGAGTTTGCATGTTCTCTCTGTGTCTGCATGGGTTTCCTCCGGGTGTTCCGGTTTCCCCGACAGTCCAAAGACATGCAGGTTAGGCTCACAGCAATAGTGGCTCTAAATTGACAGTAGGTGTGAGTGTGAATGGTTGTTTGTTTCTGTGTGTCAGCCCTGCGATGACCTGGTGACTTGTCCAGGGTGTACCCCACCTCTCACCCATAGTCAGCTGGGATAGGCTCCAGCTTGCCCAGTCAGTCAAGGGAGTGTCCTGAAATGAAAGTCCTCTTCTTCTTCAGTTTAACAGACACCAGTAAGAGCTCCAGTCACACATGGCTGAAAACATTAGCAAAGTTGGGAATTGTGTGGTATGACACAAGAGACAGTACAAATGAGGCCTGCCCATTCCCTCACAAACACACAGCTTCCTTCACCGACAGCCCCTGAATGGTTTAGGTAGTACTAGTATACAAAAACTACTAAAATTAAATTTCTAAGCCTTCTCTTTAGGCCTTCTCTTTTTCATACATGTTACTGATGAAGTTCCTAGGTGAAGACGTTAGTAACAGAAATGGCAAGAAGCATTGCAGAAGCAGTAATACTGGCTTAGCTTATTCAGCAACCACTTTGTATTAAACATTTATTAGGCCCAAGTCATATGAAAGGTTAAGATTGAAGGATGGAATTAGTCATAGCTTTTTTATGACTTCTTTCATATTAAATTCAACAAATCACTTTTGCTCGTTAGAATTATTTTGCATAAGGCTGGGTTGCATATGCCTTGAGGCTATTGGGGGCACTATATATAAAACTTCTAAACTGCTCATTTACATATCATTCTCTACTTTCCCATCTGCAGACAAGTACTTGCACCCATCTCTGTGCTTTTCTGCCAAAAACACGAGCAGTGTCAACTCTACACATTGATTTGAATAGAAGTACATGGAGCTTCTGTATTATTGTCCTGATGTATCTTAATAAAAGATCATTTCATCACTGAAAATAAATACAATTCTTCAGATGCACGTAAACCTACAGTGAAAATCTTGTGACAGTATGTTAAAATGAAGAAACAAATATATTTTTACTCGTTGTTAGAACACTTTATTAACCATTTAAAGGACATAGTCCAATGCAATGCTATTCCTGTCCGTTATACACATTCACATTCTAGCAGTCTTTAAGCAAATTTTGTTTGGGCCTTCAGCAGGAGGAGAGCGCTGGAACATTTTCCCATGCACACAATGCAGATTAGATACTGTGTCCTCACACTGACATTTAACAAGGTTTTTAGAGTTGGCTCCATAAGAAAACCACTACCAACGGCCTCTTCCTGTGGTACCATCTGCAAGGGCTTAAACTTGTATTATTAGTGGCATCCAATATGGAAATGGATATTGATTTTATGAATACTATTTTCCTATTCTGTCACAATGGTAACAATTATGGGAGATCCTTTCTAAAAGAAGATATTTAAATTAATACATTTACATCTGAGGCCATGTCTTTACTTGATCGTTTTCGACAGTGTTTTTACATTAACGTATCATGGAGACGTTGCAGCTTATTTGACTGCTAATTTGTTTGACCGATGGTAAGAGATGAATGTAAACGGCCATTTCGATTTGTTTTTTAGCAACTTAGCAAAGCCAATTTGAGTAGCATCCCCTAAGCAGGACTAGCTTAGAAATTACTTACATCCGGCTCAACCAACACTGAGTGTGTAAACACTGACAACAGTACACAAAGACTACAATATATCATACATATGTATTTACTGTAAATGGGTCAATGCTTTAAACTATTTTATTCTTTTGCCTTTATAACCTATTTTCTAGACTGAATGGTTCAACTGTAAAGGCATCCTCTGTGCCATGCTATTGTTTTCCATTGCATCCCTGATTGAAGAGCCTGAGAAAATATTTACATTCTATATAAAACTTTATTATTTTTAAACAGAATTTTAATAATATAATGACTGAAGTAGGTTTATCAGGGCACTGATATGCTAAGAAGTTCATAGAACTATAGACTGCCATTGATATTAAAATTAGCATGAGCCAGGCAGAATGCACTAATACTGTATGTAATTTTATACGTCTGCTTGATATTAAGTCATTTCAAACCACATTCTCACATACACTTCTCACTTAGAGCGATATTAAACTAATAAAATCAGTGAAACTTAAATCTAAACAAAATAGAAAAACAGTTTCTGTAAAATAAGTAAGGCTTCATGAAAGTAAGGCTTCATGGTCATTTGGACCACAGTGGACATCTCTAATTTTGCGTCAAGAATGCTTTCAATAATTTACTAAATGTCATTTTGTTCATATTTTACAGCTACTTCACATTAGCTTTGTTATATTGCTGCCCAAGCAAACTGAAATAAACCTGCCCTACAAACAAACAAACAAACAAACAAACAAACAAACAAACAAACAAACAAACAAACAAACAAACAAACAAACAAACAAACAAACAAACACTCCACAACAACAAGAAACCAAATGTATATATTTTATGACATACTTATTTCTAGGGAAAAGTAAACTAACTCTAAGTCTGGGGAAAAATACCCAATTTGTCATTCCTATATGTATGCAATATCAGCTGTCCTATATACAATTTCACTGTTTCACTTGAAAAAACAGTTACAAAAATATTCTGGATGGCTGAAACTTCAAAATATATAACATCAAAATGTCAGAGAAAGGCAAAAGTTATTCTGCAGAGCTGGTAAGCGGCACAGCAGCTTAAGCTCAGTGAGAAAACAGCTAGAATAGCTCGTGCCAAAAGGTGCTGAGAAGCATGAAAGCACTGCTGCAAAGCCTGGCACCTCCCTTTCTGTAAACACAATTCTATGCTTAATGCTTCAAGTGTCAAGTGCTGAAAAGAAGCCATCCACTGATTAATGAGCATGTTCTGGGAACTCTCTGAAACCAGGGCATCACTAAGCTGATTCACAGTTTCACTTCAAAGCCCTGTACAACACATGATAAGCGAGCAATGTGGATTCCAAACAGCCTACACAGAAGCAAAAGTGAGTAAAGTAGCATTGTCTTCTCTTAAACATGGTCAAGTTCATGAAAACTAACAAGGTGCTTAATTTGAGCACTTGGTGTAAAAGCCAGTGCCAAAACATTAGAATGGTTTCAAATTTTTGTGTGACAGTCTGACTTCTCAAACATGAATTTAAAATCATCAGCACAAATTTGAATGAATTATACAATATAAATTAACTCATTAGAAGAGACATGAGCATTAACCCTTTCATATACTTTGCACACAAAATGGGTCATACGAGTTGGTCTAATCATACCCACAAGCTTTCCATTTTAAAGCCCTAAATGCCACCCAACACTGATAAACAAAAAAGGAAGGAAACACAGAGAGTTACTGTGACACCAGTGAAACAAACAAAATAATGTCAGTGAACAACTCAACCACAAACAGTTTATATGAATACCTTCACAAGTGAGAGCAGATTTGATTTTGGGTTTCATTCAAATTAAGTCACTACAAGACCTGTGCACACTAAGCCTGCCCATAGCCAGTACAGTCTCCTGAAAGTAGTGGAATGGCAAGGTCTCATCTCATCTCATCTCATCTCATCTCATCTCATTATCTCTAGCCGCTTTATCCTGTTCTACAGGGTCACAGGCAAGCTGGAGCCTATCCCAGCTGACTATGGACGAAAGGCAGGGTACACCCTGGAGAAGTCGCCAGGTCATCACAGGGCTGACACATAGACACAGACAACCATTCACACTCACATTCACACCTACGGTCAATTTAGTCACCAGTTAACCTAACCTGCATGTCTTTGGACTGTGGGGGAAACCGGAGCACCCAGAGGAAACCCACACGGACATGGGGAGAACATCCAAACTCCACACAGAAAGGCCCTCGCTGGCCACAGGGCTCGAACCCAGGACCTTCTTGCTGTGAGGCGACAGCGCTAACCACTACACCACCGTGCCGCCCATGGCAAGGTCAATTATTATTATCATTTTTTTTGCTAAATACTAAAGACATTTGGGTTTGAGATCAATTTCAGCCTTCATTTCCTAATATTTATTTCCTGATGTGTTAAATAACTCACAATATGGCACTTTTGCTGGCATTCCACCCAATTTATTTAGGTAGGCATAATTATAGGATTAGATAGTATTAAAGTAAATAACAGTTAATATTTGGTTGCATGTCGCTTGTTTGCAACAACTGCATCAAGTTGGTGACCCACTGACATCACCAAACTATTGCATCCTTCTTTTGTGATGCTTTTCCAAGCTTGTACCACAGCTTCTTTCAGTTGTTATTTGTTTTGGGGGTTTCTTCCTTCAGTCTCCTCTTCAGGAGGTGAAATGCTGCTCAATTGGGTTAAGGTCTGGTGATTAACTTGGCCAGTCTAAAACATTCCACTTTTTCCCCTGATGAAGTGCTTTGTTGTGTTGGCAGTGTGTTTTGGGTCATTGTCTTGCTGCATGACGAAGTTCCTCCCAGTAAGATTGAATGCATTTCTCTGTAAATTGACAGACAGAATGTTTCTGAAGACTTCTGAATTCATTCTGCTGCTATCTTCATGAGTTACATCATCAATAAAGTTTAATCAACCCATTCCAGAAGCAGCCATGTAAACCCAAACCATGACACTTGTATGTTTTGGACCATGAGCAGATCTTTCCTTTGTGCACACTTTGGCCTTTCCATCACTTTGGAAGAGGTCAAGCTTTCAGAACTTTTGTGACTCATCTCTGTATTTCTTTGTGCATTGTAATCAGGTCTTCCAATTCTAACTGTAGATGAGTGGTTTGCATCTTGTATTTCTGCTCCTGAAGTCTTCATCAAACAGTGATTTGTGATACCTTTATCCCTGCCCTGTGGTGGTTGTTGGTGATATTGGTCACTGACTGTTGTTGTTGAGTTTTTTTTTAAGAGCTTAGATATGTTTTGGTCATCAACTGCCAGTGGCAATTTTAGCTTGTATGGCATCCTGGGCGAGCCATCCCAATGCCCATCTATGTATGTGTACACACACACACACACACACACACACACACACACACACACACACACACACACAGAGTACCAGGCAAAAGTTTGGACACACATTCTAATTCAATGTTTTTTCTTTATTTTTATTAATTAAAAGGCACTTCATGTCTTAAAGTAATGATGAATGTCATTTCTCTTTACTTAGTTGAGTGGTTCTTGACATAATATGGATTACTACAGTTGCAGAATAGGGCTATTTACTGTATTTTATTATTTACTATTTACTGTTTGATTTCAAACACATTAAGAAGGCAAGAAATTTCACTAATTAACTTTTGACAAGGTTACTTGCATTCCAGGTGACTACCTCATGAAGCTGGTCAGTATACAAAACTGTCATCAAGGTAAACAGTGGCTACTTTGAAGAATCTAAAATATAAAACATACTTAGTTTGTTTTTTAAACACTTTTTTGTTTACCACATAAGTCCATATACAGTTAGGTCCATAAATATTTGGACAGAGACAACATTTTTCTAATTTTGGTTCTGTACATTACCACAATGAATTTTGAACAAAATAATTCAGATGCAGTTGAAGTTCAGACTTTCAGCTTTAATTCAGTGGGTTGAACAAAATGATTGCATAAAAATGTGAGGAACTAAATCATTTTTTAAACGCAATCCCTTTATTTCAGGGGTTCAAAAGTAATTGGACAAATTAAATAATTGTAAATAAAATGTTCATTTCTAATACTTGGTTGAAAATCCTTTGTTGGCAATGACTGCCTGAAGTCTTGAACTCATGGACATCACCAGACGCTGTGTTTCCTCCTTTTTAATGCTCTGCCAGGCCTTTACTGCAGCGGTTTTCAGTTGCTGTTTGTTTGTGGGCCTTTCTGTCTGAAGTTTAGTCTTTAACAAGTGAAATGCATGCTCAATTGGGTTGAGATCAGGTGACTGACTTGGCCATTCAAGAATATTCCACTTCTTTGCTTTAATAAACTCCTGGGTTGCTTTGGCTTTATGTTTTGGGTCATTGTCCATCTGTATTATGAAACACCGACCAATCAGTTTGGCTGCATTTGGCTGGATTTGAGCACACAGTATGTCTCTGAATACCTCAGAATTCATCCAGTTGCTTCTGTCCTGTGTCACATCATCAATAAACACTAGTGACCCAGTGCCACTGGCAGCCATGCATGCCCAAGCCATCACACTGCCTCCACCGTGTTTTACAGATGATGTGGTATGCTTTGGATCATGAGCTGTACCACGCCTTCGCCATACTTTTTTCTTTCCATCATTCTGGTAGAGGTTGATGTTGGTTTCATCTGTCCAAAGAATGTTCTTCCAGAACTGTGCTGGCTTTTTTAGATGTTTTTTAGCAAAGTCCAATCTAACCTTTTTATTCTTGAGGCTTATGAGTGGCTTGCACCATGCAGTGAACCCTCTGTATTTACTTTCATGCAGTCTTCTCTTTATGGTAGATTTGGATATTGATACGCCTACCTCCTGGAGAGTGTTGTTCACTTGGTTGGCTGTTGTGAAGGGGTTTCTCTTCACCATGGAAATTATTCTGCGATCAGCCACTACTGTTGTCTTCTGTGAGTGTCCAGGTCTTTTTGCATTGATGAGTTCACCAGTGCTTTCTTTCTTTCTCAGGATGTACCAAACTGTAGATTTTGCCACTCCTAATATTGTAGCAATTTCTCGGATGGGTTTTTTCTGTTTTCGCAGCTTAAGGATGGCTTGTTTCACCTGCATGGAGAGCTCCTTTGACCGCATGTTTTCTCATCTCATCTCATTATCTCTAGCCACTTTATCCTTCTACAGGGTCGCAGGCAAGCTGGAGCCTATCCCAGCTGACTATGGGCGAAAGGCGGGGTACACCCTGGACAAGTCGCCAGGTCATCACAGGGCTGACACATAGACACAGACAACCATTCACACTCACATTCACACCTATGGTCAATTTAGAGTCACCAGTTAACCTAACCTGCATGTCTTTGGACTGTGGGGGAAACCGGAGCACCCGGAGGAAACCCACACGGACACGGGGAGAACATGCAAACTCCACACAGAAAGGCCCTCGCCGGCCACGGGGCTCGAACCCGGACCTTCTTGCTGTGAGGTGACAGTGCTAACCACTACACCACCGTGCCACCCCCGCATGTTTTCTTCACAGCAAAATCTTCCAAATGCAAGCACTACACCTCAAATCAACTCCAGGCCTTTTATCTGCTTAATTGAGAATGACATAACGAAGGAATTTCCCACACCTGCCCATGAAATAGCCTTTGAGTCAATTGTCCAATTACTTTTGGTCCCTTTAAAAACAGGGTGGCACGTGTTAAGGAGCTGAAACTCCTAAACCCTTCATCCAATTTTAATGTGGATACCCTCAAATGAAAGCTGAAAGTCTAGACTTTATTTCCATGTCCATTATATAACTATAACTTGAATATGTTTCAGTAAACAGGTAAAAAAACCAAAATTTGTGTCAGTGTCCAAATATATATGGACCTAACTGTATGTTCTATATGTTATTTAATAGTTTTGATGTCTTCAATATTGTTCTGGTGATGCAGTGGTTAGCACTGTCGCCTCACAGCAAGAAGGTTCTGGGTTCGAGCCCAGAGGCCGATTGGTGCCTTTCTGTGTGGAGGTTACATGTTCTGCTTGTGCCTGCATGGATTTTCTCTGGGTGCTCTGGTTTCCTCCCACCATCCAAAGATATGTAGATTAGTTCAATTGGATACTCTAAATTGCCTATAGGTGTGTATGTGTACCTGCCACCAGATGAGGGTTTGGGTCCCGCTGGTGTGCTATAATCATCTAAGAGAATTCATGGAAGCTATATGATGGCTTGCTGAATCACTGACCCTCAACAATGAGGGTAGCAGCCGACAGACAGTATTGTTCTATTACTGAATAAGAAAATAATCAAAATAAAGCAAACCAATGAATGAGTAGGTGTTCCCAAACCTTTGTATAAACTGGAATCAGGGTGTCACTCCAACAGGTTAATTGACCCACACGGTGACATGATATCATTGTTGTGATGTGCAGATGAGCAATAGATAGATAGATAGATAGATAGATAGATAGATAGATAGATAGATAGATAGATGATTGCGTAAATGTCACTGTTCTGATTCTGTGTGAGCACCATGTGCTGCCCCTGCCAAGATGCTCATGTCGCCCATACCTTAATCTGCCACTGTTAACTGCTGTTGTTTTCCTTGACCAACCTGTTCCATGTCTGGTTGTTCATATACCATTGGGTTCTTTCTTTTTCAGGGTATTCCAAATTGTTGCATTTCCTATGCCCAATGCGTGTGCAATGCCTTAATTGATTTTTCAATCTTTTCTCAGTTTCAAAATAGTTTGCTTTTCTCCCCTAGACAGCTATCTGCTCTTTATGTTGGTTTGTCCTTTTTAACAACACATGCAGTCTTTACAGGCAAAATCTAGGACTCAAACCAAAAGTAGACATTCAGAGTTATTATTTGTTTAAACAATCAGCCAAACAGGGCACACCTGGCCGACAAGAAACACCTGTCAGCCACTTTTCAATATTTTTGATCACTTGAAAAATGGGTGGGTTCAAACAAAAGGTTCCTTGTTCTAAGATGTTTAATGTGTCTAGATGTAAAAATCAAGAAATGTAAGCTAAAATTTTTTATAACACTCATATTCATCTTTTGGGTGGCACAGTGGTGTAGTGGTTAGCGCTGTCGCCTCACAGCAAGAAGGTCCTGGGTTCGAGCCCCGGGGCCGGCGAGGGCCTTTCTGTGTGGAGTTTGCATGTTCTCCCCGTGTCCGCGTGGGTTTCCTCCGGGTGCTCCGGTTTCCCCCACAGTCCAAAGACATGCAGGTTAGGTTAACTGGTGACTCTAAATTGACCGTAGGTGTGAGTGTGAATGGTTGTCTGTGTCTATGTGTCAGCCCTCTGATGACCTGGCGACTTGTCCAGGGTGTACCCCGCCTTTCGCCCGTAGTCAGCTGGGATAGGCTCCAGCTTGCCTGCGACCCTGTAGAACAGGATAAAGCGGCTAGAGATAATGAGATGAGATATTCATCTTTTGATCTTAAACTCAAATGTCTTCAGTGTGTAACCAAACCAAGGAATTGGGATTGACATTCCAATACTTTCAGATGGGACTGTATACATGTTTCAGAGTCCTATATTTATATATAATTTCAAATGTGCTGTACTTCACAGTGCATAATGTCATTTTCATTTTCACCTAATTAAAATATATATATGTCATGGGGCGGCATGGTGGTGTAGTGGTTAGTGCTGTCGCCTCACAGCAAGAAGGTCTGGGTTCGAGCCCTATGGCCGGCAAGGGCCTTTCTGTGCGGAGTTTGCATGTTCTCCCCGTGTCCGCGTGGGTTTCCTCCAGGTGCTCCGGTTTCCCCAAAAGACATGCAGGTTAGGTTAACTGGTGACTCTAAATTGACTGTAGGTGTGAATGTTTGTCTGTGTCTATGTGTCAGCCCTGTGATGACCTGGCGACTTGTCCAGGGTGTACCCCGCCTTTCGCCCGTAGTCAGCTGGGATAGGCTCCAGCTTGCCTGCGACCCTCTAGAACAGGGGTGTCAAACCTGATCCATAAAGGGCCGTGTGGCTGCAGGTTTTCATTCCAGCCATGCAGCAGCACCCTGATTTGGCTTATTCAATCAACTGACACACCCACCCTTTAATCAAGGGTGGGTGTGGCTGCAAGTATTTGACTGTGTGAAGACAGTTCAGTTGATTGAATGAGCCAAGTCAGGTGTGCTGCTGCATGGCTGGAATGAAAACCTGCAGCCACAAGGCCCTTTATGGATCAGGTTTGACACCCCTGCTCTAGAACAGGATAAAGCGGCTAGAGATAATGAGATGAGAGATGACATATTTGTCATGCTCTGCCCTGGACATCCACTCCGGAGATTATGGATCTCTCATGCCAGCGCCGATCCTAATCCGGGACAGGAATTCCTTCTCCCCTGAATTTACTTCCTGGTTTTCACTGCTGCTTAGTTAAAGGCCATTCTCAGACTTTGTTCTTACCATTTGCTTCTCTAGCTGTTTTTGTGCCTCTCTTGCTCCTCACAGTTTTTCTCTCTAGCTATTTTCTCTTGTCCATGGTTTTTGCACTAGTGTTTTTCTGGTTCTTGTTTTTTTGCACTAAGGGTTATTTCTGGTTCATGGTTTCTTGCACTAAGGGTCTTGTTTATGTTTTTTTGTGCTAGCGTTTTTGTCTTTGCCTGTCTCATGTTTTTGTCAAGTTGTTTGTTCTCATTTTGCCCTGACTATTTTTGCTATTTGTTTTTCATCCTGTTTGTTTATCTTTTCCCTTAGCAAAAAGTAGTATACTTAAAGTTAATTTTATTAAGCATGCTTCAGTATAAGTATAGCAAGTATACTACAGACCATGTACTTTTAGTGTACTAGAAAGTATACAAATTTAATACTTTTTTGGACTAAATTGGAACATTTCAAGTTTATAAAAGTATACTTTAAAGTTCATTTTAAGTTTGCAAAAGTACACTTTAAAGTATACAACAAGTACACTCATCTATATACTACCAATGTACTTGGTATATCCCTCTCGTATGCTTAAAGTACTGTATACCACAAGTACACTTATCGATATACTGCCATTGTACTAGTTATATACTTCAAGTCCCTATTTTTAGTTTATTATTGTATACTTTGAGTATACTGTTATAAACGTTGGTTATTTCACTAGTTTACTTGTTATACTTTAAGTTTGCTTGGCATATTACTTGTAGCTTACTATTTATATACTGGAAATATACTCCTTAAAGTATTCTTAAAGTTTACTCATATTATATGTACACAAGAGTGTGATGCATTTACAAAATCACAAGACAGAATGTTGAAAACAAGTTTGATATATTTTCAAACATTTCAAAAACAAAGACCTATGAAATCAAGTCCTTCCTTACTGGAGAAAATGAAAGGAAAAAGTGCACATTTGCATGTAAAAATGTAAACATAATGGTCTCTTGATCAATAAAGTCAAGTCAAAAGTTTTTGTGTATGATTTTAAGGTACATAAAGATAATGCAATTGAGCACACATACTATATACTGTAAAGTTTTAAACTCCAGCATTATATTAATATATAAATTAAATGTTAAGCATGAGTCAATGACTTGACCTTATTATGCACTTGGAGCAAGATATACTAAGTATTAGTACTTTGTGGCAGAAAAACGTAAAAAGTATACTAAAGTATAAGTTCTAGTATTAAAGTATAAGTGTAAGTCTTAGTATTAATGTACTTAGACTTTTGTTTATACTTTTCAGTATAAGCCAAGTATACTTCACTATACTATTCTTAAGTATATAAAATATAGTTTATAAAAAGTCAACTTCAAGTATACTTCCTCAGTTTTAGTAAAAAATGAGTATACTCATAGTACACTTGAATAAACTTCTTTTTGCTAAGGGTTGCCACACCCTTTCTTCCCTGTATTAAATCATCTTATTTATTGGATTACTGTCTGTGTTCTGTTTTTGGATCCTAACTTCACCATACCTCCACCAGCCCTAACAGTACGTTCTGGCCAACATGGATCCAGCCGAACTCGCCCATCTGAGAATGGCTATCCAGCAGCAAGGGATTCTCCTAGGGACCCACCAACAAGACCTACAACAAATTACCCAGAACCTCGCCACCCTGTCCAACGCACCCAACCTTCTCATCACGTAGATGCAGCGCTGTCAAGCCGTGCCTACCCCTGCTCAACCGTCTCCTACTTCAGCTCCTGCCACCACCTTTCTCCACGAACTGAGACTTCCAGCACCTCAGCCCTACAATGGAGAACCAGGTACTTGCAGATCATTTTTGTCTCAATGTTCCTTGATTCTAGAACTGCAACCTCTGGCCTTCCCCACAGAACGCTCCCGGGTAGCATATACAATAACGCTCCTCACCGGCAAGGCCAGAGAGTGGGAAACTGCAGTCTGGGATGCCAATGTACCCTTTTGTTCCAGTTTCAAGGATTTCTCCGAGGAGATGAGGCAAACTTTCGACTGCTCTCTGTCTGGCCGGGAGGCGGCCAGAGAGCTCATGGAGCTGCGGCAGGGGTCCTAGTCTACCTCGGATTACGCCATTGAGTTCCAGACATTGGTGGCTTTGTGCAGTTGGAACGAGAATGCCCAGATCGACGCGCTCCTGCATGACTTGTCCGACGCTACCAAGGACGAGTTGGTATCGCGGGAACTGCTGTCAGACCTCTCCAGCCTCATGGACCTCACCAACCGCATCGATGCTCTGATCCAGC
The DNA here is from genome assembly GCF_027579695.1 of Neoarius graeffei. Classification (NCBI taxonomy): domain Eukaryota; kingdom Metazoa; phylum Chordata; class Actinopteri; order Siluriformes; family Ariidae; genus Neoarius; species Neoarius graeffei. The sequence continues at coordinate 56,280,273 of NC_083579.1, forward strand.
AACAGAGGAGAGAGAAGAACCTCCCCAGATTCACCTCCTCTCTACCTCCTGCTGCGTCCGTCAAACCCATGCAGGTAGACCGGGTTCAGGTGTCAGTGGAGGAATGACATCGCTGGCGGAGCACGGGGGCCTGCTTCTACTGCGGTCAGCTGGGACACATCTGCTGAGCCTGCCCACTAAAAGGACGAGCCCACCAGTGAATCAAGGGGCCCTGGTGGGCAACACTCGGAACCAGTCCCCCGCTAATCATCCATTACTTCCTGTCATCATTATCCATGACAACCAGCATCACCACCTCCAGGCCCTTGTTGACTCAGGGGTGGACAGGAATCTGATCTGCTCCACCACTGCCAAGCGTCTGGGAATCCCGCTACTTGCTCTTGACGTCCCTCTCACTGTCCTGACACTCAGTGGCACCGGCTTGACCAGCATCACCCACCTCACCGCCCCACTCACCCTAAGGATTTCCGGTAACCACTCAGAAACCATCCAGCTTCATGTCATGAACAACCCCCACATACCCATCGTCCTAGGATTACCATGGTTAATGCAGCACAACCCCCACCTTAAGTGGGCTGACACCATCCTAGGCTGGAGCCAGTCCTGCCTAGCTTCTTGTCTGAACTCTGCTCTGCCTCCCGCCAAACCACCACAGCCTTCAGCCAGCTAGTTCCCCGACCTCTCTCACGTGCCTTTGGAATATCTGGATCTCAAACTTGTTTTCAGCAAGACCCGAGCAGTGTCCCTCCCTCCTCACCAACCCTATGACTGTGGTATCGACCTCCTACCCAGGACAGCGCCACCCAAAGGACGACTCTACTCTCTCTCTCCCATCGAAAGGCAAGCCATGGAGAAGTACATCTCCGAATCTTTGGCAGCTGGGATCATCCATCCTTCCTCTTCCCCAGCAGGGCTGGGATTCTTCTTTGTGGAAAAGGACAAGTCACTTCTCCCCTGCATTGACTGTTGGGGTCTCAACACCATTACGGTCAAGAACCGCTACCCACTACCGCTCATGACCACAGCCTTTGAACTACTCCAGGGATCCAAGATATTCACCAAGCTAGATCTATGCAATGCATACCATCTTGTCAGGATCAGGGAGGGGGATGAGTGGAAGGAAGCCTTTAACACCACCACTGGTCACTACGAGTACCTCGTGGTCCCTTTCAGCCTGACCAACGCGCCCACAGTCTTCCAGGCACTCGTTAATGACATCTTAAGGGACTTCCTAAACATCTTTGTTTTTGTGTACCTGGATGACATCCTGATCTTCTCCTGCTCCCTGGAGGAACATCGGGGTCACGTCCAGCAGGTCCTCCAGTGACTGTTAGAGAACAAGTTGTTCGTCAAGGCGGAAAAGAGCAAATTTCACCAGAGCTCTGTCTCATTTCTGGGATTCATCATCTCCCTGGCAAGGATCCAGATGGATCCCCTCAAGCTCGAGGCAGTTGCCGATTGGCCCACCCCATCTTCGAGATGAAAGCTCCAGCGCTTCCTAGGATTTGCCAACTTCTACAGGCACTTCATTCACAACTTCAGCACAGTGGCTGGACCTCTTTCAGCCCTGACCTCGACCAAGACCCAATTCAAGTAGGGGGAGGAAGCAGAGAAAGACTTTTAAACACTCAAGCACAGGTTTACCACAGCACTCATTCTCACCATACCCGATCCTACCAAGCAGTTTATTGTCGAGGTCGATGCTTCTGAGTCAGGGGTTGGAGCTATACTATCCCAGAGGGCCAGTGACGACAAAGTCCACCCATGCTCCTTCTTCTCCCACCGGCTATCCCCAGCCGAATGGAATTATGACATCGGCGACCGAGAACTACTGGCTGTTAAACTAGCGGGAGGCACTGGCTCGAGGGGTTGGAGCTCCCCTTCCAAGTCTGGACCGACCATAAGAATTTGGAATACCTCAAGTCCGCCAAACGCCTGAATTCCTGTTAAGCCCGTTGGTCTCTCTTCTTCTCCTGGTTCAATTTCACGCTCTCCTACCACCCAGGCTTCAAGAATAGCAAACCAGATGCCCTGTCCAGGATGTTCTCTTCCCACCAAGAGGAATCCAAGCCACCTGAGACCATCCTTCCTCCACGCTGCCTGGTGGGAGCCACCATTCTAGAGGTTGAGACGCTCATGCAGAAAGCCCTGGAGCAGGACCCCGGTGAAGGTAACCCCAACAACACTCCTCCTGACCACCTGTTTGTTCCCTGTCCTGTGCGAACCCAGGTGCTACAGTGGGATCATGGCTCCAAGCTGGCCTGTCATCCGGGAGCCGCCCGAGCCCTGGCGCTCATCCAGCAACACTTTTGGTGGCCATCCATCAAGGAGGATGTCCAGGAGTTCGTGGCAGCCTGTGACACATGCTCCCAGAACAAGACAGCCAATCGACCCCCTGCCAGCTTGCTAAGACCCCTCCCGACTTCACATCAACCTTGGTCTCACATCGCCCTGAACTTTGTCACTGGACTCAGGTGGCAACACATGCATCCTCACTGTCATTGACCATTTCTCCAAGACTGTCCATTTCATTCCTCTGCCCAGGCTCCCCTCTGCCAAAGAAACCGCAGAATTCTTCCGCCTACATGGACTACCCACCGACATCGTTTCTGACCGGGGCCCTTAGTTCACTGCACAGTTCTGGAGGGCCTTCTGCAAACTCATTGGGGCCACCTGTAGTCTCTCCTCAGGCTTCCACCCACAGACCACCGGCCAGGCAGAACGGGCGAACCAGGCTTTGGAGGTTGCACTCAGGTGCATGGCGTCCAGGGATGCCAGTTCTTGGAGTAAGTACCTAACCTGGATCGAGTACGCTCATAACACTCTTCCTTCATCTGCCACAGGTCTCTCACCCTTCCAGTGCTCCCTAGGTTACCAACCACCACTCTTCCCCAACCAAGAGGAGGAGGTTGCTGTACCCTCAGCCCAGACCTTCATACGCCACTGCAAGAGGACGTGGGCATTGGTCCGGAGAAAACTCATTCACTCCGCCCTAGCATCCAAGAGGCAGGCTGACAAACGCTGCTCTAAGGCGGCCACTTACTGGGTGGGGCAACGAGTCATGCTCTCCACACGCCATCTGCCACTCAGAACCGTCTCCCGCAAGCTGGCTTCCAGGTACCTAGGACCCTTCCTCATCAGAAAGGTAATCAACCCATGTTCCATCAGACTGGCACTACCACTCACCATGCGACGCATCCACCCCACGTTCCAAGTGTCACAGCTTAAACCTCTGGTCTCTAGTCTGTATATATATATATACTTTTAAAGTGGCCAGTTGGCATGTGTATATATATATATATATATATATATATATATATATATATATATATATATATATATATATATATATACACACGCCAACTGGCCACTTTAAAAGAAACACTTGTCACTTGCTCAATTATCCAATTGCCCATCGTGTGGCAACAGCACAATGCATAAAAATCATATAGATATGGACCAAGAGCTTAATATTCACATCAAACATCAGAAATGTGAAAAATGTGATTTCAGTAACTTTGCATGGTTGTTGGTGCCAGGTGAGCTGGTTTCGAGTATCTGAGAAACTATTGATCTCCTGGACTTTTCACACAACCAGCAGTCTCCTGAGTTTACACAAAATGGTATGAAAAACAAAAAACATCCAGTGAGCAGCAGATTTGATGATGTAAATATCTTGTTGATGAGAGAAGTCAGAGGAAAATGGCCAGACTGGTTTGAGCTGACAAAGTCTACAGTAACTCAAGTAACCACTCTTTACACCTGTTATGAGTAGAAAAGCATCTCAGAATGAACAATTGAGGTATTTCACCTGACGTCACAGGGTCACGTGACGCCCCGGTGTCCGCCATTTTGGACGGCAAGCTAGCTAATGTCAACAACAGTAGCTGGTATGTTACTGTAGCAATGTTTATGTTCAGTCATTTGGATGACTGTTAAAACCTTTCAGTCTCAAGTTTTTCCTTTACTGGATTTACTAGTTTACTGAGCTAGCGTGCGCCGGCCGGCTGGCCGGCTTGCGCGCGCTGGCTCCCGGCTTGCCGGCTAGCGCGCGCTGGCTCAGTAAACTAGTAAATCCAGTAAAGGAAAAACTTGAGGCTGAAAGGTTTTAACAGTCATCCAAATGACTGAACATAAACATTGCTACAGTAACATACCAGCTATGATGTTGCTGACATTAGCTAGTGCTAACAGCTAGTTGCTAATACACTGCTACAACTACACCGACCCTAATAATACAGTTCTTAGTCATTGCCTGGTAACAGCAAATTTACAACGGGCCATGTCTCAACAGACTAAGAAGTTATTTCAATGACATTTAATAACATTTTGTTTATCCTGAGGACCGAAAGTAAATGAAAATGTGAACAAACCTTAGCTGTAATCAGATGGTGACCACCGGCTCCAGGGACGACCCACTGATGTAGGCATGTTACCCAGCCTGACACAAAATATTTGTAGGCATCCAAACTTGTATACGCTTTCAGATCAATACCTGTGTATGGCGATGGGTTTTTAACGACATAGGTATACAGATCATGTGGGCCGAATTCAGGTAAAGACGAGGGCTTCGTGTACTTCCGTACATCAGTGAACAATCCTGGTGGAAGCAGGTAAACGTTGTTCTCTAAGCCTGCTAACCTCAATTTTTGCAAATACCTCTCCCTCTGCTCGCCCTGTAAATGCCCTACGTCGCTGGATAGTGAAGGTGTTTTCTGCATCTCACTCCTTTTTCTTTTATGTTTTTCGTTTGTCGCCTTCCTCGCATTCAAACTGATTCGAGCCGTGCCGTCCAAAATGGCAGCATCACATGACTTGGTCACGTGAGTGAAATACCTCAATACATCAAACCTTGAGGTGTATGGACAACCATATCAGAAGACCACATCGGGTTCCACTCCTGACAGCCAAAACCTGGAATCTGAAGGTACAGTGCAGCACAAGATCAACAAAAGTGGCCAGCTGAAGATAGAAAAAAAATTTTCTTTTTTTTTTGACTCTCATTGACTTCACTAAACATCCTGAAAAAGATTAGCTTTCTGACTCTTTACTTTTTGACTGCTTACTTCAGTATTTCATGGTATTGCCCAGATGTTTGGACTGGATGGGTTCCCATCAGAGTCTTTTGTTTTCTTTGTTATTTCGTCTCAGAGAGGTTTCCTTGCCATTGTTGCCTCTGACTTGCTTGTTAGAGCTCACACTGAGACCGATTTGTCAAGCTGCTTCAACCTCTATTATATTTATTTGAATAAATAATTCTATAAATGAACACAATACCAGAACTAATATCTTTCCTTTATTATGTACTGATGTTTTTAGAAAATTAGTTAATTACACAGGATACAATTTAAACATGGTTGGGATTTATGACATTATGTTAGTTGAACCTGATAACCACATGTCAACACTGAGCATAAACACTTTTGCTGACTGTTGGAGTTAAGAGCAAATAGCTGAAGTTTTCAAAGCAAGCAAGTACCCACAGTGTCTAATCAGACTGAGGACTGAAAGGTCTGAAACCGCTGGCTTGGGTGGATATCATAAAAACAATGTTTGCAGAAGGATCTTCTGTTTTAATGCACAAACCAAGCAAAGAGAAGGGGACTTGTTTGGGTGTTTGACTGTAAATCCAAGCATTTCAATGTTCAATCATTGTTTCAGAAGACTAAAGGAACCAATAATGTGTGTTAGTGTGAAGTCCTCTGATTGACAATTTGGTATTTGGCAAAAAAAAATCCATAAAGCTTAGATCACCTTTATGAACTATTGCACTTTTTCCTAACAATGTTGTTAAGCAAACAGAAGCTTGTGTTATTCAGGACAAACAGAGCAACTTAATAAAGAGAACAAGATAAATGATCATACTTGGCATTTTTTAAGATTAAAGGGACGTTACTGCTTTTGGAGAGCTGATATGTCAGTGCTACCACCTTATTACACACCATATGAAAAGAACATGAAATTTTATGCAAAAGAATTGGTTATGTTGACATTTGTCTGCCATACACAGAGACACCCCAGGCCTCAATTGTATTTTCATGAAAGCTATCTAACATTTCAGGGCTATTTGCTTGAGTTTGTTCTTGTAAGGTCCATATCTCATCTTTTATGACTAGTGATAAGGCAGGTGGCCTGGTCTGTGGGCTTTGGTGGTGATATCAACTACAATAAAGCCATAACTCAGCGTTCGCATTAGAGCCACATTGCCTACCAGTCATCACACCTGCTGCTCTCCTCTTTTACATCAGCTGCACTGTGCACTTTATGGCTCTCACTCTCTCACTACAGTGAAAGATGATGAGGGGATTAACAGTCTGTGACGGTGCATTCTGTAGGTCAGTGTTGACAGTCTGCTCTATGGCAATTATCTTTAAGAGCCATATCAGACTCATATCATAGCCTTGAGGAACCACACTTTTAACTTAAGGAAGTTTAAAAAACAAAATTATTAAACAAGAATGCAGCAAAACAATGCTGTCATTCAAATTGCACCTGGTGTCAATATAAATGATGTGGCTTTTGATTGGGAAAATTCCATGCAGGAAGTAGCAATCTTGGTGAAGGCACTTTCTAAAGTTCTTAGGGACAACATTATTAAACACTGGAATAGAAAAAGCTACACAGTTGGGAAAGGAAAGCCCTTAATCATCCCCGTCATTACAAATGGTTTGACAATATGCAGGTGGAAAGTTCATGAAACCCCAACTAATCGTCCCTGGACAGATGTGCCACACAAGATTTCACAACATCCTCTCAGATTAACGATAAGGAAGGTAAGAGAGAAGCCAGCAGTCACTCGAAATGAGTTGCAGGATGACCTGAAAGCAGCAGGAATAACGGTTGTACAGAGAACAATAAGCAATGAACTGCACTGCAATCATCTCTGTTCCTACACTCCATGCAAAACTCTTCTACTAAAAATAAGCACAGAGATGTGCATCTAAAAGCATTTCGAAAAAAATCAAACCTCTTTTCAAAAAATATACTCATGCTCAGAAAAACAAAAATTTACAGAGGATTTTGAAACTGCATGTCCATCAGTGGAACCCTTATAACTTTGGGGAAATTGGAGACAATTTATCAGGAGCAAAGAGCAACTGAACCACAGAGATGCAAAATCCTAATTACTTGTTACCATAGATGTCTCGAAGCTATAATTGCCTACAGCTGCTTTGCAACAATGACCCCCTACCCCCAATTTGTTTTTTAAACATATTTGTTGAGCTTATGAATACCTACTTATGTTCATATTTATAAATACAAAGTCAAAAGCCATGATGTGTGTAAATTTGAAGTGGATATACCCTAAAAGTATATTAAATAATAAGGATAATATGTCTGAATTGGGCGGCACGGTGGTGTAGTGGTTAGCGCTGTCGCCTCACAGCAAGAAGGTCCTGGGTTCGAGCCCCGGGGCCGGCGAGGGCCTTTCTGTGTGGAGTTTGCATGTTCTCCCCGTGTCCGCGTGGGTTTCCTCCGGGTGCTCCGGTTTCCCCCACAGTCCAAAGACATGCAGGTTAGGTTAACTGGTGACTCTAAATTGACCATAAATGTGAGTGTGAATGGTTGTCTGTGTCTATGTGTCAGCCCTGTGATGACCTGGCGACTTGTCCAGGGTGTACCCCGCCTTTCGCCCGTAGTCAGCTGGGATAGGCTCCAGCTTGCCTGCGACCCTGTAGAAGGATAAAGCGGCTAGAGATAATGAGATGAGATGTCTGAATTGTTTATAAGTTATTGATATTCTGATTAATCCAATTAAATTCAGGTGAGCCATCCAATAGGCAAATGACAAAAGAAAGTTAAATATAATAACTTTGATCATGGTAGATTGTTATTTTCTATAACAAAATGAGAAAAAAAAAATCACAGACCCCTGATTATGCTTCATGGTCCACTTCAAGAACAAGTGCTTTAAAGGGGCCTGTTCACCCTTCCCAGAATCCATTTTGTCATTTTTGTTCTGAAACCATGTGACCGCTACCTGCTAACTCTCTGTGCAGCAAAACCCCCTCAAATTCACTGCTACTGATCCCTTCAAACCCATCTCAAACTTTCTTCACCTACTTGTCATACATGGAAGCTTTGAACAAAATATGCCTTATCTTTTCTTTCCTTCATGGACACCCACTTACACGTCTGAGGCCGGTTCAGGTCTATTACAGTAGAATAATCATATAAAAATGGAATGGATCGGTCAAAAGAATTTAAAATATAAATTGACAAAATATCTTAAATTTCATGCTACAATTTATGATGTATGGCCCATCATGCTATAGAATTGTTGCACACTGTTTTGGAATGTCACTACAGATGATCAGAGATCATGCCATGAGATCACGCCATGATCAGAGATCATGCGTGTTCAGCTTAGGCTTGTGCCCTTGCCCTTTACGCACCAAAATTCTTCCAGATTCCTTTATGGTGTATGGCCTATCATGCTATAGAATTGTTGCACATTGTTTTGGAATGTTGCTAGCATGGATGAAAAAATAGAAAAATAAATAGAAAAAATAATGCATCAAAACATTAATGCACATTAATCGCACTCTATAATGCCCCTTGATCCCAAATGTCACTGTGCATTGCACACGTTAAACATATACTGCCTTCACATGCTGGTTGAAAGGTCCTACTTCCCACTTGTGGAGTCAGAATATGTCATATTCAAGAGCTTTGCTGTGAGAGTTACAACAGAATAACCATATGAAAATGAAATGGTTTGCTCAAAATAATTTAGAAAAGATAATTTGACAAAATATCTTCAATTTCCTGTCACAATTTAAAATATATGACCTAGGATGTCGCCGAATTGTTGCAGATTGTTTTTGGAAAATCCCTAGCATCGAAAATGGTGATTCACTACTTGGCGCAGAAGATTCTGGGCATCCTCTGATACAACTCATAAGCCACCAAGAAATACAATTATGTCCAAAATCCAGTGGCTTTATGATGCTGAACAGTAAGCAAAAGAGGATGTATATGTGTTATAAATATTGAAATACAACCCCAAATCAGAAAACGTTGGGACCGTATGTTGAAATTGAAATTAAAACTGAAAACAATGATTTGTAAATAATATTTGACCTGCATGGCACTCAAAACAATACAAGAACACATTATTTAATGTCTGAGGGATCAAAGATCACAGGTGTTCAACTTAGGCTTGTGCCCTTTCCCTCTATGCACTGAAATTCTTCCAGATTCCTTGAATCGTTTAATGATATTATGCATTGTACAGGGTGATGTATCCAAATCTCTTCATATCTTTTTTTGATGAACATCATTTTAAAACAGTAGAGTAATTTTCTCATACATTTGTAGACAAACTGGAGATCCTCGGCCCATCTTTGCTCATCAAAACTAGGCCTTTTCTTAATACTGATTTTGTACCAAATCATGATTACAATCACCTGTTGACATCACCTGTTTCAAATCACATTATTATTTATTTGTTTTACCTCATTACTAGTCCTAAATTGCTCCTGTTCCACCTTTTTTTGGAATGCATTGCAGGCCTGAAATGCAGGAATGGATGTATATTAACAAATTAAATGAAGTTGACCAGAGTAAACATGAAATATCTTGGGTTCATACTGTCTGTAATGAAATACAAGTCAAAATAAATTTAGAAATCACTGCTTTCTTTTTTAATTTGCATTTTCCATACTGTTCCAATTTTTTTTAAACTGGGGTTGTATTTTTCAATTGTCATGGTAAATATTGACATATGTGATTAATTAGGGCCCGAGCCCGAATGGGCGAAGGCCCTATTGTTCTTGTAAGAGTTCACTATTCTTCTTCTTCTTCTTCTTCTTCTTTATTTTTCTCCGCTGTTGGGCCATTTTCGGGGCGCTTGCCATGGGCGAAAACGCACGAAATTTGGCACCAGTTCCGAGAATTGCCACCGCTACTCAAAACCAAAAGCCCAAACTTGGCCGGGGCTCAGGGCCTCTATAGCGCCCCCTAAGTCGTTGTGATTTTGGCCTCCCGCATTAAGGTGCCTGGGTGCCATGTAGTTTGTTGTAGTGGCATGCCATTTGGTACGCATATGTATCTCACTAAGCCGGACAAAAATGTAATGCCAATGCATTAGCCACGCCCAACAGGAAGTGAGGTAATTTCACTTTTGTGCGAAATGCATGGCCACGAAGACGGCGCAACTCCTCCTAGACCGTTCATAGGAATGTCACCAAAATTGATACACATCATCTACAGACATGGCTGACAAAAGTTACTAAATACGTTTCACGTAGGTTAAACCGTTCAGAAGTTATACGTCAATCAATTTTCAATGCAAAATTTTACATGCTTAAAAATTCATAACAAATCTTCTGTTTGCTCAAAACTGCTCATACTTCACACACAAATCACTCATTGGGTTTCTGACATGTTACCCAATTTCTGTGATATTTCGCCACTGGGGGCGCTATTTTTGGGCAAAACATCCAATCTTTCCTCAAATTTGGTCAAACTTCACAGCCACCCTCTTCCCATGTCATGTATACCACATTTTGGGGATTTTCGTCCATGGGGGGCGCTGTTTTTGGCCGACGCAATTGCTCCAAAACGGGTTTTTGGTAAATAATTCCATAATGCTTTTCCTTCACACCACTACCTTGTGATAGTACGTTGCTGTTGTAGACACTTATTTTTCCAACTCATAATCGCTCATGTACAGCATAGCGCCACCTACTGACATGGGAAAAACCAACAAATTTATTCTTCAAAAATCTATATCTCATCTTCTATTTACTCAATTGTCATCAAACTTCATACGCAAACTCTTCATAGCTCTCCTGACATATACGCCAAATTTTGTGCACTTTCGCCCCTGGGGGTGCTGGTTATGGCAAAAATGATATTGCAGCTTCTGATTTGTCAAACTTGGCAAGCAAACTCTTCACAAGACCCTTATTGGGGCGCTTGCCATGGTCGACAACGCACGAAATTTGGCTCCTTTTTCTTAGACTGCCACCGCTACTGAGAACCAGAGGCCCAGATCCAGGCGGGCCTCAGGGCCTCTATAGCGCCCCCTAACGTGTTGTGATTTTTGCCTCTCGCATTAAGGTGCCTGCTTGGCATATAGTTTCTAGTTATTATTATTATTATTAGGGCCCGAGCACCGTTCAGTGCGGGACCCTATTGTTTTTGAAGGACTATTATTATTATTATTAGGCCCCGAGCACCGTACAGTGCGCGACCCTATTGTTGCCATGTGTCCAATTCTGTGCTTTGTCGCCATTGTGGGAGTGATGTCTCTTGCCGAAGAAGCTGTGGAAGGTATTTCGCGGGGACGCATGCCCCCGCCCCCCTTGGCCGCTGGCGCGAGGGCCCGTCAAGGCCGCTTGCGGCTTTAATTTAGATTATTCTCCAAGCATGTAATGAATTAGACACTTTTAAAATTGTTTGATAGTCCCATATAATATACTCATTTAATGTACATATTTAGAGTACAGAAGATTTCTAATTAAGTTATAAACATGCTACATTCAATTCCAGATACATACTAAAAGTATGAGGGTCCCATGAGACATAATAAAAAGAGATCTGGTTAAGTTAGAGCTAAGACTGGACACCGAAATGGTGGCGGAGAGGAGAGTTCTGGGCAAGCTCACAGCCATCATGAGTAGCCCCCCCCAATATTTTGCAAACCTTTTTATTCAACTAATCATGTACATCACCATAGTTGCACCATCACCTTTTCACTAATAGTTACTCAGGTACTGTACATAAGTACATATGTAAATCTTATCTTACTTAGAAATTTATTCTTCTATTTGTATTATTTATATGCCACTGCAACACATAAATGTCACCCTTGGATTAATAAAGTTTTATCTCATCTTATCTTTTCCCAGCGACAAGCCATATTAGAGTTTAGCACCTTTTCTTTGTAAAGTGTACCAGACAACCCTCTTTAGGATTCTAAATGTATTCTTTCATTCTCAGAGTGCACAACATTTAATATTTACATGCTTATTTAAATACAGCTCTCCCATCAGTCCTTAAATCAGCATCACAATGTCCACTAGGCTTTACCAAGTCATCACACAGCAACATCTGGTTGCTTTTCAGTTTCCAGACTTATAAGCAAATTTCAAAAGGTCAGGATTTCCCAAAGAAAAAGAAAATCACAGTTTTACCAAACTGAAATTCATATAAATTTGAATGAGCACAATGGATTTATTTCATTCAAAGAAAAAAAAGCACTGACCTACCCCTCCTTGTATCCTCATGGGTTGCATACATTGTTTGTATATTAATATTTGGTTTGTATTATAGATGAGAATTGTGTATGCTGCCTTCAAATGTTATTTAAAGTACAGAATTAGTCATTAATGGCTGTACATTTAATGAGCTTTTAATATAAAGCCTTAAATCTACATTACATGCACCATCACTGCTCAAAAATCTCGCTAATACATCAGCTACCACAGGGGTTCTCAACCTTTTGCAACCTGGGCCCCACCAAAGCTGGTTCATTGCAGTTGGGGGCCCCTCTTCTCGCCCTGCCCCCATCCCCCCCCCAAACACACTCGCCCGCAGTGACGCCACCCGACCTACAGCACCTTATATCGACCGATAGATAGATAGATAGATAGATAGATAGATAGATAGATAGATAGATAGATAGATAGATAGATAGATAGATAGCCCTGGGCTAGATTATTATTATTATTATTATTATTATTATTAGTAGTAGTAGTAGTAGTAGCAGCAGTAGTAGCATTATCCATTCCATAGAATTACATAGGCCTATTATCATTATTAGGCTATTGTTATAATTGGCAGTAGCACCACATTTCTAATCTGCTTTCGGGCATTATTATAATTATTATAATAATAATAATAATTATTATTATTATTATTATGGCCTATTATCATTACTAAGCTGTTGGCAGTAGTACAAGACTTATGTTCTTTCAGGCATTATTATTATTATTAGGCCTATTATTATTATTATTATTATTATTATTATTATTATTATTATTATTGCTGTTGTTGGTTGTTGATATTATTATTATTATTATGCTATTATTATTAATAGGCATCATCATTATTATTATTATTATTATTATTATTAGTGTTTTTATTAGGTATTTTATTAGGCTTATCATTAGCTGGCTATTGATATCATTGGGAATTGGGACCAGGCCTGAATTTAGGTTTTACTTTTTACTGTGCCTTTGTGATCTGCATTTGCGTTAATGCGAGACCTGAGCCTGCTTTGCCTTACAAAGATCCTCGATTCTTGGCGAAATGTTTGACAAGCACAGTCTCAAGTTATCCTCAATTTGCGCACGATTGCGATATTTCGTTTTGAGCGCAGTCATTTTTGAAAACCCTGCCTCACACAAGTAGGTCGATGCGAATGGGATGAGCAGTTTCAAGGCTACGTCACACAGTTGCGGGTACTCCTGCATCAATGCTGCCCAGAATGTCGAAAGAGGGCATGAGGTGAAGACTGCCTTAAGTCTACTGTCACTCTTCAGCTCAATAAGCTGTTCCTGCATGTCAACTGGAAGTTCGTCAGCAGTACACACAAATGGATCTCGAACCCACGCAAAAGAGCGATAATCCTCTGTGAAGTATGCCGCAAACTGTTTTCTCATTAAGGCCCAGTCACACAGCGCTTTACGACTTTATCACGGCCAAAACCCGTCAAAAAGTGCTCTCCCGTGAAGCAGACGATATTGTTCGTGTTGATGTCGAAGTTAAGACGTGTTACAGTCGATATACAGACGTGACAGGACGCAGGGGAAAATCGGAACGGCGTCGGACGTGGCAAAAAGTTTTGGACTGCTCAAAACTTTAGACCGCGGACAACCACGGCCGGCACACGTGGTAAAGACGTGCAACACATGTGAAAAACACGTGATAATCAGTGTCCCGGCCGTTATTAAATCTTGGGGAGAAGTGGTAAGACGCGAAAGTTTGGCGGTCTATCACGGGCAGAGCACGGTCATCGGACGGGTGTTACGCGTTGGTATCACGGGATATAGCGTGTGTTTAGCGGCTTATCACTGAGAAATGGATTTTTCCGCGTACATAGCACTGTCTAAGCCCGTTAAACGACGTCTCAAACAAGTTCTAAATTCGATTGATCACTGTCTAATCACTTCTGCATCACTTCTGATTTGCGGCATGTATAAATACCGTAATTTTCTGAGACCTCGGCACTTGCAGTCTAGATGTCAAGGGGTGAACATGAACCCTCAACGCTGTGATGTCCTCATCTTAATGCTCCAGCACCAACAGAACCAACTGATACAGGCTCAACATATCCTACCGCTTTTATATGCGCAGCAAGCCGCTCTTCCAACGACGCTGAGCCGCGGTTACCCGTGATTTGGCAGTGCTATGGCAGTGAAACAGCCGCCGACGGCCATACCCCGTACAAAGCACGGCAAAGCCAAAATTGACCAAAAATTACCACTTACGACCACGTCCACCAGATTTTTGTATCTTTTTGTACGTGATATAGACGCGGAGTGCTGTGTGACCGGGCCTTTACCGACAGGTGCTCTGACGCTGCTTGAAAGACAGATGAGAAATCGTGGGAAGTGCCTGCATTACTGATAAAGTCTGCAAGGCTTGGGAACATATCACAGTTCCCCCGACTGATGCGGCCACACACACAAGATTTTATGATAGATTGATGATAGATTTTATAATAGTATTGATTTGTATGTAATAGTCCAATGTCCTGCATTTTGACATGGGTAAATGTGTTGCATCTGCTTAGCTACTATAGCCTGTTAGCCCCAGATTTTTTTTTTTCCTCCATACATGAAGCCTACTCGCGACCCCCCTGGAGTACCTCCGCGCCCCACCAGGGGGGCGCGCCCCCCCGGTTGAGAACCACTGAGCTACCATATACAAAAAGCTGAGCTGGTAAATCATCAGCTGGTAATGAAAACCACTCCAGAATGCTACATTGTCAACCAGTGATTTTTATGAAAAATAACACATCAGTAAGCCAATTAGGAATTTTCAAATATGTACTGATCAGTTTAGTCATTAGTAAGAAGGAAGCTGGAAAATAATTTACCCGCTGGTAAAGATGGTCTACCAGCTTGAGCAGCTGAGCTTGTGTTTGGGCAGCTAGTCAGACTAAGCTGGATTTGTCAGCATGGAGATGTAATTACCCAGGGACAAGGAAAGGTACAATTTAGTACCTTTTTTTCCTGAAAGTATGTACAAATTAAATTGCAAGAAAAAGTACAAGCCTCAATGTCTCCTCTAACAATCTTTCCATACTTCAGTCGTGTGATTTGCTATGAATTTGCAAGTGTGAGACCTTGTTAAGATCTAATACCACAGTTTTGTACAAATACACTATGCTATTTCATATTGCATGACTAAAGAATACAATATGGAGTTTGTTGCATTCTGCTGCCCCCTTGTGGTAACAAGACCTTTAGTGAAGGTGCCAAGATGGGCTGCTGCCAAGATGAATTTCGGAACAACATAAAAAGCAGTGTGTAATACATGGAAGCGACAAAAGACTCAGTGTAGTGCACTGAATAAACACATTAATGCAGCTATACCAACAGTGGATGTGCACAATTTAACACTTTCGAATGAAAGACTGAGGAAAATAGCATCAATTGGCAAATGCTAGTTCGACTGCTAGTTTTCCTTTAAACTGTGTAATCCCTGAACATTATGATAAACCCCCTGTTCCCAAAACACCCAATCTGACGAACCACTTATGAAAAGGGAATTTTTAAACGGATTGTACTCTTACCGTTAGTCTCAGTTCCATAATGTACAACTTAACATCGCTATTTTATCCTGATGTCATTTGCTCAAACATGCTAAATGCATTAGAAGGACAACAGATGTGGAACAATTCACCTCACGAGTGGACATTCAAACGAGACTAAAGAAATGTAAAGAACAGTATCGTTTCATCACTACATGTAGCTACTACATGCATAACCTGGACAAACAGCAAAGATTGCCTCTTATCTATGATTAACACAAATCAATTACAGTCTGACACCCCCCCAGAACAATTAGTTTAATTGGAGGTACATAACTAGCTTTAAAGACTTATGGCCTTATTGAGGTTTTACTAATTTTTTAAAGGAAAAAAAAAATAGTTCAATTTAATTTCTCCTGACCACCAGAGGTGGTGCTCTAAGCACCTGGAATATCCATCACGTGTACGTGCAGATCGAGTGTTTGTATCAACAAAATAACCTGTGGCCTGGGTGACGTATGCCATTTGCCCAGGAAGTGAGCTCTTGTCATCTTCTCACGATGGCAAGCAGGTTTCAAGAGTCGCTGGTAGTCTTGTAACACAAAACAGGTTGGAGCTATGCAGTGGTGTAGTGGAGATTTTTAAAGTGGGGGTACGCGATTCGTGACGTCATCGATTTTTAAAGTGGGGGTACGCGATTCGTGACGTCATCGATTTGATATCATGTCAGAAGCGGTAGCCTTTGTTTGGTCGCCTATGTTTGGTATGAATGATTTGTATAAATGTTACATTCTTTTAACAACACAAGAGGAAACAAGAAGACACTTTTTTTTCAGACATTTTTATGTGTGCAATTTTCATTCGTGTTTGTCAGTACAGCCCAACTGTTATGGCGAAAAGCCGCGGTTTATTTTGTCTCCAATAAATATGCCAAAATGGCTAAAGAGGAACAAATTCGCCTTCTCCTTCCGAATGCATCGTCGTAGACAGCACCACTCTGCTGCTGGAACTCAACATAAACCTTGCATAGGTTTAACATGGACTATCAGGCGTGAAGCCAAAATATTGGAAATTATGATACACAAACGGGGCGGCACGGTGGTGTAGTGGTTAGCGCTGTCGCCTCACAGCAAGAAGGTCCTGGGTTCGAGCCCCATGGCCGGCGAGGGCCTTTCTGTGCGGAGTTTGCATGTTCTCCCCGTGTCCGCGTGGGTTTCCTCCGGGTGCTCTGGTTTCCCCCACAGTCCAAAGACATGCAGGTTAGGTTAACTGGTGACTCTAAATTGACCGTAGGTGTGAATGTGAGTGTGAATGGTTGTCTGTGTCTATGTGTCAGCCCTGTGATGACCTGGCGACTTGTCCAGGGTGTACCCCGCCTTTCGCCCGTAGTCAGCTGGGATAGGCTCCAGCTTGCCTGCGACCCTGTAGAAGGATAAAGCGGCTAGAGATGATGAGATGATACACAAACAGCCTGCAGTGAAAGGAACTTCAGTGTGAGTGTGACTGGTTATGATTGGTGATGGTGGCTCACTCAAGGTCGCTGGATTTGGTGTCGCCGGTGTCGGAATGCTTTTTCTGAAATAAAAATCGATGTTTTTCTGCCGAGTCTTTCCTGTCGAGTCATTTTCCCCTTGATCTGCCATTCTGTCGAAGCTCTCTAGTTGGTCGAAGCAACATTAAAATGGTGGAGTCAACCGTTTACATAATTCTAATATCTCGGCTGCGTTTAGAATGCATTCTACTTTGCGTCGCTACGTTTTACGTAACGTTCGATTGGGGGGGGCATTGATGATGAGCACAAAGGCACGTGTCACTTACTGTAGAGCAGGGGTTCTCAACCTTTTGCAACCTGGGCCCCACCAAAGCTGGTTCATTGCAGTTGGGGGCCCCTCTTCTCGCCCTGCCCCCATCCCCCCCCCCAAACACACTCACCCGCAGTGACGCCACCCGACCTACAGCACCTTATATCGACCGATAGATAGATAGATAGATAGATAGATAGATAGATAGATAGATAGATAGATAGATAGCCCTGGGCTAGATTATTATTATTATTATTATTATTATTATTATTAGTAGTAGTAGTAGCAGCAGTAGTAGCATTATCCATTCCATAGAATTACATAGGCCTATTATCATTATTAGGCTATTGTTATAATTGGCAGTAGCACCACATTTCTAATCTGCTTTCGGGCATTATTATAATTATTATAATAATAATAATAATTATTATTATTATTATTATGGCCTATTATCATTACTAAGCTGTTGGCAGTAGTACAAGACTTCTGTTCTTTCAGGCATTATTATTATTATTAGGCCTATTATTATTATTATTATTATTATTGCTGTTGTTGGTTGTTGATATTATTATTATTATTATGCTATTATTATTAATAGGCATCATCATTATTATTATTATTATTATTATTAGTGTTTTTATTAGGTATTTTATTAGGCTTATCATTAGCTGGCTATTGATATCATTGGGAATTGGGACCAGGCCTGAATTTAGGTTTTACTTTTTACTGTGCCTTTGTGATCTGCATTTGCGTTAATGCGAGACCTGAGCCTGCTTTGCCTTACAAAGATCCTCGATTCTTGGCGAAATGTTTGACAAGCACAGTCTCAAGTCATCCTCAATTTGCGCACGATTGCGATATTTCGTTTTGAGCGCAGTCATTTTTGAAAATCCTGCCTCACACAAGTAGGTCGATGCGAATGGGATGAGCAGTTTCAAGGCTACGTCACACAGTTGCGGGTACTCCTGCATCAATGCTGCCCAGAATGTCGAAAGAGGGCATGAGGTGAAGACTGCCTTAAGTCTACTGTCACTCTTCAGCTCAATAAGCTGTTCCTGCATGTCAACTGGAAGTTCGTCAGCAGTACACACAAATGGATCTCGAACCCACGCAAAAGAGCGATAATCCTCTGTGAAGTATGCCGCAAACTGTTTTCTCATTAAGGCCCAGTCACACAGCGCTTTACGACTTTATCACGGCCAAAACCCGTCAAAAAGTGCTCTCCCGTGAAGCAGACGATATTGTTCGTGTTGATGTCGAAGTTAAGACGTGTTACAGTCGATATACAGACGTGACAGGACGCAGGGGAAAATCGGAACGGCGTCGGACGTGGCAAAAAGTTTTGGACTGCTCAAAACTTTAGACCGCGGACAACCACGGCCGGCACACGTGGTAAAGACGTGCAACACATGTGAAAAACACGTGATAATCAGTGTCCCGGCCGTTATTAAATCTTGGGGAGAAGTGGTAAGACGCGAAAGTTTGGCGGTCTATCACGGGCAGAGCACGGTCATCGGACGGGTGTTACGCGTTGGTATCACGGGATATAGCGTGTGTTTAGCGGCTTATCACTGAGAAATGGATTTTTCCGCGTACATAGCACTGTCTAAGCCCGTTAAACGACGTCTCAAACAAGTTCTAAATTCGATTGATCACTGTCTAATCACTTCTGCATCACTTCTGATTTGCGGCATGTATAAATACCGTAATTTTCTGAGACCTCGGCACTTGCAGTCTAGATGTCAAGGGGTGAACATGAACCCTCAACGCTGTGATGTCCTCATCTTAATGCTCCAGCACCAACAGAACCAACTGATACAGGCTCAACATATCCTACCGCTTTTATATGCGCAGCAAGCCGCTCTTCCAACGACGCTGAGCCGCGGTTACCCGTGATTTGGCAGTGCTATGGCAGTGAAACAGCCGCCGACGGCCATACCCCGTACAAAGCACGGCAAAGCCAAAATTGACCAAAAATTACCACTTACGACCACGTCCACCAGATTTTTGTATCTTTTTGTACGTGATATAGACGCGGAGTGCTGTGTGACCGGGCCTTTACCGACAGGTGCTCTGACGCTGCTTGAAAGACAGATGAGAAATCGTGGGAAGTGCCTGCATTACTGATAAAGTCTGCAAGGCTTGGGAACATATCACAGTTCCCCCGACTGATGCGGCCACACACACAAGATTTTATGATAGATTGATGATAGATTTTATAATAGTATTGATTTGTATGTAATAGTCCAATGTCCTGCATTTTGACATGGGTAAATGTGTTGCATCTGCTTAGCTACTATAGCCTGTTAGCCCCAGATTTTTTTTTTTTTCCTCCATACATGAAGCCTACTCGCGACCCCCCTGGAGTACCTCCGCGCCCCACCAGGGGGGCGCGCCCCCCCGGTTGAGAACCACTGGACTATTACATACAAATCAATACTATTATAAAATCTATCATCAATCTATCATAAAATCTTGTGTGTGTGGCCGCATCAGTCGGGGGAACTGTGATATGTTCCCAAGCCTTGCAGACTTTATCAGTAATGCAGGCACTTCCCACGATTTCTCATCTGTCTTTCAAGCAGCGTCAGAGCACCTGTCGGTAAAGGCCCGGTCACACAGCACTCCGCGTCTATATCACGTACAAAAAGATACAAAAATCTGGTGGACGTGGTCGTAAGTGGTAATTTTTGGTCAATTTTGGCTTTGCCGTGCTTTGTACGGGGTATGGCCGTCGGCGGCTGTTTCACTGCCATAGCACTGCCAAATCACGGGTAACCGCGGCTCAGCGTCGTTGGAAGAGCGGCTTGCTGCGCATATAAAAGCGGTAGGATATGTTGAGCCTGTATCAGTTGGTTCTGTTGGTGCTGGAGCATTAAGATGAGGACATCACAGCGTTGAGGGTTCATGTTCACCCCTTGACATCTAGACTGCAAGTGCCGAGGTCTCAGAAAATTACGGTATTTATACATGCCGCAAATCAGAAGTGATGCAGAAGTGATTAGACAGTGATCAATCGAATTTAGAACTTGTTTGAGACGTCGTTTAACGGGCTTAGACAGTGCTATGTACGCGGAAAAATCCATTTCTCAGTGATAAGCCGCTAAACACACGCTATATCCCGTGATACCAACGCGTAACACCCGTCTGATGACCGTGCTCTGCCCGTGATAGACCGCCAAACTTTCGCGTCTTACCACTTCTCCCCAAGATTTAATAACGGCCGGGACACTGATTATCACGTGTTTTTCACATGTGTTGCACGTCTTTACCACGTGTGCCGGCCGTGGTTGTCCGCGGTCTAAAGTTTTGAGCAGTCCAAAACTTTTTGCCACGTCCGACGCCGTTCCGATTTCCCCTGCGTCCTGTCACGTCTGTATATCGACTGTAACACGTCTTAACTTCGACATCAACACGAACAATATCGTCTGCTTCACGGGAGAGCACTTTTTGACGGGTTTTGGCCGTGATAAAGTCGTAAAGCGCTGTGTGACTGGGCCTTAATGAGAAAACAGTTTGCGGCATACTTCACAGAGGATTATCGCTCTTTTGCGTGGGTTCGAGATCCATTTGTGTGTACTGCTGACGAACTTCCAGTTGACATGCAGGAACAGCTTATTGAGCTGAAGAGTGACAGTAGACTTAAGGCAGTCTTCACCTCATGCCCTCTTTCGACATTCTGGGCAGCATTGATGCAGGAGTACCCGCAACTGTGTGACGTAGCCTTGAAACTGCTCATCCCATTCGCATCGACCTACTTGTGTGAGGCAGGATTTTCAAAAATGACTGCGCTCAAAACGAAATATCGCAATCGTGCGCAAATTGAGGATGACTTGAGACTGTGCTTGTCAAACATTTCGCCAAGAATCGAGGATCTTTGTAAGGCAAAGCAGGCTCAGGTCTCGCATTAACGCAAATGCAGATCACAAAGGCACAGTAAAAAGTAAAACCTAAATTCAGGCCTGGTCCCAATTCCCAATGATATCAATAGCCAGCTAATGATAAGCCTAATAAAATACCTAATAAAAACACTAATAATAATAATAATAATAATAATGATGATGCCTATTAATAATAATAGCATAATAATAATAATAATAATAATATCAACAACCAACAACAGCAATAATAATAATAATAATAATAATAATAATAATAATAATAATAATAGGCCTAATAATAATAATAATGCCTGAAAGAACATAAGTCTTGTACTACTGCCAACAGCTTAGTAATGATAATAGGCCATAATAATAATAATAATAATAATAATAATAATAATAATAATAATTATTATTATTATTATTATTATTATAATAATGCCCGAAAGCAGATTAGAAATGTGGTGCTACTGCCAATTATAACAATAGCCTAATAATGATAATAGGCCTATGTAATTCTATGGAATGGATAATGCTACTACTGCTGCTACTACTACTACTACTACTACTACTACTACTACTAATAATAATAATAATCTAGCCCAGGGCTAGCTATCTATCTATCTATCTATCTATCTATCTATCTATCTATCTATCTATCTATCTATCTATCTATCTATCTATCGGTCGATATAAGGTGCTGTAGGTCGGGTGGCATCACTGCGGGTGAGTGTGTTTGGGGGGGGGATGGGGGCAGGGCGAGAAGAGGGGCCCCCAACTGCAATGAACCAGCTTTGGTGGGGCCCAGGTTGCAAAAGGTTGAGAACCCCTGTAATAGTCCAATGTCCTGCATTTTGACATGGGTAAATGTGTTGCATCTGCTTAGCTACTATAGCCTGTTAGCCCCAGATTTTTTTTTTTCCTCCATACATGAAGCCTACTCGCGACCCCCCTGGAGTACCTCCGCGCCCCCCCGGTTGAGAACCACTGCTGTAGAGCGTATAAACTCAGGCCATTGAATGACAGTTTTTTTTTTTTTTTTTGAATCTCACCTCGGGAGAAGTGGGTGGACGGCGTACCCCCGTGTACCACGCCCACTACACGCCTGGAGCTATGAATAATACCTGTCAACCCTCCCGTTTTTCCTGGGAAATCCCTTATTTTGACTTATTTCCCGCTGTCTTCCCGTTTTTTTATTTGACATTATATAAAAGTCCCGTATTTTCACAATATAAAAAAGTCGGTAGGTCCAGAATTCATGACGCGCCTCTGACAGGAGTTTACAGCAGGAAGTTGGGCCATGAATTCACATCCCCGCCCTCTCAGGCATCAGTAATTACATAACTACGTCCAGAGGCGAGGCTGAACAAGTGATTAGGTCCAGTGTTGCCAGATTGGGAGGTTTCCCGCCAAGTTGGGCGGTTTCAAGTGCATTTTGGCGGGTTTTGAACATAATTTGGGCCGGAAAACGTCAGCAGTATCTGGCAACACTGATTAGGTTCTGAGGTGAAGATGGCGATGCTAATAGCTAAGAAAAACATTAGCCTCTCTTTCTTTGATGATTTCAACAAGTGTGTGGCTGGAATGTTCCCAGACTCTTCCATCGCAAAGAAATTTTCCATGGGGAAAACGAAAGCCTCCCAAATAATCAAAGGTAAGCTACACATGTTTACATTAAGTATGTCCTGGCTAAGACCTCATAAATAGCCTAGTGTAAACTAATTGGTGTATTAACTGTTTTATCCACTCATTGTCTATTTTATTTTCTATCTGAAACTTACTCATTTTAAATCACTGTTGGTTTAATATCTTATATTACTCCTTATCTCTTTATTACTCTATCTATCTATCTATCTATCTATCATTCCGAGGCTATGGTAAAACCATAATAAATTGCAATGGAATTGAATTTATTGACTGGTTATATAATGACCTTTCTTATTTTAACATAAGATTTGTATTTTAGCCCTTAATTTGGGAAATAACTGGTACCACTGAAAGCAAATAAAAATAAATGTATAGTTTATTCACAAATGCACTCTATAAACCATAAGCATATTGAGTTTGGGTCTTGGCTATCACCAACATGCACCAGAGTACAGGAAATCACAAATACTAGATAGAAAATTGGCCCCCCTTCAACTACACACCCACTTTTGGTGAAGGGTATGACTTTCCGAAATTTTCCCTTATTTTGAGTTAAAAATCTGGGAAATATCCCTTTTTTTCAAACCTCAAAGTTGACAGGTATGCTATGAATACTCGTTCTCCAAAGACTGTGACTATTCTTTCTCAATTCATTATGAGTTCCTTTTTTTCTTTTTGAGTAAGCTTTGGATGGTGTGTTACCCAGCAAAAGATTAGTCAGTGTCCTCCACTAGCTATGACGTTGTAGGAGTGGGTTCACTCCAACTCGGCAATCAGCAGTTTCAAGGAACTAACTCTAGTTTTTGATCAGTTTGGGTGCTACTCACCTTAACACTGATCTCGAATGTAATTAATTTAAACGTTGGGCTGGGATCCCCTCTAGTAGTTTTGTTAACAGAATGCAAATGGCATTCTTGCTTTACTACATTTAATTAGAGGGAAACAATTGATTTCTGGTGAATGGGTTCACGCATCAAGCCTTTGTTTAGATAGTTGGATGGTAGCTGCCCAGTTTTTCTGTCTAGGTTTGGTAAAACTAGAGGATTTTCAGCTCTTAAATGATTTTAAAAACATGGGAGACCACAAGGACATATTTAACTGATTTTTAATATTTTAATCATAAGAACCCACACTCTAGATGACTCAATCGAGACAATCAAGACACAGAACAATCATGACAATCGAGACACACTACCACACACTTGGTGATTATACTGAATGATTTCAGAGTGCTGCTTCTGGAGACTTGGGATCTTACAGCAACTCACTCTGAAAAGTTCAGAGTTTGAAGTGCTCGGAGCGGCCAAGCAAAAATACACAGAATGATCTGAGAAAAAAAACAAAACAAAATAAAAAAAACGAGTACAGTGCACACTCTCTTCATTGGGAACAACTGAGACACTGGTGTTCAGAAAAAAACAAAAAACCCCACTGTTCTTGACACTGTTCTGTATGTTTAGCAGCTTGAGCTGGAGGTGAGCTAGTGCAAGCTCACATTGTTGTGTACACAGGTGGAGGGGAGAGTGAAACCCATGATCATGAGAAATATATGTTTTTTAAATACCTTCTCCGACGGGGCGGCACGGTGGTGTAGTGGTTAGCGCTGTCGCCTCACAGCAAGAAGGTCCGGGTTCGAGCCCCGTCACTGGCGAGGGCCTTTCTGTGTGGAGTTTGCATGTTCTCCCCGTGTCCGCGTGGGTTTCCTCCGGGTGCTCCGGTTTCCCCCAAAGACATGCAGGTTAGGTTAACTGGTGGCTCTAAATTGACCGTAGGTGTGAATGTGAGTGTGAATGGTTGTCTGTGTCTATGTGTCAGCCCTGTGATGACCTGGCGACTTGTCCAGGGTGTACCCCGCCTTTCGCCCGTAGTCAGCTGGGATAGGCTCCAGCTTGCCTGCGACCCTGTAGAACAGGATAAAGCGGCTAGAGATAATGAGATGAGATGAGACCTTCTCCGACCTTCCACTGCCTTAGAAATGCCACAAAACATGGGGCTTCCTGGTGAGCTCTCTCTCTGCTCAATATTCCATCACTGTTCCTTTCATAACATGCAGTTTTTAGTCATAAATATCAAACATTTGATATTTACAATTCTAAATCAGGGAGGCGCCGATCCAGTCCTTAAGACCTTAAGATTATGTTTGTAAACTCCTCACACAACAGGATTATTTGGGCAGATAATCACTTCTGACCAGCCTCGAATTGGGAACATCCTCGCGATTATCGGAAGGGGCAAATTGGACACAAAATTGGACCAATTATCCTCTATTGTGGGGCCAGCCATAGACTATTGCTAGTGTATATATTGTGCTACTTGCCTGGATTAATTCATTGAGTTATCTGTTTATTACCGTACCTGTAGTGCGAATGAGTATGTCTGCCTTTAACTGTACTATATAAATTACTTTATGGGTTTTTGGCATTACATGATCAAAAAAACCTACAAATAATATAGTTTACTGCCATCACTGGGTAGTTTTCACAAGCTTGAAAAGAAAAAAAGTGTAATTACTGTTTGAATCAAGGCATAGTAAAGCAGCAGATACGGCATGTTTATGACATGCAGTGATTACCAGGTCCCTGTTGAACCTGAAGATGGCCATGATGGATGTCCCTCTTGCCTTGGTGTCAAGCACATAACACTGACCAAACTAGCATGCATAAACTGCAGCTGCATCAGCCTAGCAGCAAGGTCAGCTAGGCTAGTCCAGCTAGATGTCAGGATGAACTCTCCACTGCCCCCTGCACAGCGGGACAATGCCATGTCTCTGAGTTCTCACAAGCACCTTCCTTTTCAAGAAAGCCTCTCTGTCTGCCACGTTTGGGGACACACTCTCAGCTCCATATATTGAGTGGCAAAAATGCTATGCAGACCCCAGAAGTTTCTGTCATCTCCCAGTGGACTGTAGAGTGCTGGATAATATGCAAGATGTATCCAACCATGGCCTAGACTGCATGCCCAATATAGAGCCAGTCGTTGCTGATGAAGCACTTAGACCTAATGCACACTATCCCTGGCCACAATGTCATTTGACATAATGACTTCATTGTAAAGAGCGACAACATAGCAGTGCGTACTGGCTGGATTAAGAATTTTGTCACACCTCATACTAGCCCTGTCCCAGACATTACAGACCTTGCACGCTGACCCCTCTGTCCAGAGTCTGTGCGATGCCTCTCTCCAGTCCTTACTGACCCTTGCTCAATACCAAATATGGCTGGCCCTGTTTCCACTTTCTGAACCTTGCAGGAAAGCCCTTTCTGAGCCTGCTGGGTATGTTTTACAGCAGCCTCACCTGTGGTGCCTTTGGACCTCCCATCACTACAGCCTCTTCCAATCTGGTTGAACAACCTCAGCCTGCATCTCATTCGACACAGGCACAAACTGGTGAGAGTCACTGCCAGTTGCCCAAGATCCCTGTACCCATGGAGGAGAGAAACATACCTCACCCAAGGGGTTCCGTTAGGGCCCATACCTCCTCTCAGAGAAGTGGTGGCCATGGACCCTTCTTTGGTAGGGTGGGGAGCTGTATGGCAATGCAGAACAGTCAGAGGCCAGTGGAGACCTTGGCAGTGGGAACAACATAAATGGGTTGGAGCTACAGGCTGTTCTGCTTGTCCTCAGATGTTTAGCAGCTTGAGCTGGAGGTGAGCTAGTGCAAGCTCACATTGTTGTGTGAACAGATAACACATCTGTGATCTACCATATAAACCATGAAGAGGGCAGCAAGTCCAAACAATTCCTGAGACTGGCTCAACAGCTGTTATTGTGGGCCCATTCTCGCCTATTGAGATGGAGAGCAGTGCATTTACTAGGCATTCAAAACAAAGCTGCGGATTTTCTATCCCGGCAACACCCCCATCCTGGGGAGTGGAAGCTGCATCCCAAAGTGGTGTAAGTGATCTGGTACAGATACAGCAGGGCAGATGTGGACCTTTTCGCCTCACAGTCAATGTATCCACAGTTGTTGATACTGCCCACTCTGGACAGGATCCCCAAGGGGAATCACAAAGTGCTACTAATAACCCACAGATGGCCAGGGAGAGTACGGTTCCCAATAGTACACAGATTACTAGACTGGGAGCCTTGGTGCCCCCTGGTGATGCTGGATCTCCTCTCACAGCTGGAGGGTCAAATCTGCACCCAAACCCATCTTGACTGCCACTTTGGGTCTGGCCTCTGAAGGGCCAGAGCCATTGTTAGGATCATGTGATCCAGCAGTTGTGCAGACCATACACAGCTCCCAGGCACCTTCCACCAATGTGCTCTATGTTAATAGATGGAAGTTTTTTTGAGTGGTGCCAAGCATGAAAACGCAAACCAACATGCTGTTCCATACTGGTAATCCTCAGTTTTCTTTAGTCCCACCATAGAGGCCTCACACCTTGATAGAGGCCTTGTGTGTGTGTGTGTGTGTGTGTGTGTGTGTGAGTGAGTGAAAGAAAAAGAAAGAAAGCACAACTTTATTCATCACACACTTGTGAAATTACTCTCTGCATTTAACCCATCTGAAGCAGTGAACACACACATGCGCACACACACACATACCCAGAGCAGTGGGCAGCCATGCTAACAGCACCCGGGGAGCAGTTGGGAGTTAGGTGCCTCGCTCAAAGGCATCTCAGCCCAAGGCCGTCCCATATTAACCTAACCGCATGTCTTTGAACTGTGGGGGAAACCGGAGCACCCAGAGGAAACTCACGCCAGTGTTCGAAATACCCATCTGCAGTCTGCATTTCGCAGAATGATTTTCAAGATTGCAGAAGAAAAATTAAACAACTTGCAATTTTGCAGAATGAAAAAATCAGGCTCGGGATTCAATGGTTCTCAATTTAGCAAACTAGCGGTGCTGTAAATAAACTGAAACCTGCGCTGCGTGAACCTGACGGTGTTTTCCCGGTCAAAGTTGAGCAATATTTACGTAATACCGACAAAAGGCGACGACAACCAAATAAGGGCAGTTGCCATTTTCCAATGTAAGATTACGTTAGTTTTAATACCCTCCGAGAGGACCCGACAACTACCTCGGCAATGTTCGGCAGTTACCGTCATGCATCTCCCAGAATTCAATGCGGCACAACAAACATGGCTCCCAAGAAGAGGATTGTTTCTTCGGAGCAAGCATCTGACAAAAACGCCAAGAAAACAAGGACGATTTTGTCGTATCTCGGCAAAACTGGCAGCCAACGTGACTCCAACAACAACAGCGACAGATCGCGCGTCCGCGAGAGTGACAAAAATGAAGACGGTCGCTGCTGACTAGTAAACAAGGACGATTTTGTCGTATCTCGGCAAAACTGGCAGCCAACGTGACTCCAACAACAACAGCGACAGATCGCGCGTCCGCGAGAGTGACAAAAATGAAGACGGTCACTGCTGATCGCGACATCCCGACATCTTGCATACATGTATATTGATAAATTGTATAGGTCTGTATATATTGTATTGTTGAATCATGCAAAATTATACTGATATTATATCCCTTTTGAAGACAGCAACAGTATTTTACCTTTATTTATAGATACTTTTGAATATTTTGTTTTCTTATACCAAGCTACAGGAATACATGTTTTGTGTACATGTTCTGTTTTTTTTTTTACTAGTGCTGTCTTGCCTGTGGTGCAGACTAGCACAAAGTAAAACAGTTGCCCTCTAAGACAAAGCTCATAGGTTCAGTTCTGTAGCTCTCAGTAGTTCTGTAGCTCTCAGTTCTGCCATGATTAGTTTGTACCTAGTTCTCTGTTGTTAGTTTAGAGCAGTGAAGCCCCTGGAGTAGTTCTCAGTTCACTTCATGACCTTGCACTTTAGAAGCCAGGCAAACACAATGAACCCAAATGTCTTTCCATTTGCCAGTTGGGTTTTATTCCTTAATGACATCAATTATTTGCATCATCGTAAGATGTAACAGTGTAGAATTGAAACCTTGCTTTCAATTTAAAACTACAGGTTGCAGATGCAAACACTGTGAATGAAGTACATTTTGGGTAACAATCTATTGTTCAAGCTAGAAACTTAATCTTGACAAAATGTAACATGACGTGTAACATGAAAATGAATGTTTTGTTTCTTGAAGAACAGTTGTGTTCTATTTTTTATTGTGGTGATACCTTTATTAGTATGTTGTGTGGAAGGATAATGTGCGGGTGTGATAACTAGTACATTTATGAATTAGTTGGTATACTTCAAGTTGTAGTAGCCCGTAGTGTCAGGGCGAGGGGGATGAAAGACCTGTGGAGGTATCATGGAATGATAACTTTGCTGCAGAGAAGGATCTGTGAAGACTGAAATTAAAAATAGAGTGAGAGAATAAAGAATTACAGTAATGCTATGAGTTGTAAAGCTAGATATGATGTAAATATAGGCATTATTAGGTTGAGAAGGGTGTAGTATGGAGGCTTTGCAGAAAATATTTCCAAATTGCAGAACAAAATTTTGACATTCTGCAATATTGCAGAACATTGGAAAAAAGTATTTTGACCACTGCACGCAGAGAACATGCAGACTCCGCACAGAAAGGCCCCTGCCGGCCACGAACCCAGAACCTTCTTGCTGTGAGGTGACTGTGCTAACCACTTACCCCACCGTGTGTGTGTGCATGCGCGCATGTACAGTGCCCTCCATGATTATATGGGCAAATTTATAATGTGAAACGCTTTCTTTCAAGTAAGGAACAAAGTTAAGAAAAATTATTTGTAGATAAATAAAAGATCTAAAATAATTTAAAGTCTTTGAGCTACTGACATTAGCTTCAAAAAGTAACATACATTTTGTGGCTGTACCTATAATTCTGCTCCACTGACAGGGTGTCCATGTCAAGCATTTAGAGGCGCGTAGACGCTTTTCCTCTTTTCATCCTTTTGCAAACATGGCTTTGTGAATGCTTTGGTAGGGATAGACTGTGCCTTTTTTAAAAAACGTGTAGAATATTCTCCAGTGAAGAACCAATCACACATACAGAATACAGTATGAAGGTCAGCTCCAGCTCTGGTCTCCATTTACAGCTCTTCTCACAACACAATGCTTTGATAACATGCAATCCTATTGCCTAGCCTGCACTGCCAGCTGCTGGTGGTAGAAAGGAAACTTAAAGATGAACAAAACCCCAAAATAAACTCCTTTATACTGACAGGTAATATCCATACAAGACATGTTAGAGTATTTACTTGTTCATATTTGTATCTGTATATTGTGTACAGATTTTATTTTAAAAGAAAAACAATGTCCTTGGGCGATGCCATCTTACTCTCTCCAAGGTTCAAATATTGTGCTTTGACGTCAGATTTTGACATCACTTATTCACCGCATGACTTACTGAAGGTAAGACCTAATGTATATCAATTGCTTCTAAATTGTTGCAAAGAACCTTGAAGATGCCGGAGTGTCAAGCATTTGGCTCTAAAAATAAGCCTGATCACTGAAACAGTAAATACACACCCACCCACATGTAAACAGAGAGCAGACACATTCCCAGCATTGGGAAGCCTTATGCTGACAAACAGTAGCTGTGTTTTGTGTGTGTGTTTTAATAAAAAATGTCCTTGTATTTTTATATGACATGCTTTTGCTTGTTTTTATTCACTGAGAAAAGCAATCTTTTTATATGGCAAGAATTGCATTGCTATGACAACAGGATTGTTTACTAGTATCTGTATCAGTACTGCATATACATTATATTACAATGGCATTTAGCAGATGTCTTATCCAGAGCAAAATACAACATACCCAGAGCAACCTCTGGGGAGCAGTTGGGGGTTAGATGCCTTGCTCAAGGACACTTCAGCCATTCCTGCTAGTCCAGGGAATTGAACTGGCAACCTTTTGGTCCCAAAGCTGCTTCTCTAGCCATTGCGTCCCCCCTTCTCACTCTAGCTGAGTGAAATTTAAACTTCATAAAAGTGAAGTCTGTTGATTCATGGATTTTGTTGCCAGTAATAAAATCACATGATTACAGAAAAATTCTGCTTACGTTTTTAGAATTAGAAGCCTATATTGATGATGATGCCCTTTATTGTCACTAGTCACATGTACCAGCGAAATTAGCCGTCAACCTGTCCGTATATGTACAGCATACAATTGACATAGGGTAGACAAGACAGGAAGACAGGGATAAAGATAAAAAGGAAACAAAGGACATTTGTCACATATACGTTACAGCACAGTGAAGTTCTTTCTTTGTATTTAACCCATCTGAAGCAGTGAACAGAGAGAGAGAGAGAGAGAAGTAGCACCCT
This sequence comes from Neoarius graeffei, assembly GCF_027579695.1. NCBI lineage: Eukaryota > Metazoa > Chordata > Actinopteri > Siluriformes > Ariidae > Neoarius > Neoarius graeffei. The sequence goes on from NC_083579.1 coordinate 56,311,543, forward strand.
GCAATTTGAGTTTTTTTTCAATTAAATTAAGTCTTTAATGTGATAGCTCTGTGTAACAAAGGCAAATGGTGTGCTAGTGAACCACTTACGTCATAGGCAGATATCCAGTTTCGGTGCAAATGGCTGTGGCCAGGTAAGCCTGTTTTTAGCAATATCATGACTTTTAAAATGGATAAATTGTTGTTAGAAAGTTTTATTTTTTATTTAAACATGTGGAGGGAACATCAGGGCACTTGCCGTGATTGGCAAACAGCGTTTATTTTTATTTTACTTTTTTTTTTTCCTTTAAGGGTGGTACATTTTAAAGGATGACTCATTTAATAAAAATATAAAATTATTTTTAATATAATCAAGCAATTTTTCATCGAACCAACAATGCTCATCTGAACTCCATTAAAAATAAAGTCAGAACCTCAGTGCTTATTGTGCGTAGTATTTATTCTTTCATGGTTTTGAAGAAGTGACATTTCCCTGGGAAGATTTCAACTGTAAATGGGAAACAATTGTTCTCAATTTATTCTCTCTCTCTCTCTCACTCTCTCTCACTCACTCACACACACACACACACACACACACACACACACACACACACACACACACACACACACAGTACTGTGCAAAAGTCTTCAGCACCCTTTTTTTAAAATACAAACTTTGTTATATATTTCTATTTTATGACTTCTACATTAGTTCTACAAGTCAGTACAAAAACATTTTAGAGTCCAAACATTCGTTTTCCAGCACAAAATTAAATGTTACAGAAAAATGTTTGTATCTGAGCAGCTTATTACATAAGAGAGTACTTTTCAGATTAATGAAGGCTACTGGGTTTTGTTGCAGAATTAAGAAGCGAGTGTGACAGTCAAAGTGTCCAGAAGAACTGTGGCTGGTTCTGCAAGATGCTCAGTAAAACCTACAGCTCATTTCCTTATAAAACTGTGCTCATTGTGCCTGAGACTACTTTTTTTTTTAAAGCAAAGGGTTGTCTCACGCCAAATATTGACTTTGTTTCATTTATTATGGCTTACTGCTGTTTATAGTATTTTTTTTTTAATGCTGAAACATTTCATTTCATTATTTTAAGCCATTTTTAGTCAGCATTTCTTTACATGTGCCTCAGAGTTTTGCACAATACTCTGTGTGTGTGTGTGTGTGTGTGTGTGTGTGTGTGCGCGCGCACATATATAAGTATCACTATTGTGTAACCACTGCTAGCAATCATAAACATCCACCCCGTATTGCAGGTGACATTTACTGGTTTTAGCAAAGCGACCAAAGGTCCAGGAAATACTCAGAAATTGGAGTTGGGCTAATGGTCAGCAAACAAGCATAGACAAGACTGAATTAGCAAACATGTAACAGGTTATAATCAAAGATTAAACAGGTAGATAACATAGACTTGGAGAAACATATGCTGGAGAAAGTTTTCTTTCTTGAACACTCAGAGTTCAGATTATTTAAAGGCAGTGTGACCACAAACACATCCATCCATCATCTGCTGCTTATCCTGTACAGGGTCACAGGCAAGCTGGAGCCTATCCCAGCTGACTATGGATGAGAGGTGGGGTACACCCTGGACAAGTCACCAGGTCATTGCAGGGCTGACACATGTACCCCTTTCCCACCAAATCAGTTCCAGGGCTGGTTCGGGGCCGGTGCTGGTTCACAACTCGTTCAACTTGCGAGCCAGCTGAGAACCAGTTTGCTTTTCCATAGCTCGCGGTGCTAAGTGGAGCCACGTCATTACGTCACAGTATACATCATTACGTCGCTGTATACATCAGTTACAGCGCTACGTTTACATAAACCGTGGCACGAATATCAAAGCAAAAACAACACGGAAGAAGCAGCAGCAGCAACAACAATAATAATAATAATGGATGACTTCGCGTTTGTACAGCTGCTGCTTCTCGTCGCTTAAAAATGGCGATCTTTCGCGGTCTTATTGTTGTTGATCTTAACAACTCCGCCCCCCCCCCCCGCTGACGTAAGCGGTTCTTTCATCTGGCCCAGCAGAGAGTTGGTGCTAGCCTGGAACCGGTTTTTCTGGCCCCAGAGCCAGTTCTTTGTCAGTGGAAACGGAAAACCCGGTTCCAAACTAAGCACTGGCCCCGAACCAGCCCTGGAACTGCTTTGGTGGAAAAGGGGCATATAGAGACAAACAACCATTCACACTCACACCTATGGTCAATTTAGAGCCACCAATTAGCCTAACCTGCATGTCTTTGGACTGTGGGGGAAACTGGAGCACCCAGAGGAAACCCACACAGACACGGGGAAAACTTGCAAACTCCACACAGAAAGGCTCTCGTCAGCTGCTGGGCTCAAACCCAGGACCTTCTTGTTGTGAGGTGACAGTGCTAACCACTACACCACCGTGCCGCCCACTGCAAACACACAAATGTCATTATTAATCAAGTGATTTGAGCAGCTTGACAGGAGGAACTTGATAGATGACAGTGTGGACTGAAGCTCATGGGAGACATACTCTGCAACTTCAGGATTCCAAAATCAGATCAAATATGACAACCACAATAGTAGGCTACATACCAAGGGTCTTTAATGTCTTTCACTAAGGGCACTAGTTTGGCTGTAAAGAAAGTCTGTAGCCACATTGGCCTTTTGCAGATAAGACTGAAGGAACCTGCTATACTCTAGTTATATGCATAAAATATGGGTATACATTTAAATAATATGATACTTATTAAGATTAACTCATATGATATACTTATGATTTTACTGTTTGATTGTACAATGTCTAACATTTAAAGTTGCAAAATATTTATTTTCATAATCATTAATTAAAAACAAACTAAAAGACCCCCTCGAGCTAATACTTACAAGAACCATGTTTGGCTGTAAGTACTCTGGGATATGTCTCTGAAATCTTGACATCTGATATTTTTCCCCATTCTTCTTGGCATTATTGTTCAAATGCTGTCAGATTGGATGAAGAGCAATTTTCAAGTCTTGTGACAAATTCTCAATCCGATTGAAGTGTGAACTTTAATGGGGACATGCTAACACATTCAGGATCTTGGATTCAAACCACACCAGTGAAGATTTGACAGTATGGTTTGGGTCATTCTCCTATTGTTAGGGGAACCCACGACCTAGTCTCAGATTGGACCATAGTTTCTCTAGGATGTCCCTGTATTTGGCTCCACCCAACCAAGTTTATCTTGTTTCCCAGTCCCTGCTGATGAAAATCATCCCCATCTCTGAGCTGTAGATCTCTCCATTTTCTTTGTCTCGTCACTCACTTTTTGTGGCTGGCCTCCTCTAGTGGATAATTGAGGTAATGTTGCTCCACAGGATCTTCCAAATTTAAGATCTTTTAAAAATCATTCATACTTTTCCAGAACTTTCCAGAGTTGTTTTGATCTGTGGTCTTCATGATTTTGTTTGTTTCAGTATGTACAGTGTCTTGCAAAAGTATTCATCCTCCTTGGTGTTTGTCCTGTTTTGTTGCATTACAAGCTGGAATTAAAATTGATTTTTTTTTTTGGTGGTGGTGGTGGTGGGGGGGTAGCACCATTTGATTTACACACCATGATTACCACTTTAAAGGTGAAAACTTTTTTATTGTGACACAAACAATAATTAAGATAAAAAAAACAGAAATCTGGAGTGTGCATAGGCATCCCCCCAAAAAAGTCAATACTTTGTAGAACCACCTTTTGCTGTAATTACAGCTGCAAGTCTCTTGGGGTATGTCTCTATTAGCTTAGCACATCTAGCCACTGGGATTTTTCGCCCATTTCTCAAGGCAAAACTGCTCTAACTTCAAGTTAGATGGGTTGTTTTGGTGTACAGCAATCTTCAAGTTATGCCACAGATTCTCAATTGGGTTGAGGTCTGGGCTTTGACTAGGCCATTCCAAGACATTTAGATGTTTCCCTTTAAACCACTACAGTGTAGCTTTAGCAGTATGTTTAGGGTCATTGTCCTGCTGGAACATGAACCTTTGTCCCAGTCTCAAACCTCTAGCTAACTCAAACAGGTTTTCCTGCAGAATTGCCCTGTATTTAGTGCCATCCACCTTTCCTTCAATCCTGACCATCTTCCTGTCCCTGCAGATGAAAAATATCCCCACAGCATGATGCTGCCACCACCATGCTTCACTGTAGGAATGATGTTCTCAGGGTGTTGGGTTTGCACCACACATGGCATTTCCCATGATGGCCAAAAAGATCAATTTTAGTCTCATTTGGCCAGAGAATCTTCTTCCATGTGTTTGGGGAGTCTGCCAGTAAACTCCAAATGTGTTTTCTTAAGCAATGACTTTTATTTTTCCTGGCCAATCTTCCATAAAGCCCCACTCTGTGGAGTGTATGGCTTAAAGTGGTCCTATGGACAGATATTCCCATCTCTGCTGTGGATCTTTGCAACTCCTTCAGTGTTATCTTTGGTGTCTTTGTTGCATCTCTGATTAATGCCCTCCTTGCCTGGTCTGTGAGTTTTGGTGGGTGGCCTTCTCTTGTCAGGTTTGTGGTGGAGACATATTCTTTCCATTTTGCTATCATGGATTTAATGGTGCTCCCTGGGATATTTAAAACTTGGGATTTTTTTATAACCCAACCCTGATCGATACTTCTTCACAACTTTGTCTCTGACCTGTTTGGAGCGCTCCTTGGTTTTCACGTTGTTTGTTTAATAGAGTTGCAGAGTCAGGGTCCTTCCAGAACAGGTTGATTTATACAGACATCATGTGACAGATCATGTTTCACTTTGATTGCACACAGATGGATCTTCATCTCATCTCATTATCTCTAGCCGCTTTATCCTGTTCTACAGGGTCACAGGCAAGCTGGAGCCTATCCCAGCTGACTACGGGCGAAAGGCGGGGTACACCCTGGACAAGTCGCCAGGTCATCACAGGGCTGACACATAGACACAGACAACCATTCACATTATGTGACTTATGAAGTGAATTGGTTGGACCAGATCTTATTTAGGGGTTTCATATGAAAGGGGGTGAATAGTCAAGTCAAGTTTATTTGTATAGCGCTTTTAACAATAAACATTGTCGCAAAGCAGCTTTACAGAATTTGAATGACTTAAAACATGAGCTAATTTTATACCTAATCTATCCCCAATGAGCAAGCCTGTGGCGACGGTGGCAAGGAAAACTCCCTCAGACGACATGAGGAAGAAACCTCGAGAGGAACCAGACTCAAAAGGGAACCCATCCTCATTTGGGCAACAACAGACAGCATGACTATAATATTAACAGTTTTAACATGAAGTCAGTTTCGTTGATGTTATAAACTCTTCATTGATGGAAACTTGAGTGCAAAACTGTTCATGACAACCGCAGTCCTAAAGTTAGCAAGTCAACTGTAGTCCTCAGTCATAAAAGTACTGTAAGAGTCCAGAGCGTCCTCCAGGTGTGACTTTCAACTGTCCTCATGGGGCTGTCCTCCACAGGAACGATGCGATGAGACTCCAACCAGACACAGGGCACCAGGTTGGATCAGGCAGGTCCGAGGAGCAGAAGAGGTCAGCATCTTGATCCCAGGACCAACATGTAACTCAGAGGGACAGATTTGGGGGGGGGGGGAGAGAGAGAGAGAGGGAGAGAAAACACAGGTTGTTAGGTATGCCCAATGTCACCTGAATAAGTAGGAACAGTATACATATTGCACTGAGTACAAGCAGGGACTCCGGCAACTAACTATGACAGCATAACTAAAAGGGGAGAGCCAGAAGGTAACACAGGCATGAGGGAGCCCCAGGACATAAAGCAGCCAGCCACTACACCGTCAGCAAACTCGAGTGAGCAAGCGAGTGGGGACTGACAGCATCCATACATCCCAGTTTACCAAAACACTATGTCTGAGGACCCTCCAGGTCTACACCTTTACCTCATAAACACCATTAACAAAAAGCTTGACTAAACAGATATGTTTTCAGCCTAGACTTAAACACTGAGACTGTGTCTGATTCCCGAACGCTACTTGGAAAGCTGTTCCATAACTGTGGGGCTTTGTAAGAAAAGGCTCTGCCCCCTGATGTAGCCTTCACTATACGAGGTACCAGCAGATAGCCTGCACCTTTTGATCTAAGTAGGCGTGGCGGGTCATAGAGGAGCAGAAGTTCACTCAGGTACTGTGGTGCGAGACCATTCAGTGCTTTAAAGGTCAATAGTAATACTTTATAATCAATACGAAATTTAATTGGGAGCCAATGCAGTGTGGATAAGACAGGCGTGATGTGGTCATATTTTCTAGTTCTAGTAAGGACTCTTGCTGCTGCATTTTGAACTAACTGGAGCTTGTTTATGCACTTATTGGAACATCCAGAAAGTAAGGCATTACAATAATCCAACCTGGAAGTAACAAACGCATGAACTAGTTTTTCGGTGTCATGTAGTGACATTAAATTTCTTATCTTAGCAGTATTTCTGAGATGAAAGAAAGCTATCCGGGTAATGTTATCAATGTGAGTTTCGAATGAAAGACTGGGGTCAATAATCACTCCGAGGTCTTTTACTACTGCACGTGAAGAAACAGAAAGGCCATCCAGAGTTTTCTGATTACACAGTAACTTACTTCTAGCTGCATGTGGTCCAAGGACAAGTACTTCAGTCTTGTCAGAGTTAAGCAGAAGGAAATTAATAAGCATCCAGTGTCTAATGTCCTTTGCACACTCCAGATTTCTGGGTTTTTTTTCATCTTATTGTTTGTGTCATAATAAAACAACAATTTTCACCTTTAAAGTTGTAGGCATGGTGTGTACATCAAATGGTACTAACCCTCTTAAAAATCCATTTTAATTCCAGTTTATAATGTGACAAAATGGAACAAACACAAAGGGGGATGAATATATTTGCAAGACACTATGTTTGTTTCTAATGAACTCTGGGACCTTTCACAAACTAGTATTTATATTGAGAAAACATGACACTTTAAAAGAACACAAGTGAATGCTGTTCATTTAATTATTTGATTTATGATGGAACAGATTTTGCTATAATGGAACCAATTTACAGGTTTCACAGCAGCAGGGGTAAATATTTATGCTATGACAAATTTTATATTTTTTAATTTGTAAATAATACATAGATTTTTTTTTCACTCCACTTCAATATAAAAGACTATTTTGTGTTTGATTTGTGACATATAATCCCAAGTCAGACCATTTTAGTATGAAGAAATTTCAGAATGAGAGCTCAAGGCATATACAATGGGTATATGAGTATACGTCTTGGAATATGTTTGAGCTTAAACAGCCTCTTCCAAACACCAAATCTGCTTACATATGAGCTTGTGCTTAAGAGTTGCTGGATGCAAATATAGTTTGAACTAAAAGTTCTGAGCACACCCAGTCCACCTTTCCAGTATTTTTTAAAACAGGAAATCCAGATGTTCATATTCCTTGGACATCAATTGACCACCAGTTCTTGTTTCCTTACAGACAAATGACATGCATTTCATCGATGTCTATGTGAATAATGTGATCAATTGAAAAAGAAAAAAAATCCTGTGAAGGTGCATTTCACCATCCCTTTACCTGAAATTAAGTAAACGTGAAAAACATGATCAAAAGAGAAAATTTACACACAAAAGTAAATTAACCATGGGAAATCAGGTGGAAAAATAAAAATGTGTGTTAAAATGTGCTATAAAATGTTATAAAAATGTGTTAAACATTAAAAAAAAATTACACAAGTATCTGGAAACCACATGTGAAATTGACATCATATTTTCTGAGTCATCTTTTTTGCAGTGCTTTTGCACTTCAATTAATCACTGTTTAATAAGGAAAGGTTCCACATGCTAAACCCTTTGATATTATGAGCAGTTTGAGACAAGGTCATATAGATTTTTTCTTTAGGTCACAGATGCATGATTGTGCTCCAAAAATAAAATGATCTCTACTGCATTCAGGCTATTCCATGCATTTGAAAGTATATAAAAGAAATTACTTTTTATTGTACAACCCCGATTCCAAAAAAGTTGGGACAAAGTACAAATTGTAAATAAAAACGGAATGCAATAATTTACAAATATCAAAAACTGATATTGTATTCACAATAGAACATAGACATATGTATATGTATAGACATATCAGATGTCGAAAGTGAGACATTTTGAAATTTCATGCCAAATATTGGCTCATTTGAAATTTCATGACAGCAACACATCTCAAAAAAGTTGGGACAGGGGCAATAAGAGGCTGGAAAAGTTAAAGGTACAAAAAAGGAACAGCTGGAGGACCAAATTGCAACTCATTAGGTCAATTGGCAATAGATCAATAACATGACGGTATAAAAAGAGCATCTTGGAGTGGCAGCGGCTCTCAGAAGTAAAGATGGGAAGAGGATCATCAATCCCCCTAATTCTGCACCGACAAATAGTAGAGCAATATCAGAAAGGAGTTTGACAGTGTAAAATTGCAAAGAGTTTGAACATATCATCTACAGTGCATAATATCAAAAGATTCAGAGAATCTGGAAGAATCTCTGTGCGTAAGGGTCAAGGCCGGAAAACCATACTGGGTGCCCGTGATCTTCGGGCCCTTAGACAGCACTGCATCACATACAGGCATGCTTCTGTATTGGAAATCACAAAATGGGCTCAGGAATATTTCCAGAGAACATTATCTGTGAACACAATTCACCATGCCATCCGCCGTTGCCAGCTAAAACTCTATAGTTCAAAGAAGAAGCCGTATCTAAACATGATCCAGAAGCGCAGACATCTTCTCTGGGCCAAGGCTCATTTAAAATGGACTGTGGCAAAGTGGAAAACTGTTCTGTGGTCAGACGAATCTAAATTTGAAGTTCTTTATGGAAATCAGGGACGCCATGTCATTCGGACTAAAGAGGAGAAGGACAACCCAAGTTATCATCAGCGCTCAGTTCAGAAGCCTGCATCTCTGATGGTATGGAGTTGCATTAGTGCGTGTGGCATGGGCAGCTTACACATCTGGAAAGACACCATCAATGCTGAAAGGTATATCCAGGTTCAAGAGCAACATATGCTCCCATCCAGACGACGTCTCTTTCAGGGAAGACCTTGCATTTTCCAACATGACAATGCCAAACCACATACTGCATCAATTACAGCATCATGGCTGCGTAGAAGAAGGGTCCGGGTACTGAACTGGCCAGCCTGCAGTCCAGATCTTTCACCCATAGAAAACATTTGGCGCATCATAAAATGAAAGATACGACGAAAAAGACCTAAGACAGTTGAGCAACTAGAATCCTACATTAGACAAGAATGGGTTAACATTCCTATCCCTAAACTTGAGCAACTTGTCTCCTCAGTCCCCAGACGTTTACAGACTGTTGTAAAGAGAAAAGGGGATGTCTCACAGTGGTAAACATGGCCTTGTCCCAACTTTTTTGAGATGTGGTGTTGTCATGAAATTTAAAATCACCTAATTTTTCTCTTTAAATGATACATTTTCTCAGTTTAAACATTTGATATGTCATCCATGTTCTATTCTGAATAAAATATGGAATTTTGAAACTTCCACATCATTGCATTCCGTTTTTATTTACAATTTGTACTTTGTCCCAACTTTTTTGGAATCGGGGTTGTATTTCTCCAGGGTGGCATGGTGGTGCAGTGGTTAGCACTGTCACATCCAGAAGGGTCTGGGTTCGAACCACATGGTCAACTGGAGCCTTTCTGTATGGAGTTTGCATGTTCTCTCCGTGACTGCATGGGTTTTCTCCTGGTGTTCCTGTTTCCTCCAACAGTCCAAATACATGCAGGTAAATTGCCCATAGGTGTGAATGGTTTTTCATCTCTGTGTTAGCCTTGTGATAGATTGGTGACTTGCCCAGGGTGTACCCTGCCTCTCACCTGAAATCAGATGGGATTGGCTCCATCTCCCCTGTGACCCGGACAGATAAGTGGTATAGATAATGGATGGAAGGATGTATTGCTCCAGTTGCAATTTTAAAATGATACCATCATTTCGGCAAGCGATTCTCAGTTTCTAAGAACTATTGTTAAAATACAATAGTTGTGGTTGTGAAATTGCTATAAATAGCTACACAATTGAATTGAATAGGTGCACTATGTAGAATTTAGGGGGTTGTGTGAGCAGAAATGGAATATTCATAAGTGTGTTTTTATTAGTTTATAATTATCCGTAACTACAAATCCTTGTGTTTTTGTAAGCTTCGAATAAGTCCTTTATAGCTACATAGGGAGCAGGCCCTCTTCCACAGAACCTGCCATGTTTCTACAGTAGCCCAGAATGGACAAAGCTCGAGAGAGCACCTTTTCTTTTTTTATGAGTGGCAGCATAAATCCAGAAGGAAGCCCTGGAAGGAAGACAAAGAACAAGAAAGAAGAGGAATCAGTGTTTGCTGGTGCCTGGCTATCAAGTTTGAGAAGCCAAATTTCGAAAAATGGAGGATCATGTGTATTATTTAGCATGAGAAAAGCAAGGGAGCTTGAATGTAAGTGCTTGAAAATATGCTCCACACACCTGACAGCCATTGTACATTCTAATACATGCTTAAAAAGGGGAGGGGCATTCAATTGGTTGCAATCTGCAAAATCACTGCGAGGTGCTGCTAGATCCTATATAGTGTACCTTTAATGCTTGAATTATCCATCCATCCATTATCTGTAGCCGCTTTATCCTGTTCTACAGGGTCGCAGGCAAGCCGGAATCTATCCCAGCTGACTATGGGCGAGATGCGGGGTATACCCTGGACAAGTCACCAGGTCATTGCAGGGCTGACACAGAGACAAACAACCATTCACACTCACACCTACAGTCAATTTAGAGCCACCAGTTAACCTAACCTGCATGTCTTTGGACTGTGGGGGAAACTGGAGCACCCGGAGGAAACCCACGTGGACACGGGGAGAACATGCAAACTCCGCACAGAAAGGCCCTCGCCGGCCGCTGGGCTTGAACCCAGGACCTTCTTGCTGTGAGGCGACAGTGCTAACCACGACACCACCGTGCCACCCATTGCTTGAATTATATATTGGATTTTTAAAAGAATTTAAAAGAAATAAACTGGCATACAACAAAATAATTCACTTATTGTGATTGAATCCTTCTACATTTTTCCTGATAGCAGTACTGGCTGACAGTGTTGCTAAGTTTGCTATGATTAATTTGTGAAATGAACTGCACAAATAGTGACAATATCCTAAATTAATGTCCAAAATAGCATTTTAATGAATGCATTTTGCCTGTTATACAATTTGACTGATAGCTGCACATTTATTTATTTATTTATTTATTTATTTAAAATGTAGTCCAGTCTAAATATCTGACTGGAATCTCATTTTGAGAAATACTGAACCATTTATTAAGGAAGTACAGAAGTTGGGTGTACATTTTTTTTTCTTCTTGTCATCATTGTGTTTAATATGCAGCAGACAATTAAAGGGCTTTGCCATTTCTCTCCTTTATGCACAAGGAAACTCAGCTCATCTAATGGTTTCTGATCACAGTTAATCCTTAAAGCAAATGACTTCTAATCCTGGAATCACGCATGCAGTTACCTGTGGGAAATGCTACCCAGCTTCTTCATGTTCTTCCACTCTTCTCATAGATTAGTCCAATATATATTAATCCCTTCATTTATCTTTGTCAATGAAGGACAAGAATCATTTAAAAGAGGGTAAATAATAGACAGAGCAGGGAAGAGTTAGGGAAGCTTTATTAAAGACAGCAGAAGGCAGGTGCTTGCCACCTCTGTGCTGCTGGCCCCTATACCTAGAGACTTTCTAATAAGATGCTCTGCATTTCAAATAACGTTTCTCTCATCCACCTCATTAACTTTGCATGTCCAGTGAGATTGCTTTGACAAGTAAACAAAACGTTTAAAAAAAAAAACAACTGGTAAGAATTAAAAAAAAAAGTCTCCTCAGGCATTGGATGAAATCACATTTGCATAGTTTTATTAAGGTCAGAAAGAAATCTATATTAATATATTCATTGTTATCTTAACTATTTATTTTTCTAGCCATGGGAAAATAAATTTCCTAACTCAAATAATTTTCATTTCTTGATCTTTTAAGACCGTTAAAATGTTTTCAGTATTGCTTTTTGAAAATGTTGCAAACAAGAACGCATAATACTTGACTGTGTAAGACTGGCCATGTAAAAAGTGTGAAAATGCAAAGCACAGATGCATGCATGGGGGAAGCCTCACAGGTGTGGGTGAAAGGTGTGGTGAGGCATAGCTTCCTTGGGCCTGTGTATTTATTTTAAATCCAAGATTTATAAGCTGCCATCTGCTGTTGGGTGTTCTCACCTTGATTATTTACCCAGAGAAAATATGGCGGTGAAAAATTCATGTGTGTGCATGTTACACTGCATTCGTCTGACCCCAAGGTCCCTGGCAGGATGGAAAAACAGGGTCAGAAGCACTCAGAGATGAGGTCAGCTGAGCCAAAGCAGAGAGGTGGCCAGTGACATTGCTTCACCGCTTCCATTTGCCCCCAGAGCACAGCAAAAAAAGAGGCAGCAGTGATTGGACAGGCACACATACACTTTCTGCACAGCCACTGAGAAAATTGGGCTTGTGACTCTGGCATGGTGCATGCACTTTATATATCACACTGTGACCTGCTGAGGATAAGGTTAATGTGATTATCTGTGAACATGTTACATGGCCAGTAGGTGGCACTTTAGTATATTATAACACCGATTACTGATCTTTAATTTCAGATACGTAGATGATGTGCATGGTTCTCCACTATAAAATAGCTACTGAAACATATGGTTCTAGAGAAGCATATACAGATGAGCTTGCATGCCATTTAAAATGAGTCCTTTTTCTACTACTCCAATGTGCAGAAGTAATTATTTCTTTCGTTCTTGTGTTCCACAGGAATGAATAGCAACGTCCACAGTGCCTACTCAAAAACTACAATAACAATCAAAGACAAGAAGCATGTTATTGGCATAGGAAATATGATTCTCCAAGTATATAGGAAAGCATTTTATTGAAGTTGGCAGTGCTGCATTGCAATCTGGTCCACAAAACTAACAATAGTTTAGTACTTTAGGCAGCAGCATGGTTACAGGGCAGATGTAAAGAAACTATACAGCTGATACAGTACAGTGTCCAGACTGACCTACTAACAGAAAGTTGTCTGATATCCTCACTGGGATTGATATGAAAGAAGATTTTCCATGTCCTCCAGCTTTGTTAGATGAATGACATAAACAAAAGTGAATTCCCACTTGTATTTGGAAAGATAGACTTGAAAAGATGTCTTATTGACTGTGAGACAATAAGACACAGCTTAATCCTTCCAACTGTGCTATCATGTCTGACGGTTACATGTATGTTTTTGGTAATTTTTGGAAAAAGTATAGAAAGAAGGAATAGAAAAATGAGGGTGGCACGGTGGTGTAGTGGTTAGCACTGTTGCCTCACAGCAAGAAGGCTCTGGTTTCAAGCCCAGTGGCTGACGGGGGCCTTTCTGTGTGGAGTTTGCATGTTCTCCCCGTGTCTGTATGGGTTTCCTCTGGGTGCTCTGTTTTTCCCCAAAGACATGCAGGTTAGTCTAATTGGTGACTCTAAATTGACTGTGAATGTGAATGGTTGGTTGTCTCAGTGTGTCGGCCCTGCGATGACCTGGTGACTTGTCCAGGGTGTACCCCGCCTCTTGCCCATAGTCAGTTGGGATAGGCTACAGCTTGCCTGTGACCCTGCACAGGATAAGCGGTTACGGATAATGGATGGAAAATAAAAATGAAGACTTACATACTCAAACTTAAATTAGTAGTATTTATTCACGTCAAACTTTCAGTTTTTCAATTGGAAATTTTGAAAAATGATAAAAGGAGACACCCCCCCCCCCCCCCCCCCCCCCCCAGTTTTCCCACATGAGCAGGAGAATGGTAATAAGTTACATGCTAACCCTCAGCTGGGATTGCCATTTCCTTTTCTCTTTGACCTGCACATAACATGCCTGACTCATACAGGAATTAAGGTGCAGAAGTACAAATACAAGTAAAAAATGCATGGTTCTACATGGACTGGGAGACATGATGTGGTGTAGTAAAGAAGAGGAGAAAGAGGATGAGGGAGAGACAATTTCTTTCTGCTTTCCAGATTTGGAAAATTCATCTTCAACAATTAGGCCAGGGCCCCAGTCAAACATGGGTGGCCACCAACACAAAGTCTCAAAATAAAAGGTTTTACATGATGTGATCATTATCTGTAGTAGAGCAACAAAAGCAGGGATGAAGCAAGCAGAGTAGCTGCCACTTTCCTGTCAAAAGAAAAAATTATGGATGACACAACAGAATGGCATTTGATGATGGCCAGAAAAAACATAGATGAACAAAGCCATGTTTGTACGAAGGTTGGGCTGGCTGGTTGGCTCGCTGGATGAAGGCTGGAAGCTCAGGACATATTTGGACAGGAAAAATAAAATCGTGAAACCCACAAGCAGACTTGTGTTCTTTTTGGCCACCCTTTTGCCTTCTTTTGCTGAATCAGCAGCTGCCAGTTTGTGCAAATGGAAAGTACAATAACTATATTAGACAGTATGTAATGGTACAGGCATATCTGAGCACATGGACTTACAACATGACCAATAAGTTTATTTAATAATGGCTAATTATACAGTATAGTAGAAGCTGTTCATACAGACATGACACTGTATAATTGTATACCGGATGGATGTTGAACTGTGTCTTAAGTCAGTGATCACATTCAGTGTATTGAATCACTTCAGCACCACTGAACTGGTGTTAACAAAGAATTATGCTTATCTTATCAACTATTTAAAAAAAATCTTATTTGTGGATATTTCTTAAAGCTCCCTGACAATGCACTTCATTATTAAACCAATAGAGGTCAGTAACACCATCTAATAGAAAACAATAAGTGCAATATAAATTAATGAGCCTTCTGATACATTTTTATCATTTGGGTGACATATATTTCATGGTTGTGTAAAGGAAAGAGGGATTAGGAGGTTGGTGGAGGTCAGACAAATAATACTATTTGCAGGTACTGACTAGCAGGTTAATACTGTTACATGGCCAGTAGGTGGGACATTAGTATATTATAACACCAATTACTGGTGTATAATATACACCAGTAATTGGTGTTATACCAATTAGGTTTCTGCAAGGTTGTAGAAATAGAAATCTTTAAATAATAGCTATTAAATCCTTAAAAAATCAGTAATGGCACCTCTGATGTCACAAGTGCCGATATACTTGTTATGGCCTGTAATGGGCTGCTCCAATTGGTGATTACATGTATAATGTGATGTATGCATGTATTGTGTACATTAGTGTAGACATGTTCTGCAGAATAAAGTGAAAACATGATAAAACTCTTCACACTGGAAATATGGGACAAACAAACAATTTGGGAATTAATTGAAACAGCTAAAATAAACCTAAAATATAGGATATCTGGTTACCATAGGGGGCGGTACAGTGATGTAATGGTTAGCACTGTCGCCTCATAGCAAGAAGGTTCTGGGTTTGAGCCCAGTGGCTGATGAGGGCCTTTCTGTGTGGAGTTTGCATGTTCTCCCCATGTCTGCGTGGATTTCATCCGGGTGCTCCGGTTTCCCCCACAATCCAAAGACATGCAGGTTAGGTTAATATGGGATGGCCTTGGGCTGAGGTGCCCTTGAGCGAGGCACCTAACTCCCAACTGCTCCCCAAGCACTGTTAGCATGGCTGCCCACTGCTCTGGATATGTGTGTGTGCTCATTGTGCATGTGTGTGTTCACTGCTTCAGATGGGTTAAATGCAGAGAGGAAATTTTACAAGTGTGTGATGAATAAAGTTGTTCTTTCTTTCTTAAATTGTCCATTGATCAAGCTTGGAGAGGGATGGGCTCCGCCAAGTTTAAATGCCCTAGACACACCAATGATGGAGTGTTAAAATGTCATCAGCAGTGCCCCTACGACCCTTGCTGGCTATGGGATGAAGAAGAAGTGGTCAGGGCCCCACATATCCTACCCCATAAAAATCTAAAACCCACTCTAGAAACAGAGAGCTTTTTTCTTGATGAAAATGTAAGATATTTTAGGTGTTTGTTTCACTGTAGTTAGCTAGCTAGCTAAGCTAGTTTGTAACAGTATGTGTTTACCTGTTTGGCTGGCCTTAGTTGTCTGAACTCTGTGATGTCTGGCAGGCAGGAGTTGATCACAGACCCACATCACTTTATAGCACATATATTTTTTCCCTTTTTTTTTTTTTAGCTATATAACTAATGTTAGCCATTTAGTTTTTAACCCTGTCAGTTGTGTGTTGTGCTGTACTGTACTGTGGATCCACAAAGCAAGTGAACAGAGCACTAAGGGGGCGGTGGTTCATGCTGCTCTGGTCTCTCCATTCTCTGTTCATGCCTGCTTGCCCTGACCCTTGGAGCTTCTGTGTAACTGCACCTTGCTTGGGGCAATGATCTAGATAGCTATGCGGCTGGTGTTGCTGCAGGTGTATGAATCAAGTGAGAGGAAAAGTGACTCCATTTTGGGATGAACTGATGATCAATGTGTGACTGCCATTTTGTCTTATCACAAATGTCTGCACTGGTTTGCATGCTTCCATCTAGTTTTGTATGGCCCAACTTTGGCTTTGTGTTATAGCAATCTAAGATTTTGATTGTAATTTAATATAGGGTTTATTATTTAGCTAAATATTATCCAAACTGTTATGCACTTGAACTACTACACGCGCGCGCGCGCGCGCGCGCACACACACACACACACACACACACACACACACACACACACATACATACATACACACATATATATATTCATGTTTGAGTTGTCTATGTGAGTTACCCTATTGGATCTTAAACAGATATCATAAAAACTTGCAAACCTCTGAAGAACAGTGCAGGTTCTTCTTAACCTCACTTGTTTTAACAACAGCAGTAAGTCTCATTGGTTTGAAGAGTAGAAATCCCCACAGATGGATTTTTTTTTCTTACACCTGTGACATGTCTATTAATGCCTATAGAGACAGTTTGATATTGCCTTTTAAAGTAATTTTTCCAGTTACAGCTTGAATATGTTATGTGAATTGATCAGCTTGTACGTATCTCTGATAGATCCGTTTCTATTTCCTTTACATAATAATAATAAAAACCTATCACGATATAGTATGAATATATTTGGAAGACATAAGCCCAAGACAAAAACCTTTATGTAAGACTTGGGGATTTTCCTCATGGAACTGTGCTCACTCACTCACTTTCAGTAACCCATTGATCCCAGAAAAAATCCTGGTAGATCTGGGACTGAGGCAGGAATACACCCTAGATGGAATGCCAGCCTATCACAGGGCACCATGCACATACATTCACATACTTAATTCACACCTAGGAACAATTTATCATAACCAATTCAGTTATGACATTAAACTGAGCTGTGAAGTGGCAGTGCCACCCACTGTGCCACCATGCTGCCTCCTTACCAAAATGATAATGACAAAATGCTTCATGACTGATTCAAGTTTATTATTCTTAATTTTGGTCACATCAGATGCCAGTAGTTGGGTAATAGGAATGCTGTTTCTGGAACAACAAGAGTGTTGACCCAGGATATCATGTTCACTGAGCAGGATGCATGCAAACATGGCAAAAACAGAACATGGACATGTATGCAAAAACACGTGCACAGACCCACAAATATACATCGATTCTTATTTTTGGAGCCATTGCAATAGAAGGCATTACTCCAGCTTTATACTGCTTGGCTCCTGATCAAACTGGCTTTATAACATTTAAAGCTTCTCCAGAGCCCACACAGTCCAAAGAGCAATAGGAGGAAAAGCACAAGTGTCAGCCAACCACACACACTCACTAAGCTCATTCCACCAGGCTTCAATAAATCATTAAGAACGCAGAAGTCTGTGTGGAAGACACGATCATCTAAGGCTAATAAACTGCACGTTTTCTCCAAATGGTCCACTCACATATAACTGTCAGTAACTGTCAGTGTGCTGGCTAGGGACTGCTCTTGCTTTTCACACAGTGCTATTGTTTCACATGGAGGTAAAGTGAGTCTATGCAACTATTCCAATTACTGCAGAGTGTCAGTTCTTGATTTTTTGACTCATTCAGTTTGAATGTTTGAAAACAATATGTTGTACATACAGTACAGAAGACACACAAGGGGTTTTATCTGGTTCATTTTGTAGTACTGTAAGTAGGAAGTTCCCTGAAACAAATTGCAGTTTATGGTAATAATCAGTATGCCTGACTGAGAGTGTTTTGGGGTGAATCCAATAGAGATTAAATTATGGATTTAAGCAGCTTTAGCAGCGCCGTATTCCATTCTACATGCTGGAAAGTTTATTACATTTGTCAGGTCATACTGCCAGACCAACAGGATGGCGAACTTTACTTCTGACCTATATTCACAGGAAATATCATTACAATTGTCTGTCTTCTTTTCAAACAGATATGCGATCCTAGTTTTAAAAAATTATGGGTATTCAGGTAAAGCCAAAGATTCAGTAGGTCACTCATTGATATTCACAAGAAAAAAGTGTTCAGCTAATTTATAGATATGCTTTACAACAGCTCATTTTTTAAGACTAAAATTGGGCCTATGAAATAAATGGGTCATGAAATACCAACACTTGTAGACACCAGAAAAATGAAGTGATTAATGAAACAACACACCTACTCATTCATTGGTTTTCTCTATTTTGACTGTTTTCAACATTGTAGAACAATACTGAAGACATCAAAATAATGAAATAACATATGGAACCAATATGGAATTATGTGGTAAACAAACAAGTGTTAAATATGTTTCATATTTTAGATTCTTCAGCGTAGCCAGCGTTTTACCTTAATGACACTTTGCACACTATTGGTATTATCTTAACCAGCTTCATGAGGTAGTCACCTGGAATGCTTTTCAATTAACAGCTGTGCCTTGTCAAAAGTTAACTGGTGGGATTTCTTGCCTTTTTAATGTATTTGAGATCAAACAGTAAATAATAAAAAACACAGTAAGTAGCCATATTCTGCAACTGTAGTAATCCAATCAGCTAAGTAAAGAGAAGTAACAGTCCATCATTACTTTAAGAAATTAAATGGCTTTTATTAAAAAAATAGTGTGTGAAATTAAAAAAAAAAAAAAAAAAAATATATATATATATATATATATATATATATATATATATATATATATATACACACACACACACACACAGTGGTGCTTGAAAGTTTGTGAACCCTTCAGAATTTTCTATATTTCTCACTGATTCTTGAAACTCTGGCAAAAACATGTCCCACTAAGAAAAGTGCTAAGTCTGTTGGAAATTAATATCATTTTCATAAGTTAAAAAAATTAAAGTTATAATCAGGGGGTCCTTTGCACGTGTACGGTTCTTTTATAGGATTGTGTTTATTTTTTATTAATTTAATGATTATATGCTGGTCACTGCCTACAAAATCAGTTGTCCTCGGATAGGAGCTAATCATTTCAACTTGATTAAAAAAACAAAAAGTAATAATTTAATTGAATAATACCTTTACTACATGAAAGAATACATTGTTATATGTATTTAAAACTGCAAACAGTGAGTTTTGAACGATGCTTACTATTATTTTGTGGTTGCTCAAAATGTGTCCCACATATTCGTCACCACCGTCAGATATGTACAAAAAGCAATAAAATCAGGCAACTACAAGGTCAACTATATTCCTGAGGACCCTCTTTTCAAACCTTCAGCTGTACTGCATGCTTCCAGATTACTCAAACTCCTGTAAGTTTGGTATTTTCTCTTAAACTTGTTCATATTTTTGGACACTGCTACAGTCACAACCATAGCATGTCAACACCATCACTTTTGTCTAAAAAATCTTAGATTAGATTATGACATAAATGTATACTTTTTAAGAAGAGGTCTGAAGTAGCTAGCAACAGAGGGAAAACAAGATGGCTAATGTGAACAACTCCTGCATATCATGTGAAAGAGTAGGTTTTTGTCACCACCGTCAGGTTTTCTGTCTGATGGTGGTGACAAAAACCTCCAAATGGCCATCAACAGAGGCTAGAACATAATTGTTGATCACAATAAATACCAATATGACATGTGATGTTTCATTAACCTCTTTTATATTTATATTTATGTAATTCCTCCTATACAGTATTTCTTCCCTATTGTCCAACCCTTAGGGGATGTAGTGCCTTTCCTCTCTCTCTCTCTCTCTCTCTCTCTCTCTCTCTCTCTCTCTCTCTCTCTCTCTCTCAATTCACTATTATGCCATGTTCATTTGGCTTATGTCTTTTGGGATGCACATAGTGCACCTACTACCTACCTATATAGCACATAGTATACAGTGTCCCTTCTCCAATGACTAAAGCCAAATGGAAATGGAATGACCTTTAACCAAATCCAGCATTCATAACATCTCCCTTAATTTCATAGTCATTACACTCAACTTTGACTTTATGTATTTTAGGAAGTTATGGCTAGGCAGCAGCTATCAGTGGAGGAGAAAAGGAGAAGAAACAGGGAATATCAAAAAAAGCACAGAGAGAAAATAAACAGTGATGCAGAGCTAAAGAAGGAATACCTCAGTACCGAAAGGCAAAGATGGAAGAAGAGAGTGGAGGAAGGGAAGATTAAAAATATCAATGACTTGAATGAAAGGGAAAAGAGAAGTCAGAGAAAGGCTTGGAAATGTAGGCATCAAGTATCAAGAGAACGTACGATAAGAGAAAGGTCTCAGATCACCCAGAAACTCCCCCAGACAGCCCAGTGTTTTGTGGTATTTACACAGAATTTCTTATTGAATGTTTGCTCACAATAATTATTTTTTAGTTTTTAGTTAATAACAGATATAGTTTGTTTTGTTCTTGTTTTTGTTGTTTTATCTGTTCACATCCAATACAGTTTACAGTCCAGTTTACAGAAGAATCTAATGTATTATTTTATGAGTAGGGGGCACTAGATGACAGTTTAAGATGTTAGTGATGCATTGTACATTATTCCCACTGGTAATAACATTATTTCTTACTATGATGATTTGATATTTGATGATATGGGGATGGAGTACTTTTAAAAATGATATTGCTTAATTGTACCTTAGGCCTATATTCCTTAAAAAAATGTTATTACATTGCTCAGGATTATTTTTTTGGACCAAATAGTTAAATAAAGTTGTTAAGCAAAAAGCCATTGACTTTGGAATTGAAATTTGGAATTATATGTTGTAATGAGGCCACTGTCACCACCGTCAGTTCTAAAGTCACCATCGTCACAGGGAGTTTTATTTGCTTTAAATGAATATGCTTACAACATGTTTCTTCAGTGCTGTTGAGTTATGAAAGTAATAGTCTCTTTTAATGCAAAAATAAGTTTGTTAAATAAAAAAACATTACTTTGTCTCCTGAGGCTGAAAGTAAATATTGTATAATATTAGATCTTTAAAGGAGTCCACGTGAAACTGTATAAAAATTTAATAAAAGTGAATATTCAACTTTTAACAGTGTATGTGTGCTAAGAATGCCAGACAATTATTTAAAAACTCTAAATACATATTAGACCAAATATATACAAAATAATTTGCTTTTTTATTGTGTTTGACAGTGTTGACAAAAACAAAGTAATAGCTGAAAAAATGCCTATTTTATGAAAAAAATACAAAATGAGGAGCTTGTACCGGTACATTGCTGAACAGCCAAGGCCTTGTCCTATAATGATATACCTTTAGATTTTGTAATTTAAGTAACTTTTTATTTTCAAAATTAAAACCTGTTTTATCCAGAATCCCAAGAATCAGTGTTCTGCATAAATATGACTTAAAACATCAGATTTTCACACAAGTCCTAAAAGTAGATAAAGAGAACCCAGTTTAACAAATGAGACAAAAATATTATACTTGGTCATTTATTTATTGAGAAAAATGATCCAATATTACATATCTGCAAGTGGCAAAAGTGTGTGAACCTTTGCTTTCAGTATCTGGTGTGACCCCCTTGTGCAGCAATAACTGCAACTAAACGTTTCCAGTAACTGTTGATCAGTCCTGCACACCGGCTTGGAGGAATTTTAGCCCATTCCTCTGTACAGAACAGCTTCAACTCTAGGATGTTGGTGGGTTTCCTCACATGAACTGCTTGCTTCAGGTCCTTCCACAACATTTCGATTGGATTAAGGTCAGGACTTTGACTTGGCCATTCCAAAACATTAACTTTATTCTTCTTTAACCATTCTTTGGTAGAATGACTTGTGTGCTTAGGGTTGTTGTCTTGCTGCATGACCCACCTTCTCTTGAGATTCAGTTCATGGACAGATGTCCTGACATTTTCCTTTAGAATTCACTGGTATAATTCAGAATTCATTGTTCCATCAATGATGGCAAGCCATCCTGGCCCAGATGCAGCAAAACAGGCCCAAACCATGATACTACCACCACCAATGTTTCACAGATGGAATGGTTCTTATGCTGGAATGCAGTGTTTTCCTTTCTCCAAACATAACACTTCTCATTTCAACCAAAAAGTTCTATTTTGGTCTCATCCGTCCACAAAACATTTTTCCAATAGCCTTCTGGCTTGTCCACGTGATCTTTAGCAAACTGCAAATGAGCAGCAATGTACTTTTTGGAGAGCAATGGTTTTCTCCTTGCAACCCTGCCATATACACCATTGTTGTTCGGTGTTCTCCTGATGGTGGACTCATGAACATTAACATTAGCCAATGTGAGAGAGACCTTCAGTTGCTTAGAAGTTACCCTGGGGTCCTTTGTGACCTCGCCGACTATTACACACCTTGCTCTTGGAGTGATCTTTGTTGGTCGACCACTCCTGGGGAGGGTAACAATGGTCTTGAATTTCCTCCATTTGTACACAATCTGTCTGACTGTGGATTGGTGGAATCCAAACTCTTTAGACATGGTTTTGTAACCTTTTCCATCCTGATGAGCATCAACAACGCTTTTTATGAGGTCGTCAGAAATCTCCTTTGTTCATGCCATGATACACTTCCACAAACATGTGTTGTAAAGATCAGACTTTGATAGATCCCTGTTCTTTAAATAAAACAGGGTGCCCACTCACACCTGATTGTCATCCCATTGATTGAAAACACCTGACTCTAATTTCACCTTCAAATTAACTGCTAATCCTAGAGGTTCACATACTTTTGCCACTCGCAGATATGTAATACTGGATCATTTTCTAAAATAAATAAATGACCAAGTACAATATTTTTGTCTCATTTGTTTAACCGGGTTCCTCTTTATCTACTTTTAGGACTTGTGTGAAAATTTGATGTTTTAGGTCATGTTTATGCAGAAATATAGAAAATTCTAAAGGGTTCACAAACTTTCAAGCACCACTGTGTGTGTGTGTGTGTGTGTGTGTGTGTGTGTGTATATATATATATATATATATATATATGTATATATATATATATATATATATATATATAAATAACAGTTATTCCATGAAATCGAGTCGTACATGAGCTGATAGCTGACGAGGCACGTAGTGCCAAGTCAGCTATAAACCATGTACAACGAGATTGAGTGGAATAACTGTTTTATTCTATCCACATTCACTGGATTTTGAGAAGCACAGCTTTTTTATTTTTTGCACATTCGATAAATAAAAACTTTATACAAAATGTCCGACAAAATCATTTCGCTTAGAATGTAACAAACCAGCGAAATGACAGTAGCAATTTGTGAAAAATGCAATAATAATAATAATAAAAGGGTGGCACGGTGGTGTAGTGGTTAGCGCTGTCGCCTCACAGCAAGAAGGTCCGGGTTCGAGCCCCGGGGCCGGCGAGGGTCTTTCTGTGTGGAGTTTGCATGTTCTCCCCGTGTCCGCGTGGGTTTCCTCCGGGTGCTCCGGTTTCCCCCACAGTCCAAAGACATGCAGGTTAGGTTAACTGGTGACTCTAAATTGAGCGTAGGTGTGAATGTGAGTGTGAATGTTTGTCTGTGTGTCAGCCCTGTGATGACCTGGCGACTTGTCCAGGGTGTACCCCGCCTTTCGCCCGTAGTCAGCTGGGATAGGCTCCAGCTTGCCTGCGACCCTGTAGAAGGATAAAGCGGCTAGAGATAATGAGATGAGATAATAATAAAACTTGTAAATTAAAAAAGATACGTTCTTACCTTAAAATACTTTTATTCCATATTTTGTTTTTGTGTTTTTTTCAATATTTTTGGGGTGTTCTTTTTCTTTCAGTTTTTTTTGCAGTTGGCAAACTAACTTAAAGGTTCATTACTGCCACCAGCTGGGCTGGAGTGTGGAACAGGCACTATTGGGGGAAGAAAAAACAACCCCCCCCAAAAAACTATATTCTTTTAGCTATTTCTGTTTCTTTTAAATACTTGATAATTTTGGGGGTTTTGTTTTTGAGTAGAGTTTTTATTTTATCCTTGGTTGGTTCAGCAACACTCTCTACCATTTTGTTTTTCCTCTACTCGTGGTATATGAGCTGATAGCCTAATAGTAAAGTTGCCAATCAGATCACACGATTGCTCACATCCAGTGAAGGCGGATAGAATAAAATTTTATATACAGTGGAGGAAATAATTATTTGATCCCTTGCTGATTTTGTAAGTTTGTCCACTGACAAAGAAATGAACATTCTATAATTTTAATGGTAGGTTTATTTTAACAGTGGGAGATAGAATATCAAAAAGAAAATCCAGAAAATCACATTTTATAAAATATATAAATT
Source organism: Neoarius graeffei (assembly GCF_027579695.1). Taxonomy (NCBI): domain Eukaryota; kingdom Metazoa; phylum Chordata; class Actinopteri; order Siluriformes; family Ariidae; genus Neoarius; species Neoarius graeffei. The sequence continues at coordinate 56,336,188 of NC_083579.1, forward strand.
GATTTGCATTTCGTTGCGTGAAATAAGTATTTGATCCCCTACCAACCATTAAGAGTTCTGGCTCCCACAGACCAGTTAGACACTCCTAATCAACTTGTTACCTGCATTAAAGACAGCTGTCTTAAATTAGCACCTGTATAAAAGACACCTGTCCACAGAATCAATCAATCAATCAGACTCCAACCTCTCCAACATGGGCAAGACCAAAGAGCTGTCCAAGGATGTCAGGGACAAGATTGTAGAGCTGCACAAGGCTGGATTGGGCTATAAAACCATAAGCAAGAAGCTGGGTGAGAAGGAGACAACTGTTGGTGCAATAGTTCGAAAATGGAAGAAATACAAAATGACCATCAATTGACCTCAGTCTGGGGCCCCACGCAAGATCTCACCTCATGGGGTATCAATGGTCACGAGAAAGGTGAGAGCTCAGCCTAGAACTACACGGGAGGAGCTTGTTAATGATCTTAAGGCAGCTGGGACCACAGTCACCAAGAAAACCATTGGTAACACATTACGCCGTAATGGATTAAAATCCTGCAGTGCCCGCAAGGTCCCCCTGCTCAAGAAGGCACATATGCAGGCCTGTCTGAAGTTTGCCAGTGAACACCTGAATGATTCTGAGAGTGATTGGGAGAAGGTGCTGTGGTCAGATGAGACCAAAATCAAGCTCTTTGGCATTAACTCAACTCCCTGTGTTTGGAAGAAGAAAAATGCTGACAATGACCCGAAGAACACCATCCCCACTGTCAAGCATGGAGGTGGAAACATTATGCTTTGGGGGTGTTTCTCTGCTAAGGGCACAGGACTACTTCACCGCATCAATGGAAGAATGGACGCGGCCATGTACCGTAAAATCCTGAGTGACAACCTCCTTCCTTCTGCCAGGACACTGAAGATGGGTTGTGGATGGGTCTTCCAGCATGACAATGACCCAAAACATACAGCCAAGGCAACAAAGGAGTGGCTCAAGAAGAAGCACATTAAGGTCATGGAGTGGCCTAGCCAGTCTCCGGACCTTAATCCCCTAGAAAACCTATGGAGGGAGCTGAAGCTCAGAGTTGTGAAGCGACAGCCTCAAAACCTTAATGATCTAGAGATGATCTGCAAAGAGGAGTGGACCAAAATTCCTCCTGACATGTGCGCAAACCTGGTCATCGCCACCAAATACTAAGTCTTGTTTGCTAGAGGGTTCAAATACTTATTTCACTCAAAGAAATGCAAATCAGTTTATATCTTTTATATGAAGTCATTTTCTGGATTTTCTTTTTGATGTTTTGTCTCTCACAGTTAAAATAAACGTACCGTTAAAATTATAGAATGTTCATTTCTTTGTCAGTGGACAAACTTACAAAATCAGCAAGGGATCAAATAATTATTTCCTCCACTGTATATATACAGTGCCTTGAAAAAGTATTCATACCCCTTGAACTTTTTCACATTTTTCCACCTTACAACCACAAACTTAAAAGTTTTTTATTGAGATTTTATGCGATAGACCAACACAGAGTAGCACATAATTGTGAAGTGAAACGAAAATGATAAATGGTCTTCAAAATTTTAAACAAATAAAAATGTGATGTGCATTAGTATTCAGCCCACCTGCGTCAATACTTTGTAGAGCCAACTTTTGCTGCAATTACAGCTGCAAGTCTTTTGTGGTATGTCTCTACCAGCTTTGCACATCTAGACACTGAAATTTTTGCCCATTCTTCTTTGCAAAATAGCTCAAGCTCAGCCAGATTGGATGGAGAGCATCTATGAACAGCAATTTTCAAGTCTTGCCACAGATGCTCAATGGGATTTACAGTAGGTCTGGACTTTGACTGGGCCATTCTAACACATGAATATTCTTTGATCTAAACCATTCCATTGTAGCTCTGGCTGTATGTTTAGGGTCATTGTCTTGCTGGAAGGTGAATCTCCTTCCCAGTCTCAAGTCTTTTGCAGCCTCCAACAGGTTTTCGTCCAGGATTGCCCTGTATTTAGCTCTATCCGTCTTCCCATGAACTCTGACCAGCTTCCCTGTCCCTGCTGAAGAAAAGCATCCCCATAGCATGATGCTGCCACCACCATGTTTCACAGTGGGGATGGTGTGTGCAGGGTGATGAGCAGTGTTAGTTTTCCGCCACACATAGCGCTTTGCATTTAGGCCAAAAAGTTCAACTTTGGTCTCATCTGACCAAAGCACCTTCTTCCACATGTTTGCTGTGTCCCCTACATGGCTTCTTATGCCTGTCTTTCAACAATGGCTTTCTTCTTGCCACTCTTCCAAAAAGGCCAGATTTGTGGAGTGTACGACTTATAGTTGTCCTGTGCACAGATTCTCCCACCTGAGCTGTGGATTTCTGCAGCTCCTCCAGAGTTATCATGGGCCTCTTGGCTGCTTCTCTGACCAGTGCTCTCCTTGCTCGCTCTGTCAGTTTAGGTGGACGGCCATGTCTTGGTAGGTTTGCAGTTGTGCCATACTTTTTCCATTTTTGAATGATGGATTGAACAGTGCTTCCTGAGATGTTCAGAGGTTGGGATATTTTTTTTATAACCTAACCCTGCTTTAAACTTCTCCAGAACTTTATCCCTGACCTGTCTGGTGAGTTCTTTGGTCTTCATGATGCTGTTTGTTCTTCAGTGTTCTCTAACAAACCACTGAGGCCTTCACAGAACAAGTGTATTTATGCTGAGAGTAAATTACACACAGTAGGACTCTATTAACTAATTAGATGACTTCTGAAGGCAATTGATTGCACTGGATTGTATTTAGAGGTATCAGAGTACAGGGGGCTGAATACTAATGCACACCACATTTTTCAGATTTTTATTTGTTTAAAATTTTGAAGACCATTTATCATTTTCGTTTCACTTCACAATTATGTGCTACTCTGTGTTGGTCTATCACATAAAATCTCAATAAAAAACTTAAGTTCGTGGTTGTAAGGTGGAAAAATGTGAAAAAGTTCAAGGGGTATGAATACTTTTTCAAGGCACTGTGTGTGTGTATATATATATATTTTCCCCCCTAGCCACATATTATGTAGGGCAGCACGGTGGTGTAGTGGTTAGTGCTGTCGCCTCACAGCAAGAAGGTCCGGGTTCGAGCCCCGTGGCCGGCGGGGGCCTTTCTGTGTGGCGTTTGCATGTTCTCCCCGTGTCCGCGTGGGTTTCCTCCGGGTGCTCTGGTTTCCCCCACAGTCCAAAGACATGCAGGTTAGGTTACCTGGTGACTCTAAATTGACCGTAGGTGTGAGTGTGAATGGTTGTCTGTGTCTATGTGTCAGCCCTGTGATGACCTGGCGACTTGTCCAGGGTGTACCCTGCCTTTCGCCCGTAGTCAGCTGGGATAGGCTCCAGCTTGCCTGCGACCCTGTAGAACAGGATAAAGCAGCTAGAGATGAGATGTATTATGTTTTGTAATTCTTAAAAAGTGCAACAAACACACACGCTTCTTTGCAGGCCTCTTCTGGCGCCGATGCCTCTAGTTTCTTCTGCAGGGTCTCAAGATAGGCTTCGATGCAGCCCCTAGATTTGAAGCTCTGCTCTGAGCTTTTCCACTGCTGCGATGGTGCGATGCTAATGAGAGATGAAATCTGAAAAATCCCACTGTTTATCTGTGAATATCAGCTCAGCAGCAGGTCGAGTAATGAACAGGTGCTCCAGGAAGATGCCTGCCTGCTTCAGTCGCATGTTAACCTGCTAACAGTTTGGCTTACAAGCCACTCCAAAGCGATCTCCGAGCCCTATTCTAACCACATGTATTATGTGTGAAAAAAAATTGTGTGTATGTATGTGTGTGTGTGTATATGTGTGTGTGTGTGTGTGTATATATATATATATATATATATATATACACACACACACAGTGGTGCTTGAAAGTTTGTGAACCCTTTAGAATTTTCTATATTTTTGCATAAATATGATCAAAAACATCATCAGATTTTCACCCAAGTCCTAAAAGTAGATAAAGAGAACTCAATTAAACAAATGAGAAAAAAATATTATACTTGGCCATTTATTTTTTGAGGAAAATGATCCAATGTTACATATCTGTGAGTGGCAAAAGTATGTGAACCTCTAGGATTAGCAGTTAATTTGAAGGTGAAATTCGAGTCAGGTGTTTTCAATCAATGGGATGACAATCAGATGTGAGTGGGCACCCTGTTTTATTTAAAGAACAGGGATCTATCAAAGTCTGATCTTCACAACACATGTTTGTGGAAGTGTATCATGGCACGAACAAAGGACATTTCTGATGACCTCAGAAAAAGCGTTGTTGATGCTCATCAGGCTGGAAAAGGTTACAAAACCATCTCTAAAGAGTTCGGACTCCACCAATCCACAGTCAGACAGATTGTGTACAAATGGAGGAAATTCAAGACCATTGTTACCCTCCCCAGGAGTGGTCGACCAACAAAGATCACTCCAAGAGCAAGACATGTAATAGTTGACAAGGTCACAAAGGACCCCAGGGTAACTTCTAAGCAACTGAAGGCCTCTCTCACATTGGCTAATGTTAATATTCATGAGTCCACCATCAGGAGAACACTGAACCACAATGGTGTGCATGGCAGGGTTGCAAGGAGAAAGCCACTGCTCTACAAAAAGTACATTGCTGCTCGTCTGCAGTTTGCTGAAGGTCACGTGGACAAGCCCAGATGGCTATTGGAAAAATGTTTTGTGGATGGATGAGACCAAAATAGAACTTTTTGGTTGAAATGAGAAGCTTTATGCTTGGAGAAAGGAAAGCACTGCATTTCAGCATAAGAACCATTCCATCTGTGAAACATTGGTGGTGGTCGTATCATGGTTTGGGCCTGTTTTGCTGCATCTGGACCAGGACGGCTTGCCATCGTTGATGGAACAATGAATTCTGAATTATACCAGCGAATTCTAAAGGAAAATGTCAGGACATCTGTCCATGAACTGAATCTCAAGAGAAGGTGGGTCATGCAGCAAGACAACAACCCTAAGCACACAAGTCATTCTACCAAAGAATAGTTAAAGAAGAATAAAGTTAATGTTTTGGAATGGCCAAGTCAAAGTCCTGACCTTAATCCAATTGAAATGTTGTGGAAGGACCTGAAGCGAGCAGTTTATGTGAGGAAACCCACCAACATCCTAGAGTTGAAGCTGTTCTGTACAGAGGAATGGGCTAAAATTTCTCCAAGCCGGTGTGCAGGACTGATCAACAGTTACTGGAAATGTTTAGTTGCAGTTATTGCTGCACAAGGGGGTCACACCAGATACTGAAAGCAAAGGTTCACACACTTTTGCCACTCGCAGATATGTAATATTGGATCATTTTTCTCAATAAATAAATGACCAAGTATAATATTTTTGTCTCATTTGTTTAACTGGGTTCTCTTTATCTACTTTTAGGACTTGTGTGAAAATCTGATGATGTTTTAGGTCATATTTATGCAGAAATATAGAAAATTCTGAAGGGTTCACAAACTTTCAAGCACCACTGTATATAATTTTTTAACATGATACATTTTTTTGTCTGAGCTCTGCTTTTTGCTGTGCACCCAACAGAACTGGTAATCATTTGTCTTAAGCATGTATGACACTAATATGGTTTCACTGCTCTATTTATTGGTTCAGAGATGACCATTTCTAACCTAGGTTCATATAAATATACTAAAAGAGCTGTATGCCAGCTGAGCTGGCTTTAAGTACTGTTTGGCTGTTTGGGTGACTGAGAGGAGTTTACAGTAATGTGGACCAGCATGTTCGGTGAACTTTCCACCAGGCCTTCAACCCTGGAGTTATTTCAGGGCAGAGGAAAGCAGACTACAGAGAGAAGAGTGCAGAAATACTGGTCTGGAGCCAGTGACCTTGCCTGTCTGTGGTGTCATTGGCTCCAGAGGGCCTGATGGGCACTGTGGTTTTGCTAAGGTGAGAAGTACTGTATCAGGCTTCCTATATCACTCTCCAGGTCGTGTTAGCTGTGTACTGATAAGGGAAGGTGCTGAACTCTATTCTAATATAATACTGTGTTCATTGATGGTGAGAGGACAGCAGTGATTCTATTACACAGACTAGCAAACAGAGATGGCTAAACATCAATAGCCCAATATCAATATTTATACTAATGATAAATACTAGCTAGGAATTTGTATTTCTATATATGGGAGATAATTGGGACTTTGTATAGTCCTTATGGCTTTAAAGCAGATCTCAGTATTTTCTATATTTCATGTACATAATTGAAGATGGGGAAAAATACTTTTTGTTTCTTCCACTGTGTATTGGGTTTTAGCACAATTGACAAGACAATTGTCCAATTATTACAATTAGTCTAATTATCTACCCCTGAATTTTCTAAGATAGTCTCTGAGAGACTGATTATAACCACATAAACCACTGCCTATCACAGAGAGAATCACAGAGAGGACAGAGACATCAGCAGCATATGGATGTCATTTGTAAGCAGCAGTGAGAATGTATAGTCCAGTCTGCCCTTTGCTATCTCTCTATCCATCTGTTTTCACATTACTTGCGAATTATAGTGTCCTCCAGACCCAAATGAGCATAAATCATCACCACAAACGTGCAGAAGTTTTCCTTGCTGTCATAAAACAATGATTTAGAGCGGGGCTTGTGAAAATACGCCGCTGTGAATTCGCCCCCACGTCCCAGCAGTAGGAACACAAAGCACCATCTCATCGGAATAATTTATGGCCTCCTTGGGAGATGTGGATGATTAGAGCCCAGGCCACCAACAGGCAGAAAAACAGTAGGCGCTCCAATAAGACCCACTGGAAAAACTTGGGTCAAATTTATCAAACAATTCAACAAAATCTATTTCTATTTGAGATAAGTGAGCAACAGGAGATATATGGTGTGTTCAGTATACTGGTACATCTTTGGAACATTCGGTCATTGGACATTTGTGAGTTTTGGAGTTTCTAGATTCAATAGTCATAATAAAGACATGGATGCCATGGGATAGCCTGGCAGCCAAATAAAATATACAATAAGAGGTTCCAGGATTCTAAATCAGATATTTGGGTGAATGATGTCACAGAGTCTCTATGAAATTGGTGTGTGTGTGTGTGTGTGTGTATTTGTTTTTTGTTTTAGCAGTGGGTGTTGAGGAAAGATTCATTCTGAAAACACACACACACACACACACACACACACACACACCAAGTGTCTGTAGAAACGTTCTGCCATGACGCTACCTCTGGGGAAGCGGTTGAGTTTACAGGCTAGCTTATTGGCTTAGTGAAGACAGGCCAAGCTGCAGAGGGGCAGGGTGGTTTCCTGGCCCTGACTTTATATATTGTGATTAGCCTCATGCTCCTCCTGGAGAGAGGAAATGCATGGACTGAAAACAACTTGCAATAACAACCAGCTACATTTACTGAAACGGAGGACTTGGTATGTGTCCAGTGTGTGTCCTCATTGACAAAACCCATGTGTATTCTCTCAAACTTAAGGATAGGCACTGTAGCTAAAAATTAGTTTGATGAGGACTTTCCCTAGTTGGTAGCTGTCATGTGATAGGCTAGATCTAACTAGTGGGAGGGAACTTGCAAATGAGCAAACTGGGAGAAAATGAGGTAAAAAAAAAAAACAGGTGTAGGAAATTCATGGCATGAGAAAATGGTACTATATTTCATAGCACTGACTATATTTCATACAGTGATATGTCTCATTTGGCATCTGGGTTACAATCTTCTTCAAAAAGGATTCTCCAAAGGTTCTTTTGTGAACATAATTCTTTTATAGAGAACCATTTCCATCAAATAACTTTTTAAAAACTTTTTTACTTTTTTCCTTAAATATTTCTTTACAGTTTGAAAAACGATTCTTTATGTGTGCCATTCAAATGATGACAACATTAGCCCAAGTTAGACTAATGTTCTCTCTTGTATTTACATAAAAGTAATTAATCATCTTACTGAAAAAGAACAAGTTAATTTTGGCAAAACTTGTTCATTTTAGCCCAAATAAATGACGAGTAATTAAACTTGTAACCTTCAAAGCAGGCATATGTCACAACCTCAGGTGTAATTGTATATGTGCAGGGTCCCTGTGGATATGGAGCTTATCCCAAGAACGCTGGGCAATTGGTGTGAATATATGCCAGATTGGATGGCAGTATATCACATGGTACCAGGTTTGAACAGGGACCCTGGAGCTATGAAGCAGCAGTGCTACCTGCTGTGCCACCATGGTTGTTTACTATATAAATATATTTTTATATAATGAACAAAACAACCTCAACATGTTCCATCAAAACATTATCTCTGGTTTTGTTTTAGCCAATGATACTTATTCAGCTTACTTGAAATAGTAAAGAAGCTGATTTTTCTTGACATTTTCTTGGGCAATATGAATGCTTAGATTTGTTAATGTATACTTAATATAACGCACATGCTTAAGCATACTGAATATAACTTAATGTATACTTAATATAACTTACATGCTTAAGCATACTGAACTGATATTTAAGTACTGATTTTGAGTGCACCACACTTAAGTTTCCTAACATGACACAGGTTGCTGATACAGAACTGTTTTTAAGACCTATTTGATTTGAAGCAATCAATTCAATTCTTAAAAAAGAAAAAACAAGAATAACCCTTTCACTGAGTCAAGGGAGACACTTACAGTACTATATGATATAACGTTCCTGACACCAGCTCAGATATATCAAACGCTATCATACCACAACTTCGGACAAAAAAAAAAAAGTCAGACAACACAATAACTGTCAGGAGGCACAGACAATCAGGAAAGAGAGAAAGAGCGAATAAGAGACTGTGAGAAAGTAAAAACAAAGAAAACAAGAGCAAGAGTGAGAGAGAGAGTCCACTACTACACTATAACAGGAAAAAAGAACCAGATCTGATGGAGTTTTAACCCCCCCCCCCCCCCCCCCGCTGAACAGGTAAGGCATATATTTATTCTCTAATTTGGTGGAAGGCTAATACATAAAAGATGATAGCCTAATACTCTTTTTAACTTCTGCTGTGGGTTTTAGATAGCATCCTAACACTATCTGGGTCTTGTCAAACTTTTTTGACAGGCTGTAGAAAAAAATGCACAGATTAGATAACAATACAGATTATTAAAAAACAAACAAACAAACAAAAACCTTGAAAAGAACTAGGAGTTTTGTCTTCTGCCCTGCCTTTTAACTATCCAAGTACAGTGTTTGTGTGTAACAGCCCCAGAGATGCACAGAACCTAAAGGAAAGCCATTACATTAAGCCCACAGTCTGGCTTGGAGCAGTGCTCTGTGAGATTACAGCAGAGCAACTCTTTTCCCTTCAACCAGAGTAGTTAAAGTTTGGTGACCTAGTTCATTCTGTGAAAGAGGTTATGTGCTCTTTATGAACATGCAGGATGAACACAGTTACACTGCAGCAAGTCGACGATGCATGGGTACTGCTGCCTGATCAGACAGTCACAGCGAGAGCTGGCGGGCTGACATACACGTTCTTGGAAGGTTTTTCTCTTTTATATCTGGTACTCATTTACTGTGACAGTCACATTGATGCAAACATGAAAGTTACTTAATTCTCATAAATTTTTTTTGTAATACTAAACAAGCCTGAGTCGTGAATGTCTGTGACCAAAGCTACATACTACCATACCATGTCATGACGATATAGGTAGGTATACAATTTATACTCTCAGACGCTGCTCTCATAGAAGTGAGATTAATGCACACAAAATGTCACATTTCCTCAAGGAACCTGATGTGTATGGTTCTGTATAAGAACATTAAATTTTTTTTTCTATGACAATGTTAGCAGCCAAGGAACCATTAAAATTTATTATTATTATTATTATTATTGTTTGGGGAGTGTTTCTTGAATAATTCATAATATCTTATGAATAATATGCTATAGATTGAGTAATTGAATAATAATCTGGGACTTTAATTGGTTAACCCTCATGTTTTATTCATTACTAAGTCACTGTATTTACTTTTTAATATATATTTATAAATATCTAATGAAACCGATATTCCTCTCAATTCAATTCAATTTCAATTCAATTTCCTTTTATTTGTCATTGCACAATATACAATGAAATTCTATTCCTCTAGTGGATCATATAAAAAGACATAAAAACATAAATAGGTCATAAAAAACAAAGACATGAAAACAAAAACATAAACACATAAAAGGATAATAATAATAATAATAATAATAATAATAATAATAATAAAACACCATAAGACATAAAAAGTGAGGTAAAGCCATAAATAGGGGACAATCACAAGAACAGTAAATAAAGTGCATATTACACAGGACTGATCATATTGTACACTCCAAAAGATCAGTTCTAAGAGTTTAGTTCTCTAATAGCACTTGGATAAAAACTGCTCTGAGTGTTTAATATTTAGGGAAATAGACAAACTAAAGACAAAAGGCAGTTATATACTTGGTGATTCTTCATAGGAGGTGTGTGTGTGTGTGTGTGCTGTATATGAGTGGAAATTACAGATGAGGGTACACAATCATACATCTTTGTAATATTAATGTTTTTTTTAAATATTCATTACAAAACTGGAGTCAAGCTTACAATGCTGAAAAACAGGGGTTAACACAAAGTATGATGTACTCGATGCTAGACAATATTCTATTTTGTTTCTAGTTTCCTGACAGATTCAGATTCCTATCTAAGGATGTGTGCAGCAAACCATCATGACAGTTTAATAACTACAGAGCAACACAAAACTGACCATAAATCATCATCTTATACATCAGCCAAAGTTCAAGTGTTTAGTTCTCACACCCAGACTGAGTTTATCCTCATGGTTAAAGCAAAGTTACTTGGTGGGCCTGGCAGAAGCTCGAGCCACCCAAGCAGACTAGACCATGGCAATGGTCTCATGCACGTGGCTGAATCTAACTAAACTCAACTTTGACAATGCAAGTCAATAGATTACAAGATTAGATTTTTGTTTCAATCTAATTAAGAATAAATAATGATGATAGTATGCTATTAAAGTAAAATTATGAAATTATTTTTGGCTTCTGAATATTAACATTAATATTGTGACAAAGTTGATGCAGCATTTTCTGAAAATTTGATCTGATATTGTGATTTCAATCTTGCCTACAGAGCATGCATGAAGAGAAAGAAAATAAGATTAAAAATGAAATACCCTGAAATAGGGCGGCACGGTGGTGTAGTGGTTAGCGCTGTTGCCTCACAGCAAGAAGGTCCGGGTTCGAGCCCCGTGGCCGGCGAGGGCCTTTCTGTGTGGAGTTTGCATGTTCTCCCCGTGTCCGCGTGGGTTTCCTCCGGGTGCTCCGGTTTCCCCCACAGTCCAAAGACATGCAGGTTAGGTTAACTGGTGACTCTAAATTGACCATAGGTGTGAATGTGAGTGTGAATGGTTGTCTGTGTCTATGTGTCAGCCCTGTGATGACCTGGCGACTTGTCCAGGGTGTACCCCGCCTTTCGCCCGTAGTCAGCTGGGATAGGCTCCAGCTTGCCTGCGACCCTGTAGAACAGGATAAAGCGGCTAGAGATAATGAGATGACATGAGATACCCTGAAATAATGAAATCTAGTACCTGAGAATGACCGAGTACATAAAATCTTTTGTAAAGATGATGAGAGCTATTATAATCTGCTGAAATAATATTAGATAATCTAATTCCAGCACACCTCTTTTTTTATTCTAGAGGTTTATTCTACTTGTCTGTCATTTTAAGATGTCATTTCAAGGTTTGGAAATATATTCCATGCCTTTAATAAACATAAAAATGCTGAAATTCGGGGTGGTGGTGGTGAGGGGGATGGGGGGGATGAGTGGTGTTCTTGAGGTACTTTTGTTTAGGCCAGGAAATTATTCATTTTTGTTCAGCATGCGTAAGTAATAAGCTGCTGCTAATAAAACAAAAATTAAAGTTTTAACATTATTCTCGTTTGTTGAGAACCAAAGGTTTGGTGTATTTTATATTTTAAATTGGGGCGGCACGGTGGTGTAATGTCGCCTCACAGCAAGAAGGTCCTGGATTCGAGCCCAGCAGCCGGTGAGGGCCTTTCTGTGTGGAGTTTGCATGTTCTCCCCGTGTCTCCATGGGTTTCCTCCCAGTGCTTTGGTTTCCACCAAAGACATGCAGATTAGGTTAATTGGTGGCTCTAAATTGACCATGAGTGTGAATGGTTGTTTGTCCCTGTGTCAGCCGTGCGATGACCTGGCGACTTGTCCTAGGTGTACCCCGCCTCTCACCCATAGTCAGCTGAGATAGACTCCAGCTTGCCTATGACCCTGTAGAACAGGATAAGCAGCTACAGATGATGGATGGATGGATGGATGGATATATTTTAAATCCTACAACAGCTGACTGCTTTAAGGTGAGAGCAGGTGAGCATGTGAATTCTCTCCAGCAGATGGCACTATTGCTGCTGGATTCTGTGTGGTTGGGCAATAGGGCACAGGCTGGCATTCAGATTTTTTTTGTGCGTGTGTGCTTATATTTTCTCTCACACACACACACACACACACACACACACACACACACACACACACACACACAGCAGAGAGAGAGATCACTATTCTTTCTTTCTAAAGTTCTATACCAGAATTTAGAGTAGTTTTAATTTAAACTTTAACTTAGATTCAAGTTTTTGAGAAAAAGGAATTTAAGGAAATACTCATTCTTCCTTAAAATGTTTAATAATTGTATCTCATTGTCTTTTATTGGCTGAATTATGTGCTATAATTCTCCAAATATTTACATATCAAAGATTTTAAAGATCATTTATAGAAGCCAATGTTTTATAAGTTTACGTTCTTTTCTTTCATGTCATTATCTTAATTACTCTTATAAAAGCCTCTGAAGTATAACTGGAAACAATTAATTGATTTAAATGGTTCATTTGCAGCTAAATAAACAAAACATCAACCCTTAGAGAGAACACAGAAGGCGCCGTCCTGTACAGAAAACAATTCAACAATGTAGAAAATTAGAGGAAAAATGCTATTCTCCCATTGATGAGAGAAGAGTGATCTACAGAATTACGCACGTATAAATTACTAGCTTGATCTCAGATCGACATCATATACCCTGCAGTGTAACAATATTTGTGAACTTGTCTATTGGGAGTTATTTTTTATTTCCATTCATGAGCTGTGTGGTAATGTAAGAGTGTAACCGAACCACATCCAGCACGTCTGAGCTCTATGTGCTCTTTCAGCAAGTGGAGTCACACTCACTGAGACTCAGCAGGCTGGGTAATTCTGGCCCAGTGTTACCCACTGCTTCTCTGTCTGTGAACATTTAAATTTTTTGTGGGTAACCAGAGGCCAGCAGCATATGCACACACACACACACACACACACACACACACACACACACACACACACACACACACACAGTGCAAGTGTGCATATCAATGGTAGCAAACCCACACACATCCATAAGCCCATGTTCATTCCACTTTTTTGTGTATCATGTGTACCATGTGTATCAGTGTACACATATTTAGGCACAGACCCTGCACAAAAATGATTCAGTTCTCATAATTAATAGTATTATATGAAAGTTTGTATAAAGTATAAATAGTTTGAATCTACAGAGTGTAATAGTCACTATAATTATTATGCTAATTTGGAAAACAGAATAGAAAAATTCCTATCACACAAATTTGCAATGTCACATAATGGTACATATTTTGCAAGCACGTTGCATGCAAGAAATTTTTAAATATGTGAAATATTAGAAAAAAATATTTTCAGTTAAATGTCATGTACACTTTACCAGGTGATACAGTAGGCCTAAATTAGGGGATTTGTGTCAAATTTATAGGTTATTAATCTATCTGTGTGATGTTTTTGCCTTCAGCATACACAAAAAAAGCCTTAAATCCTGTTTTTGTTTATCTGCACGTGCCTTTGAGGTCCAGCAGGCCAGATGCTGGTGTAAAGTTACCCAGGTAAAAGGCGGCGCCAGTCACTTTGACACAGTCTCACCTCCTCTAACTGTTGTTAGTGTGAGAAAATATTCCTATAGAGGAGCAGCCATGCGTTCAAATGAGATACATTAGCTATTCTGCCTTTTGTGTTTGTGCAGGCAGTTCTCAGCATGTTCTGCTGAGAAGACAGGGTGCACTGAATTTAGCACTGAGAGCTTAGACTCAGAAATTAGGCTGTTACTTGATCATGTAGTGATAAGTCATCTTATGTTTTGGTATATCAAGTCATTCGCTTGTCATATGGTGGAATTCATCCAGTTCATGAAGTGATTTTGCAGTAGTTGGCCAGAACGTTCGCAGCCAAGCTCAGTTATTTATTTTTTAATCTCCATTCTCCTTTCACAGTTTTACTTGTTTCCTTTGTACACAGGCTACTATAAGATATTATTAATGGGACCTAGCTTGAGATGTAGGTTTTGTTTCGGAAAATCCTTTGTCAAAGGAAAATCAGAATGCCAAGTGTTGTTCACTGTGGTTTGCCAACGGATTTCATAATGAGAATTTGCTAGTGTGTGTAGTGTGGTGGATTGGCCATCTCTCATGTTGTCCGTCACTTACTATTTGTCAGCCATTTGTAAGTCACACTTGGACTTTGAAAGAGGCAAGGATTTTACTAGGGAGCCATTCCCATGCAGGGCGGAATCTTTCAGAAGAACCCTATGATTACATCCACATTAATGGCTCGGTGAAACTACAGAGACGTTGTCTTGGATGGAACTATCAAATCTTGCTTATTACAAGGAGGAGGGTAATCTGAAACTAATCAAGGGCCCAAACATAAGATTCTTTTTTAAAACCTACCTCATGCCTTTGGTCTTCTCAGACAGTTCCTTGTGTCAAATACAATATATTAATGCTCTAAATCAAAACAGAATGCTTCCTTTTTACCCAAATATTTCCAAATGTCAAGACAAGAGTCTCTTCTGTGCAGTTAAGTCAAGTTTATTTGTATAGCACTTTTACCAACAGACATTATCATTTAGCATCTTTACAGAAAAAGCTTAACCTTAACCATGTAGATATTTCATGGATATGAAAGCTTGTATTGGTGAATATTTTATGTAATATATTCATGAAATATATTCATAACCAATTTTAGACTTTGTGGACTCCCTCTTGTTGGGTTGCCACTAACAAATGTTAGACTGCAGGATGGCAAGAGAGGCAAAAAATCTCCAAGGATCACTGTTGGTGAATAACAAGAAAAAGTAAAATCTTGGAGTTTCCAAGTCTCTAAAACTACCATCAGATACCACCTCCATGCCAACAGATTATTTGGAAGGTATGCCATTAAAAAAGCCTTTTCTGTCAGTTAATGACAAACATAAGCACCTGAAGTTTGTGAAATGCTACTACAACCTTGACTGGAACCATGTTCTATGGCCTGATGTAACAGAAATGGAGCATGTTGGCAATAAACACTCAAGGTGGGTTTGGCATAAAAAGAAGGATGGCTATAATGAAAAGAACCCGATCCCAACTGTAAAATATGGTGGGCATTCTGTGATGTTTTGGGGCTGTTTTTCCTCCAAAGGCCCTTGTTAGGGTACATGGCATCATTGACTCCATGAAATACCAGGACATTTTAAATCAAAATCTGGCTGCCTCTGTCAGGAATCTAAAACTGGGTTGTCATTGGATCTTCCAGCAGGACAATGATCTGAAGCATATGTCCAAATCCACATAAAAATGGTTAGCTGAGCACAGAATCAAGCTTCTGCCATGGCCACCTCAGTCCCCTAACCTGAACCCCATTGAAAACCTGTGAGGTGAGCTGAAGAGGAGAGAGCACAAGAGAGGGCCTCGAACCCTGGATGATCTGGAGAGATTGTGTAAAGAGGAATGGTCTCAGATGCCCTGCTCTGTGTCTTCAACCTTATACAATGTTATAAGAGAGACTCGGTACAGTTTAACTAACAAAGGGAGGCTGTACAAAGTATTAAATGCAGGGGTGCCAATAATAGTGGCACATGTGTTTTTGTTGAAAATAATTATTTCTTGATGAAAGATTTGTTTTTCTTTGAATAACTTTATTCCAATTAAATCTTAGATTTCTCTCATTTTTTTTCAGTGTAAGATGAAGCTACTTCACCAAAAGATGGATTTTTTCTAACCCTCCCCCAACTAATCTTTACAAGGGGTGCCAATAATTGTGGAGGGCATTGTACATTACACATTCATAAGAATTAATACATACCAACTTGTGTAAAAATTCTAAAAGGTTAGGTAGATCAGGGTTAGTGTTATAGTTGTAGCTTTTTAGTTGTATCCAACAAATTTATATGTATAATTGCATATCCGTGGCAGCGGGGGCATGGCCGAGTGTCAGTCTGTGAATGGAGGGTGGAGTCAGGGAAGGTGACTGGTCGTATCGCTACACCTGTTGTCAATTAACATGTGTTTGTGTGTCTCTTCCAGTGACCGTGCCCTATAAAAGGAGAGTGAGAAGGGGAGGTCGACGCCAGGGGCTTGATAGTACTGTGTGCGTGTGCGTGTGTGCGTGCCTGTGTGCGTGTGCGTGAGAGAGAGTTTGAGTTGTGTGCTGAAAAGCAACAACAAAGATAATAATTAAGATGCAAACAACTGCCTGCCGTGCTTCTGTGCTCCACCCACATCAGGGTCTCTCTACAGTGGTGCCGAAACCCGGGAGAATGCAGAAGGGAACAGACCCATGGAGTCCTCTCCGTTCAAGGACTTGATCCATGCCCTTGCCACAGCCCAGCAGAAACAGCACCAAGTGCTGGTCGCCCTCCGAAAGGAGCAAGAACAATGGTTCAAAGCCTTGGTGCTGGCCCAACAGGAAGACCACCAGATGTTCTGGCACCTGCTCGTATCGGCGGGGTCCACGACCACCACCGGAGCAGACCCTCCCCACCTCACCCTAACAAAGATGGGTCCGCACGACAATCCGGAAGCCTTCCTCGTGCTCTTTGAGCAAGCAGCGGAGGCGTGGGGTTGGTCGGTCGACCAGCGCACAGCACGCCTCCTCCCCCTGCTGACAGGTGAGGCGCAGCTGGCCGAGCTGCAGCTTCCCGCCGACAGCCGGCTCGTGTACGTGGACCCCCGACGAGCTATCCTCCAGCATGTCGGCCGCTCCCCAGAGCAACAACAGCAGTGCTTCCGCTCGCTGTGCTTGGAGGAGGTCGGCCGACCGTTCGCATTCGGACAACAACTCCGGGACGCCTGCCGGCGGTGACTGAGGGCAGACGACTGCAACGCCGAGGGAGTGATCGACCTGGTGACACTGGAGCAATTAGTCACATGACTTCCAGAAGGAATGGTGGCGTGGGTCCAGTGTCATCGCCCAGCGTCGCTGGACCAAGCTATCGAGCTGGCAGAGGACCACATGGTGGCCGTTCCGATGACAGGAAGGTGTCTCCTCTTCTCCTGTCTCTTCTCTCTCTCCCTCTCCCTCTGCTTCCCGTCCTCGCCCCATTCCCCCACCGCGGAGGCAGGGGCCGGCTCCCGTCCAGCCAGCCCGGCGCACCCATGGTGTCCTCCCGTTTCCCCCTTCCTTGTCTGTGTCTCCTACTCCCCAGGTGAGTGATGTCCATAACACCGGTGCAGAGGAAGAGCCTGGGCCGGTGTGCTGGCGCTGTGGGGAGCCGGGAAATCTCCAACATCAGTGCTCCGCGATGGAGGTGGGCGTGGTGGTCCAGGTCCCCGACGAACCAGAAACCGCCCTCGATCAGGCCGGAGCGTATCGTATACCGGTAAATGTCCAAGGGGATACGTACCAGGCTTTGGTGGATTCCGGTTGTAACCAGACCTCAATCCACCAAAGCCTGGTGCAAGGTGAGGCATTGGAGAGAGCACAAGTGGTGAAGGTGTTGTGTGTGCACAGGGATGTTCACAACTACCCTTTAGAGTCTGTCCACATTCTATTTTGAGGGGAAAAGCATAGTGTAAAGGCAGTGGTTAACCCTCGTCTCACCCACTCGCTGATTTTGGGGACTGATTGGCCGGGTTTTAAGGAGTTAATGACGCACATAGTAATCTGGCTGGGGAAAGCCCCGGAGTAGCACTGGCGGGAGAAGCTGTCACAGAGCCATCTACGTCAGCACCGCGTCAGGGCGATACGAGGAGCGCCCCGCCCCTCCTCCCTCTCTCGGGGATTCCTTTGGGGATTTCCCCATTAAAGCAGCCGCGAGATGGGACTCTGCAGCATGCATTTGACCAAGTGAGAGTAATCGATGGTCAAATTCTCCAGCCAAATGCGACGCCGGCCTTCCCCTACTTTGCTATTATTAAGTATAGGTTATACCGAGTGACGCAGGACACTCAAACTGGCGAAAAGATAACACAGCTATTAATTCCAAAGAGCCGCCGGGAACTCATATTCCAGGCAGCTCACTTTAATCCCATGGTTGGACACTCAGGGCAGGATAAAACACTAGCCTGAATAATGGCCCGGTTCTATTGGCCAGGGATTCGCAGGGATGTCCGTCGGTGGTGTGCGGCGTGCTGCAAATGCCAATTAGTAAATTCTGCGGCCACTCCAAAAGTGCCTTTGTGCCTTCTCCCCTTAATTGAGACCCCTTTTGAAAGAATTGGGATGGATCTTGTTAGGCCATTAGATCGATAAGCACGGAGCTATTGCTTTATTTTAGTTTTGGTGGACTATGCAATGCGATATTCAGAAGCAGTGCCTCTCCTCAATATCTCAGAATGCAGTATTGTGGAAGCGCTCTTCCGCTTTATCTCCCGGGTCAGGATTCCGAAAGAAATCCTGACAGACCAAGGCACTACATTCATGTCACGCACACTGCGTGAGCTGTATGGGTTACTGGGGATTAAGCCTATCCGCACCAGTGTCTATCACCCACAAACTGATGGCTTAGTGGAACGTTTTAATCAAACTCTCAAAAATATAATTCGGAAGTTTGTAAGCAAAAATGCATGTAATTGGGATAAGTGGCTCAAGCACCTGTTATTTGCTGTATGAGAGGTCCTGCAAGCCTCCACAGGTTTTTCACTGTTTGAATTATTATATGGGCGTAAGCCGTGTGACATTTTGGACGTGCTATGTGAAAACTGGAAGGGGGGACCTTCACCTAGTAAGAATAAAATTCAATACGTTCTTGACCTGCACACCAAACTCCACACACACACACACTTAACCCAGGAGAATTTGCGGCAGGGGCAAGAACGTCAAGTCTGACTGTACGACAGGGGCGCATGCCTTAGGGAGTTCACACTGGGAGACAAAGTACTCATATTACTGCCCATGTCAAGCTCCAAATTGATCGCCAAGTGGCAAGGGCCCTTTGAGGTCACATGGCGAGTTGAAGACATCAACTATGAGGTGAGGCGAATAGACAGGGGTGGGGCATTGCAAATTTACCACCTCAATCTATTAAAACGTTGGAATGAGGAGGTCCCCATGGCATTGGTGTCAGTAATCCCGGAGAAGGCAGAGGTTCAAAAAAGAAAATTGACATTGCCCACCCCTGTGATGACCTGATGACTTGTCCAGGGTGTACCCCGCCTATCGCCTGTAGTCAGCTGGGATAGGCTCCAGCTTGCCTGCGACCCTGTAGAACAAGATAAAGCAGCTAGAGATAATGAGATGAGACATCGCCCACCACTCTGGTCCCCTGTGGAGACCACCTCTCCCCGGCCCAACTCGCGGAGGTAGCCCAGTTGCAGAAAGAATTTTCTGATGTTTTCACCCCTGCCCGGCCACACCCACCTCATAGAACACCACATCGAGACGCCCCCAGGAGTGGTAGTGCGCAGCCACCCCTACCGGCTGCCCGAACACAAAAAAAAGGTGGTCCGGGATGAACTCGAGGCCATGCTCGAAATGGGCATAACCAAGGAGTCCCACAGTGACTGGAGCAGCCCAGTGGTCCTGGTCCCCAAGACCGATGGGTTGGGCCAGTTCTGTGTGGACTATAGGAAAGTCAATGCGGTGTCTAAATTTGACACGTACCCAATGCCTCGCATTGACGAGCTGCTCGATCGATTAGGCACTGCTCATTTTTATTTGACACTGGATTTAACTAAGGGATATTGGCAGATCCCCTTGACTCCTCTATCCCGAGAGAAAATGGCCTTTTCCACACCGCTTGGCTTACACCAATTCGTCACACTTCCTTTTGGGTTGTTTGGGGCTCCCACTACGTTCCAGCAGCTTATGGACAGGGTCCTCCGCCCCCACACCACCTACGCAGCCACGTATCTCGATGATATTATCATCTACAATAATGACTAGCCCGCTGCACATTGAACACCTTAGGGCTGTCTGAAAGTTGCTGAGGCGGGTGGGTCTCACAGCTAACCCAAAGAAGTGTGCAATTGGGCGGGTGGAAGTACCGTATCTGGGTTTCCATTTAGGCCATGGGCAGGTGCGTCCCCAAATTAATAAGATGGCAGTGATTGCGGCCTGCCCGAGGCCCAAGACCAAAAAGGGGGTGAGACAGTTGCTGGGGCTGGCTGGCTACTATCGTAGGTTCATATCTAATTATTCGGACCTCACCAGCCCACTGATTGATCTCACTAAAAAGGGAGCACCAGATCCAGTCCAGTGGATGGAGCAATGCCAACAGGCTTTCTCTAGGGTAAAGGCTGCACTGTGTGGGGGGCCACTGTTACACTCCCCTGACTTTTCCCTCCCCTTTATTTTACAGACAGACGCATTGGACAGATGGCTGGGGGCCGTTCTGTCCCAGAAGGTGGAGGAGCGTCCTGTGCTGTACCTTAGCCAGAAGCTGTCAATGCAGGAAGGCAGGTACAGGACAATAGAGAAAGAGTGCCTAGCCATCAAGTGGGCAGTCCTCACCCTCCAGTACTACCTACTGGGACACCCTTTCACCCTCTGTTTGGACCACGCGCCCCTCCAGTGGCTCCACCGCATGAAGGATGCCAACGTGCGGATCACCCGTTGGTATCTTGCCCTCCAGCCATTTAAATTTGAGGTGGTGCGCAGATGGTGGTGGCGGACTTCCTGTCCTGTCAAGGGCGGGAGTCCGCTGCAGGCTGGACAGCTCCCCAGCCTGAGTAGGGCGGTGGGGGTATGTGGCAGTGGGGGCATGGCCGAGCATCAGTCTGTGAATGGAGGGCGGAGTCAGGGAAGGTGAGTGGTCGTATTGCTACACCTGTTGTCAATTAAAGTGTGTTTGTGTGTCTCCTCTAGTGACCCCACCCTATAAAAGGAGAGTGAGAAGGGGAGGTCGGCGCCAGGGGCTTGATAGTAGCCTGTGTGTGTGTGTGCACGCGCACGTGCGTGAGAGAGAGTTTGAGTTGTTTGCTGAAAAGCAACAATAAAGATAATAATTAAGATGCAAACAACTGCTTGCCATGCTTCTGTGCTCTACCCACATCAGGGTCATCTCATCTCATCATCCCTAGCCGCTTTATCCTGTTCTACAGGGTCGCAGGCAAGCTGGAGCCTATCCCAGCTGACTACGGGCGAAAGGCGGGGTACACCCTGGACAAGTCACCAGGTCATCACAGGGCTGACACATAGACACAGACAACCATTCACACTCACATTCACACCTACGGTCAATTTAGAGTCGCCAGTTAACCTAACCTGCATGCCTTTGGGGGAAACCAGAGCACCCGGAGGAAACCCACACAGACAACATGCAAACTCTGCATAGAAAGGCCCTCGCCGGCCACGGGGCTCAAACCCGGACCTTTTTGCTGTGAGGCGACAGCGCTAACCACTACACCACCTGCCGCCTGCTCACATCAGGGTCTCTCTACAATATCATTCATTCATCAGTAACAGGATCATGGGGACTATGAAGTCTATCTCGGGACCACTCAGCATGAGGTGGGAATACACCCTGGATGGCATCCCAGTCTATCACAGGTTATCATACACACACTTTCCCACACTCATACACACCTTGGGAAATTTGTGTAGACAATCCACCTATTGTCATTATTTTGGAAGGTGGGAAAAAGCCAGAGGAATCCTGTGAGGACACAGAAAACTCCGTGCAGACAGTAACCTGTGGTCAGGATTGAACATAGGACCCTGGAGCTGTGATGTGGCAATGCTACTTGCTGCACCACTGTGCCACTTTATATTTACAAACTAAATTTTATACATTTTTTGTAAGATCCATATGCCATTCGGAGCACCACAGAAGCAGTCGAATGACTGTGCTCCAGAACTATTAAGACACTGCTCTAGCAGTTATGTTATATTCTGGTGGATGCCCACCTGCAAATATAATGTGGCACACCCTGTTTCACCTCTGCTCTGATTTTAGAGGTTCAGAGGCAGTTTTGTGTTTGGTGATTATTGCTTGTGGATATAAAGGTAGCAATTTATTATGACTGAATGAATGCAGTTTTTCTCAGTCCATACAGTAAACTGCAGCTTTCTGGGTCAAAACTGAGCATGTTTTCATGTGCTGATTAAAGAAAAAACAAGAAGACAGAGTCATCTATATCCTCTGCCCTATATACCAACTATATACCAAGTTTCAAGATATTATTTGCCACATTTTTCAAGTTCTGCTGCAGGAAACCAACCCTACCTCTTTACACTGACCTCAGCAGCCCATGGCATAAGCCCAATGGACCTTTGGTCCAGGTGAGTTAAAAATTTAAATTTCTCACATTTCTTTCTATCAAAACACACATATACATTACTTAATCAACACATATACCAACTTTCAAGACCATACCACTCATAGTTTTCAAGTTCTGCTCTGGAAACAAAACCTACCCCTAAGACTAACCTGAGAGATTAAGTCTGAAATTGTTTCCATGGAAACATGAAAAATTAAAATTTCTCAAATTTCTTAGTATGAAAAGGCACATCTAGATCACCTTGTTAACATGTATACCAAGTTTCAAATCCGTATCATGAACAGTTTTGGATATATGCTCCGGAAACAAACATTGCTCTTAGAAACTAAGTCAAAATCTATTTTTTATGTAAAAATTTGAAAAATACTTATTTTTTTCAAAAACCCAAAATAGCAAAAGGCACCAGTTCACATGTTGCTTGATATGTATGCAACGTTTCATGAAGATATCTTCAGTAATTTTAAAGATATGGCCCAGAAACAAAAACATGACTGGACGGACGGACAGTCTGACGGACGGATAGACGGACAGAACCCATTTCTATATCCCCTGCCAAACTTCGTTTGGGTGGGGGATAATAAAACAGCAACAGGAATCTAACCTATACCTCCTCACTATAAATATCACCAACTTTTTAAAAGACATAAAAAGAGAGAGTTTGGGTTTGTGGGCTTCTTCCAAGCTACACAGTGTCATATCCAATTTATATACAACTCATTTTACAAGTGAGGCACTACTGCTGGGTATCCACACAGGCTACAATAACAACAGGACATTTGCCTGTTTCTCTTTCTTTATAGAAAGCATTAAAATCTAAACTTTCTCCCATTACTGATGTTTCCTTTGTAGTTGATCAAATAAATGAGAGAAGCAGCAGGACATGGAGAGGTTCATCTCCTGCTGTGCTCCTTATGAGATATATAATAAACTTATAATAAATCAGTTATGTATCTACATCTTCCAATTTATTCTTTTTTTTCTATTAGTAAGGACTGATATTAAAAACTGAAGAGCTAACTTACAATGACACCCAGATGTAGTATTTCAGTATTCCTGAGATTTTAAACTAACCCCTACATGGAGCATTAGAAAGCCGATTCAGTCAGGTTGTTTTCAAAGAATATGATAGATCATGACCGACAACACCTCCATTTTCATAAAACTATTTTCACAAGACAGGGAAGCAGCTTTCCTTGTTTTTCCCCTTATCCATGAGTCCTCGGAGACAGACAAGGTCAAAAGGTCCCAGGCAGGAATATAAGAACAAGGTTTCCAATAAAACAAGCCAACTCTGACCATCATGCATACTGGGAAAATGAAAACCAGGCTGACTGCTCAGATCATGTTCAAAATGATCAAAATCAATGCCAGATCAAGTGCAGATACAGTTAGGGCAGTTTAAGCCCTCTAAATTGCAACTAAATTTTACCAGTGCCACACCTTGTTAGTGTGGAAGAGGGCTACAGAGATTAGAGCTGAGAGTGAGGGGGAGTTTCAGAAGGGTCCATATGCTTAAATCCTATTGGACATTGAGGCTCACACCGGTTGCAACTTTGACAAAACCTCAAAAATGGATCAACTTTCAGAAAGCTCCATTGAAGAATCTTTTTTCCTCCCTTAATGTAATAGATCATGCTATGCCTTTGGCTTTTATTTTTGTGAATGGGTAATGAATGGGTAGCCATTGTTCCAGTCGAGGAAATGTGATTTGAATAAGGAGAGGTGAACTATTTAAGTGGTCATGCATTAACCATGAAATATACCCTTGTTAAGCATGAAAGATTAGGTTACATTTTGCATGAAGGATTAATTTGGAGTCCAAGCTAGTTTTAAAGTTTCTAAAACTATAGGAAGAAAAAACCTAGCTTTGACAACTATGTCTATATGTCAACAGACTTTTAAACAATGGTGAGCCCATTTCTTTTTTGACAGTTTGGGATATCTTAGCTCTTTAAATCACTTCATCTTTTTTTCATGATACATAGCTTAATTTCTGCATAAAACACGGCTGTTAAATCAGCATTACTTCCCAGCTGGTTATGTGATCTGTACATTCATTGTGTCAGGGTGACTTGTAAAAAGGGTGAAGAAATGTGTCATCATCAATATGTCATGAGGGTGACTGATAGTTGTGAACAGTACTGCCTCTTTATGGTTCACTGCTAGATTACCCTGATAGTAGAACACAGGTCTGGTCCTGCTCTTTCCAAATATGCCTTACTCATATGTTCTGCTGTCTTTCCTGCTCCAGTATGAGAATTTCAATGTGGGTCACTCCAGTTTCTCTCCCTTTATATGTAAGTTATACACAAGATGCAGTTTATACCAACTCAGCTGGACTCAGTTTCCAGTCTGAAAGGCTCTACATTTCTCAAAGCTAAGTACATTAGAAATAAACAGACAATATAATACCACTTACCAACTTTAAAAGGGCACTGGTAATGGGCAAAGGGGAAAATTATTATGTGTGTTATGTGTCTGCATGGGTGTATGTTTGTGTGACTGACTGGGTGTTGAACTTTGTATCCTACAGGAAGTAAAAGTGCCCTATAGCAAGGCGCTAAAAGAACAATTAGATTACGCTCTGGTGACATCATCAGCCAAACAGGTTTTCATGCATATCATCCAGCGAAGCAGTGCAGGATATTTGAACTGAGCACATGAAAGGCTCCAAACAGCACGTTCTCATTTCAGGTAACATAACCTAAACTTGCAGCCCTCTTACTTGCCTATTGGCTTCACAAATATCTGTTGTGAGAGCTTCGCCATGGTCTGCTTGTGGTTAAGCAGGCCATGTGGGCCTTCCAGGCAATTGCATATACTTCTTTTACACTTCTGCCATAGTTCATAATTAGGTTACGCGTTAAATAGATTCTGAAGAGCTAAATCACTCTCAGTGCATAAAGTGGTTTCTTTTAATTTAACCAGTATACATTCTTTTAATTTTACAGTATACATTTGCTATATAGTATAGTGGCTATATAGTTATATAGTATACCAATGAATTTATATATATTTTTTCTTTTATTCATGTTTTATTCATGTTTGCAGTTAATAATTTAGCTGCAAGTCAAGAAATATTCAAGCAGATTTAACATTTTATTTTTAAATTTGTAAATCTGCAGTTGTCTATGGCATAGTGGTCTAGAACTGGCCAGTGTACAACTTAAAGCATTTGATATGGCTTCAGTAAATGCAAACATAGGCTTTAAATAACTCAATTACACAATTACGTGGACGGCATTATTAAACCACTGTGAACCACATGTTGCCACTAAAGTAAGCCACCCGAGTAACTGGTCAGTTTGTGTAAACACAGAGAAAATACCTCCGAAGCTCTCTCTAAAGTAGCAAAAGCAAATCCCAAAGAGTCCGACCCTATGATTAAAGCTGTTCAACCTTTGGAAAAATAAACCTCATCCACCACTTTGTCTAATCAGGCAAACATCCAGTTCCACAGACTGTACAGTCATCTTCTACATCTTTCCGAAACTAGTCCTTTGTTAATCTGGTCTCAGAATTCAGTGATATGCATGTATGGTGGCCTGATGCAATACCATTCATCAGTGATCTTGAATTATCTGATTGGTTATTGAATAAATCCCTTGGCAAACATTGGATCAAAACCAGGCTATACATTTCTATACTTAATAATCTGCCATTCTTTGACATGAATACATGCTTCAAAAATATTGGTATTTCCTGCATCTGCTTACTATCAAAGCCTAATTAGAATTACAGTAAATACTAAGATGGATTGTATCATGTGTGTTGCTAATTTGGGATGGGAAAATCATAAGACTGTTTATTTGCTTCTGTAATTTCCACCAACTGGAGTAATATTTGTTGCTGGAGAATGGTTAGGAGAGAATATTTAACACAGCATGCATCAGTACAGCTGTAGCATAGTGTTACTAATTAATAAGTAGCTGTGGTATAAATTATGCTGATTAATTAAGCATAAGACACCAAAACCTAATTTAATATGTTCTCATTCTTGGAAAAAAATAAATGAAAAAAGAATAAAATGGGTAAGGTGTTTCCTCTAGATGTTGTAATTTCACAGTTCAGAAAAACGAGTCGAATGCTGTAATACTACAATAACTTACTGTATTATTAGTTTGCAATAGTATCAATACAATTTTAATTTTAAATTCAGTTTACCTTACTAATATAAGTATTGTTAGAGTAGGAATGTAACCATTCAATCAATCATTTTAAAATATTACACAGGCAACTCAAGTGGGCAATAAATTAGTGTAAAAATAATACGGCATTTTACCACATATAAACAATAAAACTGGGGCAAAATTACTGCAGCTATTTACAGAATTGTACCTTACTTACAGCATTGTCCTTATGAAATTTAACTTTTTTCCCTCGTTTGTTAGGATTCCTAGGTAGAGAAATTAGTAGACAAATTAGAATAATGTGTTCTTTGTTGCCTGGCAGATAGTAATCACATTTCTCAACTGCAGAAAATAATATTGATGTGGAAACTAAGAACGTGCATTACATTTACAGTATTAAGGTGGGAACACAAAGGTTATGTGTGAAATCTGCCAAGAGTATGTTGGTGGCATGAGGATATGACCACATTGGTCGAAGTCTAGGCGGTCTGGCGCCTACCAGGTCGGTCCAAAACACCATTCCTGGCCTGAGATGTATTGTTGGGATTTTGTGCAACAACAACATCAAACATTAGCTTTGATTGTTTCTAATTGTAGGATTATTTAATGCTTCACTCTCTTTTGTTGAGGTGGGGGAGTTTTAATCTTACAACCACACTTATTTAATTGAGGCAATTGAGACTGTTCTGAGAAGACGTTTATGCTTTCATCTGTAATGCTGATGATTGAGATAGGAGAGACTGACCTACAAGACGGAGATTTCCACTAGTGCAAGAATGAGGGTGAATACTTTTTTTCTTCTTGTGCAATATTATATATAAATAGATATAATAGAATTCTTTACACAGTGTTAAAACACTAAATCAGTCTGGCAGGGTCATTTATGGAGGATTTTATCATGCCGGTTTAAGCAATTAAACATGAAGTTGATTTCTCCAAGCTCAGCCTGACTGTATCGTCTTAATTAGCATCCACGCAGGGCTTATCCTCAAAGCCTTTCTGCTGGTTGATAAAGCAGACTTATCGCAGTCATTATGTGTTTAACTATCTGGCTATGTAAAGAAAACAATTCTGTGTTTAGGTTTGTGAAAGTTTTCTTTCATGTGTGCATAAACACTTCCTTTTAAGGAGCCCTAATTCTTTACAGCACTGTTGGGTAAGATTTTAATATTCATAAGACACATCCTGTAGTTTGTAGCAATACTACTACTACTACTACTACTACTACTACTAATAATAATAATAATAATATTTTCATTATTATAAACACCAACAATATGTTAAACAGACAGAAAAATAAATAAATTTGGTAATTAATTTGAGGGCGGCACGGTGGTGTAGTGGTTAGCGCTGTTGCCTCACAGCAAGAAGGTCCAGGTTTGAGCCCCGTGGCCGGCGAGGGCCTTTTTGTGCGGAGTTTGCATGTTCTCCCCGTGTCCACGTGGGTTTCCTCCGGGTGCTCCGGTTTCCCCCACAGTCCAAAGACATGCAGGTTAGGTTAACTGGTGACTCTAAATTGACCGTAGGTGTGAATGTGAGTGTGAATGTTTGTCTGTGTCTATGTGTCAGCCCTGTGATGACCTGGCGACTTGTCCAGGGTGTACCCCGCCTTTCGCCCGTAGTCAGCTGGGATAGGCTCCAGCTTGCCTGCGACCCTGTAGAAGGATAAAGCGGCTAGAGATAATGAGATGAGATTAATTTGGGATTATGAACTTTATGACAACTGGGACTTCAACAAGTCTCAAATTAAATACATGGCTCAAAAAGAATGCATAATATGTGCAAGATATTTTGATGAAAGAAATCTTTTCTATTACTAATCAACAGTGACAGCTGTTCTACATTTGTTAAGCCAGGAATTGTTGAGTGGCAAAATATAGCTCTCATGAGTAATGGATTTCTTATGAAGCCTCCATTTTGTGGTCTTTTGGAAAAGGTCTTAGGATATCTACCAAATCAAACAGAAATGTATGGTCTGGCTTTTCTCCCTCTTTTGCTGTCAGATTCTGCTCCTAGTTTACGATTTCCTACATCCCAGTCAGGCTTAAGTTCATGGCAACTGAGCCAGGGAATGGCTCATGGATATTCAGTGTATGTAAATAAATCCTCTGCTGCAAGTTGACCACATCCAGATAGTGATTTGATCAAAAGTGACATAGCATCCTAGGGAGAGACATGAGACTATCGCTCTTTGGCACTTGCAAGCAGAGAGCTGTTATGACATGGTTTATCGTCCTCATCAGCAAGTAATTTATATCGGCCCTCAGCTTCTGTCGGCCACTATCTCTCTGCAGAACTTAGCTTACAAATGCAAGGTGAATGCTGGTAGGTGTTTCTCACACCTAGCTGTACAGGGGAAGGTGAAAAGAGGGCACACTATCACAGAGCCCACACTGCGGGTAGTTGCTTGATAATTCCTCATGCCCTCTGTATCTGCACACCAGGGCTATACTGCTTTACTCACGACACACTGCTGACATCAGACACGTAACATGTCTAAAGAATATTTTAGGTGAATGTTTTTTCTAGAAGAATAATAGTCGGTAGAACAATAGGAGAGTTTAATACTATTATAATAATACGGAAGAGGCAGTACTGTGGTAACCCATGTGCAAACTATCCAACTCATCAGAACAATAGCCAAATACACTGCCTGACCAACACAAGTCACACACTCTAATAGTTTATTAGGCCACCTTTAGCTTTGATTACAACATGCATTCACCATGGCATTGTTTCAACAACCTTAGGCAATGTCACAATATTTATTTCCATCCAGAGTTGCTTTAATTTTTCTCTGAGATCTTGTATTGATGGGGCGGCATGGTGGTGTAGTGGTTAGCGCTGTCGCCTCACAGCAAGAAGGTCCTGGGTTCGAGCCCCGGGGCCGGCGAGGGCCTTTCTGTGTGGAGTTTGCATGTTCTCCCCGTGTCCGCGTGGGTTTCCTCCGGGTGCTCCGGTTTCCCCCACAGTCCAAAGACATGCAGGTTAGGTTAACTGGTGACTCTAAATTGACCGTAGGTGTGAATGTGAGTGTGAATGGTTGTCTGTGTCTATGTGTCAGCCCTGTGATGACCTGGCGACTTGTCCAGGGTGTACCCCGCCTTTCGCCCGTGGTCAGCTGGGATGGGCTCCAGCTTGCCTGCGACCCTGTAGAAGGATAAAGCGGCTAGAGATAATGAGATGAGATCTTGTATTGATGACGGAAGTGTTGAAGCACTCCACAAAGTCTTCTCCAGCACATCCCAAAGCCTTTCATTGGGGTCAAGGTCAGGACTCTGTGGTGGCCAATTCAGGTGTGAAAATGATTCCTCATGCTTCCTGAACCCCTCATTAACAATTTGAGCCTGATGAATCCTTGCATTTTTGTTCTGGAATATGACTATGCCATCAGAGAAGAAAACAAAATCCACTGATGTGATAACCAGTACACTCAGGAAGACAACTAATGTCATTTTATTGCCACACTAGAAAAGCACTCGGAGAGCGCAGACCTCTGCCAAGAATCATTTAAAAAATTCCGGGATCCAGACGGTGATCCAGATCACCGCCAAAATTTAATGGATTGTTACTTGTGCCCAGTCACACCTCTGGAAAAAATTTCAGAGCAATCCATTCATAACTTTTTCCGTAATGTTGCTAACAGACAAACCAACAAACAAACCAATGCTACCGAAAACATAA
Source organism: Neoarius graeffei (assembly GCF_027579695.1). Classification (NCBI taxonomy): domain Eukaryota; kingdom Metazoa; phylum Chordata; class Actinopteri; order Siluriformes; family Ariidae; genus Neoarius; species Neoarius graeffei. The sequence goes on from NC_083579.1 coordinate 56,366,501, forward strand.
CCTCCTTGGCGGAGGTAATAATGTTGCTGAGCCTTGACCTGACCAACTGAACGAACCCCAGATCATAATACTGCCTCCAGAGGCTTGTACAGTGGCCATGATGGATGATGGGTGCATCGCTTCACGTGCTCCCTTCCTACCCTGACACACCTATCATTCAGGAATAGGGTAAATCTGGACTTGTCAGACCACATGACCTTTTTCCATTGCTCCAGAGTTCAATCTTTATGCTCCCCAGCAATTGTATACCTTTTCATCTGATTAGCCTCACTAACAAGTGGTTTTCTTATGACGACACAACTGTTTAGTCCCAATCCTGTGAATTCTTGTCATAGTGTGCATGTGGAAATGCTCTTACTTTCACTATTAAATGTAGCTGTGAATTCAACTGTCGATATATATATTTTTTAAAAGATTCGACTTCACCAACCATTTAAGTGATCTCTGATCAGTCAGTCAAGATTTTTTTTCCATCCACATTTTCTCCACACAGTCGATGGTTCAGTATTATCTTTCCAGGTTTGAACAATGTTAGATAGTTCCCAGTAATTGGATGCAATCTTCTTAGCTGTTTGCTTGATTCAAACCAATAATTTGAGCCTTCTGAAACACAGTAACATCTTTTCCACAAACATACATACATATATATATATATATATATATATATATATATATATATATATATAAATAAATCAGTGAATTTTCTAATATCCACAAATTAAAACAAAAATGAACAAACCTCAAAATCAGTTTAGTTTAATGCGTTCAGGCCTCACACGTGGACAAAATCTAATCTTACAAAGGACTACAGACAATCATGAGGACTGCTCAGGCTTTTAAAAAATAATCTTGGACATAATCAGACTCATTTTTTTTATGAAAACGGCAAGTATCTGCATGATCAGCCCCATAGAGCCAGTCATAGTTCCACTGAATTTAAGCACGGTGGTGCCAAGTGGAATCAAAAATGTTTTCATTGCTCAGTGCTATCAGAACTACATCTAAAATCCAGACTCCACCTCTGGCTCCCATTTCTATGGAAGCCAGAACACTAATAGACAGGTAGTGAAAATTACAGTGTGGCGCCATGGGTACTTCTCTGCAATAGACCTTTATTTAAGAACAGAGCAGGACCATACTTTTAGTGTGTGTGTGTGTGTGTGTGTGTGTGTCATTGGAAATGTGAATTCACATTGGAAATTTACATTTGTTTCTTAAAAGCAGGCTTAAAAGAAATATACGCAAGATTATTTTTAAACAGAATCATTGCTTCTGACACACTGGTCTTTTACAGTGCACACATCTGCCAGATGTGTTGCTCTTTGGCATATTTAGGATACATTCAAGCCATTTTATATGTTTTAGTTTTCGATATGAGATAGAAAACTAAGTTTTAAACTAATTTATAAATAATTGGGAAACACACACACACACACACGTATATATTTTCAGTTGTGGCCAGAAGTTTACATACAGTGACATGAATGTCATCTTGGATATGAATGTCATGCCAATATTTGGGCTTTCAGTAATTTCTTTGAACGTACAGCTTAGAATGTACGCTTTCAGTAATTTCTTAGAATGTACAGCATACATCTTTAATTAAAAAAAACACTAGAATTTGGTGTGCAAGTTTTAATTTTCTTTGGGTTTTCTGAAATCAACACAGGGTCAAAATTATACATATATGGTCAAAAATTTATATACGCTCACTTAGATTATTAATTCAGAGGTGCTGAAACTTCCAAAATGTCTCTTATCTTGCCAAGGCCGAGGCCTCTTAACTTCCTGTTAGTGATCATGATTGACTACAGCTGGTAGCTTCTCTGTGCCTTCATAACAAGGTTTATATGTGTATGTATGTATGTGTGTGTGTGTGTGTGTGTGTGTGTGTGTGTGTGTGAATATCAAAAAGTCAAAGTCCTTCCCACACCATTCATGCCGCATTTGGCGGCGCCAATCTCCGTTTTGTAGCCCTCGGCCTCTCGCCTATATGACATAGCTAGGTTACAGTGGGGGGCTAGTCCTCTGGTAACCGTGAGAGTTTGACTCTCCACTCGCATCTGTATTGCAGCATGCCTTGCCTGATGGCACCATTTTTATGCTGATCTTTGGTATGACCCAACTGTGAGTAGAACTCATGATCTCTTGATCAAGAGGCAGACACACTAACCACGAGGCCACTAGCCTAAATAAATACATTAAAAAAATTTATATATATATATACACAAAACATGCAATCACCATGGCATTGGTTCAACAACCTTAGGCAATGTCACAATATTTATTTCCATCCAGAGTTGATGATGGAAGTGTTGAAGCACTCCGCAAAGTCTTCTCCAGCACATTCCAAAGACTTTCACTTAAAATATATTCAAAAATAAATGTGTGTGTGTGTGTGTGTAGTTTGTTTGTTTGTTTGTTTGTTTTTTTCCCAATTATTTGATATTTAGTTTGCTTTTGTGGTTTGGCCAAAAATTGCCCTGAAGTTATTATGTCAAAAAAATCCATACTACCTTCAGTTTAAAGGTTAGCTAATAGAGTGATTCATTTTGGTGACATACTGGAGCAAACATAAATTAACAATTATTATTCAATAAAGCAATTAAAAGGCAACCAAGAAAACTAAAGTGTAATATTCTGTCTTTGTGGGGTTTTTTAGTCATCCAGCCACGGCCTTCGTGGATTTGGTATGAATAAGCTGGAAAATACCAAGAAATCCAGTATGTTGCACAAAAGAGCAATAATAAGCCATTAATTCATCTTCAGTAAGCACTTTATCTGGGTCTTAGTTGTGATAGATCTGGAACTTATCCTGAGAATACTGGGTGTGAGCAAGAATAATACCCTAGATAGGATGCCAGTGGCACCATGCACACACTCTCACCTGCTTGTTTACATGTAGCTCTGAGGGAATATCATATATAGAGAATATTACACAGTTGTGTGAAGATATGAAGTTTATCTTTGAGTGTTGAACATATTCACAAGTGAGCAAAGCGAATGAGTGAAAATATTTTCAGAATGAGAAGATAAGCTTCATATCTTCGCACCACACCACTGTGCAGTTTATATTATATTGACACACACGCGCGCGCACACACAAAAGCAAAACCCAACAACAACAAAAAATGCAAGTTAATCAAAAAAATTTTAAGTTTGAACTGGCTCACCATTTAGACAATACGTCCAGTCAGTGGGAAAACACTGGGAGTGACATAATCGGAGAGAAATATCAGGAAATACGTCTCTCAGATTAGCAATGTATTTCATATGAAAATTATGAGTTTTTCAAAATGAGAAGATAAGCTTCATATCTTCAATTCAGTGTGCGATCTTCTTTTCATTATACAGACACATTCACAAACAAAAAGTACCCAAATTTATCGAAAGAATTTGTCGATTTCCTCATGAGTGACATAGAAATTTATGTCACGGTTTTGGATCTCCATGTCCCGGATGTAGCTCATATGAAAATACGAGTGGTGTATTTCCCAGTAAAACACTTGTTTCCATATTATATATATTTTTAATATATCTACATTCACTGGATACAAGCAATTGCACACTCTAATTGGCTACTCTACTATTAGGATATCAGCTCATATACTGTAAGTAGAGAAAAACAAAATGGCAGCTTTGTTATCAAGTATTTAAAAGAAACATCCATCCATCCATTATCCGTAACCGCTTATCCTGTGCAGGGTCACAGGCAAGCTGGATCCTATCCTAGCTGACTATGGGCGAGAGGCGGGGTACACCCTGGACAAGTCACCAGGTCTTAAAAGAAACAGAAACAGCTAAAAGAATATAGTTTTGTTGCTGAACCAACCAAGGATGAAATAAAAACTCTACTTGAAAACAAAACCCCCAAAAATAAAAAAGCAGCAAAATATGGAATAAAAGTATTTGATGTTAAGAACGTGTCTTTTTTTATTTTTTAAGAATTATTATTATAGCATTTTTCACAACTTGCCACTGTTATTTCGCTGGTTTGTTTAGATTCTAAAATGATTTTGTCTGACGTTTTGTATAAAGTTTTTATTTATCGAATTTGCTAAACATAAAAATGCTCTGTTTCTCAAAGTACAGTGAATGTGGATAGAATAAAACAGTTATTCCACTCAATCTCATCGTACATGGCTTATAGCTGATGTGGTGCTACACGCCTCATCGGCTATCAGCTCATGTACGACTTGGTTTTGTGTAATAACTGTTTTATTTATATATATATATATATATATATATATATATATATATATATATATATATATATATATATATATATATATATATAAGTTATTTTGAGGAGGAGAGAATCTATATTGGAGGAAGAAAGGTCCTCTCTCCCTTTCACATATCTGCCCTGCCTGATAGGCGGCCATTAGGCAACCGCATTCCACTGTTTCACAAGTTCTAATACCCCTTCACACACTCTCCAGCAATCAGCTAAGTCAGACAATCATATATATAACTAATGTTCCTGATTATGATACATAAAAATCATTCCTTTAAATCAATACTTCATATGAGTAGACATCTGTAACTAATGGGATCAGCAAGCTTTACTCACAAGAAATCCTCCATATGATTTATCTTACTTTCCATCTGTGTATGTTCTATATTTAAAAAAAATCTGGATTTCCTTGTTATTTCACATAAATGTTTTTTTTTTTAATTTTACATTTAATTGATTTTAAAGTTCTTTCTTTCTAATATTATTTTACCATTTTATTCCTTTGCTTTCTGGTATTTCATTTATCAAGTACAAAGATTTTACCCACTTGAAGAGAGGCAAAGGACTGGAATCCCAACAATGCCACAGTCATCCATGGCTGGGATACTATGAGGCATTACTTGTATTGCTGGTTGTGGGTTTACAAAACAGGACAGTTAACTGTTTCCTCTAAAGACATGAGCAGCAGTCTGAAAGAATGTGGTGGTCCGAAGAAGCATTAGTTATTAGTTATTTTCATTCATTTGCTGTGAACGATGCCTTGATGGATGATACACACATTTATAATGGGGTTTAATAGCTTTTTGGGGGAAAAAATACATTTAGGGTTGTTTCCCAGCCCCATTTATTGTACTGTGGGAGTTTATGAGTTAACCTGTATTAGTAATGCATGCTTAATTATGGTTATATGATGTATTGTGAATACATCTCATTATCTCTAGCCGCTTTATCCTTCTACAGGGTCGCAGGCAAGCTGGAGCCTATCCCAGCTGACTACGGGTGAAAGGCGGGGTACACCCTGGACAAGTCACCAGGTCATCACAGGGCTGACACATAGACACAGACAACCATTCACATTCACACCTACGGTCAATTTAGAGTCACCAGTTAACCTAACCTGCATGTCTTTGGACTGTGGGGGGAAACCGGAGCACCCGGAGGAAACCCACGCGGACACGGGGAGAACATGCAAACTCCACACAGAAAGGCCCTCGCTGGCCCCAGGGCTCGAACCCAGGACCTTCTTGCTGTGAGGCGACAGCACTAACCACTACACCACCGTGCCGCCCGTATTGTGAATATTTTTATGAATAATTTTAGGCTGTTTGTTCAGAGTTTCCCTTTCTTTTTCAATCACAGAAGTTCAAAGGTGACATCAAGAACTCTTTTTCACTGACACATTTGACTGCACCTGTATTGAGGAACTGGGTGGCACACCAGCAGCAGCTTTCATTCCAGTTACTGTTCAACTCTGGAGTTTTTTGTGCTATGCAAACAATCTGTCACTATCAGTGCAAAAATCATATAAATACTGCAGATGATTCCTATTCATCACGCTCCCAGACAAAACACGTAAAGGAGTTACCTACTTGACGCTTAATGCCTTAAGTCCTGTCCAAATACCTTTATTGAAACAACACTTTTAATTTATAGCAACCATGGATCTGTTCTAGTCACTGTCATGTAAAAAAACAAAAAACAAAACAAAACACATCTAATCATTTTTTAAAACTGCAAAATTATTATTATTTACTTCTTCTTAATCTCCAAATAGTGCACAGTCTTTTCGTGAAAGTATCATTGAAAGCATTCAGACAGCCCTGTTTGCTGTTGCTATGGATTGAAAGTATTTACATGTAAGATATTTTGGAATATCTTGACAAGCTGTCTCATTCCAGTGAGGCCCTCTCCCTGGGCTCCTGTAAGTCACTGCATGTCTGGGCAGGCAGGAGATTTATAAGCTCTGGTGCTGACCACTTGTTCAAGTCCAACCCAAGACACACTGCAATTCTACACAATGCTGGAACAATCAGAGCAGGACTAGTGACCAACATAAACTCTCACACATGTTAACAATGAGGCATTTATTTTACTCTTATTGTTCAGCTAAAGCAGCTGAACATATAAGAGAAATACAGAGCGAGTACAATGGTATGAGAATCCCTGGTAAGCCAACAGACCATCATTCATTACAGTGGATGCAAATTGATATATCACACGAAACATCAACACCTTTGATAAAAATATATTCATAAAAAACAGTCAATGTGACAAATATACTAATGCACTACAAACTCTTACAGTATACATGCAATACAGTACCAAAAAAAACATGAAGACACACACACACACACGCACAAAGCATAATCATATTAAACGGATTCTGTTGCATGTACAGAAACATGACTCACCCGAGGCAAAAGTAACATAAGTCTAAAGCTTTCGGATGTATTCATGTTGCTTAATTGCAGACTTTTCCTGTTGGTGGCTCCCAGGAGCATAGTTCTGTGGAACACATTAATGTCAAATCTGCCTGCCTTAGTTATTGTAATATAAATGGCATGCATATGATGGGATAATTACAGAACATACACATACACCCTGCTGCCACCACCACACACATCACAGAAATAATCACAACAGAAAGTGGTGGCTGAACAGAAATATTATCAATCAGTGTTAGTCTGGGACTGCTGGATGACTTCCAACTGCTCCACAGTTCACAGCTTTTGAGTGACCTGAGGAAACACTTTAATGACCACTGCCAGACTGTGTTTCAACACGGCATGACTGGGTGGTCTGGCCCAGCTTGTCAGAGCACATATCATGTGCAGTATGTAGCAAACACTGTGCACTGATGCTACAACTGAGCAGCCAATAGTAACCAGCAAAGCAATAATATGTCTAGGACATAAGGAGGTCATGTGCATATATATGCTAGTGCAAAATTCTTTGTGCTCATCCAGGTTTCGAGACATGTCATGTTTTCTACTGATGTGCCAGAAAAATAGATTTTTTTTGTAAAAAAAAATTGTAAGGTTTCTGAATACTGTACAAAACAATTCATTTGATTTAGTACTAGTAATCACATTTTTTCTGTGCAATTATTATCCATCCATTATCTGTAACCGCTTATCTTGTGCAGGGTCAGGGGCAAGCTGGAGCCTGTCCTAGCTGACTATGGGCAAGAGGCGGGGTACACCCTGGACAAGTCGCCAGATCATCGCAGGGCTGACACAGAGACAAACAGCCATTCACACTCACATTCACACCTACGGTCAATTTAGAGCCACCAATTAGCCTAACCTGCATGTCTTTGGACTGTGGGGGAAACCGGAGCACCCAGAGGAAACCCACACAGACATGGGGAGAACATGCAAACTCCACACAGAAAGGCCCTCGTCAGCTGCTGGGCTCCAACCCGGGACCTTCTTGCTGTGAGGTGACAGAGCTAACCACTACACCACCGTGACGTTGTTTATTATCTCATCTCATTATCTCTAGCCACTTTATCCTGTTCTACAGGGTTGCGGGCAAACTGGAGCCTATCCCAGCTGACTATGGGCAAGAGGTGGAGTACACCCTGGACAAGTCACCAGATCATCACAAGGCTGACATATAGAGATAAACAACCATTCACATTCACACCTATGGTCAATTTAGAGCCACCAATTAGCCTAACCTGCATGCCTTTGGACTGTGGGGGAAACTGGAGCACCCGGAGGAAACCACTACACCACCGTGCTGCTTATTATCTCATCTCATCTCATCTCATCTCATCTCATCTCATCTCATCTCATCTCATCTCATCTCATTATCTCTAGCCACTTTAGCCTGTTCTACAGGGTTGCAGGCAAGCTGGAGCCTATCCCAGCTGACTACAGGCGAAAGGCAGGGTACACCCTGGACAAGTCACCAGGTCATCACAGAGCTGACACATAGACACAGACAACCACTCACACTCACATTCACACCTACGCTCAATTTAGAGTCACCAGTTAGCCTAACCTGCATGTCTTTGGACTGTGGGGGAAACCGGAGCACCCGGAGGAAATCCACGTGGACGCGGGGAGAACATGCAAACTCCGCACAGAAAGGCCCTTGCCGGCCACGGGGCTCGAACCCGGACCTTCTTGCTGTGAGGCGACAGCGCTAACCACTACACCACCGTGCCGTCCGCTGCTTATTATTATTATTATTATTATTATTATTATTATAGGGTTCATTGGTTTCATTTCTATACAAGTTATATCTGGGTATATACCATACACCTGGGGAATAACTGTCGATCATGTAATAGAAAGCATTTTCCATAGGATATGTGCAGTTCCCAACAACGCTATTTTCTTAATTCGGTTGATCTCACTACCTCCTGGTATTCTTCCAAGGTACTCACTCAGTCCCTTTTTTATCACCCCAAGTGCTCCAATTACGACTGGGGTCATTTTAGTCTTCATACCCCACATTCTAGACACTTTGATTTCCAGATCTTTGTATTTTGCTAACTTTTCAAATTCTTTCGTTGACACATTTTTGTCTGATGGAATGGTGATATCAATCAGGGTACATTGTTTGGTGCTATGGTCTTTGATGGTGATATCAGGCCTGTTGTTGCTTAAGACTCTGTCAGTCATGATTGGCATGTCCCAAAGAATCGTGACCATGTTGTTTTCTTCCACTGTTTTTGGTTGATGTTCATACCAGCTTTCTTTAGTTTCAGTATTGTACTGTTTGAGGATATTTTGATGGATATAGGCAGCAACATTATTATGCCTAGTTATGTAGTTTTAGCCAACACTGGACATCCTGAAATAATATGATTGACTGTCTCTTGAAAAGATCCACATACTCTGCACATAGGATCTGCGTCATCATTTATGATGTAGTGGTGGTAAACACGCGTTGGCAGGCTTTGATCCTGCGCTGCTACAATAAATCCCATTAATATAATAAATCAGATTATTATTATTATTATCTTCTTTTTTTCTTGTCCATGACCTGAAGTGGTGAAATGCTCTGATACCTTTAACTGGCGGAGGCTACACAAAAGTGAGCAGAGTTTTATAGGAGCCATGGCGCCAAAGCATGAGCGCTCACCTTCCATCTCTCAAAAGTGCTCCAGTGCAACCTTGCGTCTAAGTGCCCTACTCCCTTGTCTCATCTGTGATTAATCAACCGTCAAGTTTAGTACCCATTTGGTAGAGTTTACTCTTGCACTCTCGCTCTCGTTCTTACTGTGCCTGCCAGGTTTAAAGTGTCTCGTGTGTTGAGTGCAGAGTTGTGAGAGTCTCAGCAAGGGGTTCAAGCTGGATTTTGCAACTGCCTTTCAAACAGGGTCTTTTCTGATTTATTTGTACAATATAAATGGAATAATTATTTCCCTAATTACAGTAAAAGCTCAGCTGCCTTTTCATGTGGAATCACTCATGTTTGATGTCGGTAGCGATAAGGCACTTTTGAAGTTGGCCTGTATATGCTAAAAATTGTTTCTTTTGAGTTCAGACAAGAACCAAAATGACTTCTGTTCCACAACTGGGAATTAAGAATGGGCACTTCAGCTTTTCAGGCCTGAGCCAAGTCTCCCTAAACATCTTTTCCTGAGACTAAAATTAGCCCCATAATGAGACTGTGTTACTTCCTTTTCTTGAAACAAATCTTCTGGCCTGCTGGTAATATACAGTAATGTGTTGGGGTTCTGTGAAAAACTGACATAGATATCAACTCAAGTGGGCCTTTGGGTTTCAGAAGTTTTCTCTTCAATATTTTATAATGTCCATAACTCATTACAGAAACAAACATTTACCCATTGGACTGTAGATCTTTATAGAATAATTCACAGTAAGTAAATTCCAACAAAGCCTCTTTTAACCCATATCTAAGATACTTCCCAAGTCCCTCTCCTGTAGGAACATGTCTATTGTTTTGTATGTTTAGAGTGGAGTGAATGCAATGAAAAGGCAAACATGTCTATATCTTTGTGTCTTCTGAACCAATGGCTCACATTTAATTGCACCTGCATTAATCTGTTTTATTTCTCCTAATGAGTGCTGCATTAAATTTAACGGTAGGTGAGGAATTTTAAAGAGCTTTGGCTATCTTTTGATCAGGCAATGAAGTTTTTTTGGGGGCTGGGTAGACAGACGGGCTTTACAGTGTACAGTAGAGTGTCCAGTTACCCCACGGTTTGATTTTCTCCTCTCATTAGACATTCTTCATGGCAGGTTAAGAGTCAAACGATCCACTTGAGCTGAGGCCTGAGGTGTGCTAGTGAGACACAGAAAGGGCCAAATGAAAACCAAATGAAAATTATTGTCGTAGATGTAGTCTTTAGTGGATGTAGTCTCTCAGCATTACTGCCTATTTCCTTTCCAATGAAACACTTAAATGTTTTCTGGTACAATGTTTGGACCCATAGTTTCTCACACATTTCTATCTCACTTAATAGATAATGTCTAGACGAAGATATATTCATAAATTAGGTCTCATACTGTCTATTAGTCTGAAGTCAATTGTCTTTAGTTATAGTGAATAAGCATATTGCTAGTTTGTAAGAATTTATTTGATTCAATTTTTTAAATTATTTGGTTCAATGTCTGTGAGAAGTTATGAATACAGTATATTGGTATAGCTCATCTATTGGACTCCATTCATATAAAATTACAGCTTTTCAACTGTATATATTGCATATAAGTTGAGAAGTCATAGTTCAAGCATTTGATAGTGTAATTAGTGTGGCAGGTTGTGTAGAGAGTGCATAAGGTCCTTCATATCTCTTGTTGTTTTTCACACACACATTACAGTTAATTTCTAGAGAGCAGTATGTGAAGTGTCTGGTAAGCAGGCTCGGGCATTGCTGCAATACACTGGCAGAATCATGTCCATTTTAAAAACAAACAGGTCAGGCCTGGGATAGTCATGCATGCAGCAGTCATTCCTGACAGCTGCTTCCTGCTTCCTAAATACACCCAGCTGCTGTGATCCAGGAGAGGGCATTGCTGTAGAGGGGCCATCACCAGGGGTCAAGGGGAAGAAAAATAATGCTGGTTTAATAGTGTCCAACAATGGGACCACCAAGGTGTATAAAGCGAATCAACAGAGTGATATGGAAGGACTGACCTGGCAAAGTGCCTTCTTGTCCTTTTTAATGACCTTGATAGCCTACACTTCTGCATGTTGCTCAGTGTGGCTGAGTGAAAAGTTTGGATGTTACAATTTTAAATCTTACCACAAATTGTGTTATGTTCATTGCTGTAATTAATCCGGTGCTATAATTAACCTGGTTTATAGAACAATGGTTTGTTTCATTAACAAAATAAACAAAAACAAACTATTTTCAACATAAGAGTAGGCCTATGTATAGCATTTGAAGCAAGGACAGGAGGAATAGGCTGTAATTTGAAGTTCAAATTAATTTGCTAGTCAAAGTTCTGGGAAACAGACTGGCTATTTGGCTGCATTTCCTCTGTAAATATTAGTTTTGATTGTTTTAGCTTTCCTGACAAAATAAACTCTATCCATACTGAGTAGATTACACTCCTATCTGACCTGGATATTGTTTAATAGCATGTGAACAGGTCTTTACCCCGCTTCACTGCCTGATCTAAGAAGACCACCATTAAAACTAAAAGGACTGGATGGGCTTGCATTGGTTCCATTTGTTTGTGTCTTTTATAAATGTGCCATTCACGATCGCTATCAGAATATTGTAGTTCACCAGAGTACCACCTTCTGAGAGACTTGACCTCAGACTGGACTCCACTTTATTTTTTTCCTTCCGAGCAGTGCTGGGACAGTTGTGGCTGATAACATAATTTCTACCATTTGTTTTGTGCTTAAATAACACAGATATTTTTGCTTTGTATTGCACACTCATTTTACATACTTCTACATGTATTTCTGTCACTTACAAATGAACAAGAGGAGAGTCAATAAGAAGATTTAATGCAACATTTAATTTGTCACTTCCAGCTGCAGTCTGCGGAAAATGCAAGTGAGATAATTGCATGATAAAGTAGCTCATGCACACGTCCAGCTTCAGATGTTTTCAGAGATTAGAATAGGGAGTTGATCATAGGAAGGTCATTCCATGCCAACATACCTTGTAACGCAAGGCAGGTTGTAACAGCCTGCATAACCCTCCCGCGGGAGCCTGTAGTCTGTTGCTCTACCCAATTAGACTTTAATATATTGCTGTTTCAGAAAGGCCTCTGGCTCTGGAGTACACAGGGAGAAAGTTTTACACCTCCTTATTGTAAAGCTCACAGTTTGATCAGGTGTTGAGTGTCCCAGCTCTTCATAGCCCGGCGTCCAGAGCCTAGCCGCACTGGAGGGGCCTCTGCGGGTCAGTGCAGTTTACTGTGGACATCTGTTCTAGGTTAGAAGCCCACTGGAAATGCAAGTACGTATGGAAGTCCCTTTCCACAGCAGAGGGAGCCGTCCTCCATGCCTACAGATGTACTGCTACGAGGCGTCGCCTCAACTTACACAATCCCACACACAAACCGGCACACTACCTCTCACCACACATGTCGGAGGTTAAAGCCAGCAGTATTTATGGTGCAGAAGTAGTGCTCTTCACTGCAGGCTCTGTTTTCCTTCCTGCACATTCTTATTGGTTTAGCTTACTACGAAAGCATGTCTGCTGAGGTCATTTATGGCCGACCATGGTGGTATGATAAACTCATTTACAACAGCAAGATTTCAGCGCTTCAGATGAGATCACCATCTCTCTCCTATGCCCCCACCCCCCACCCCCACTCCTCTCTCTGTCTACCATGTTCATTGTGTCCTTCTGCTGTATTCACTTTTGTTCCTGGTACTCCTGCTGCCTAATATTTTCTCATTTTGGTCCCAATGGTGGCTCCACAGGTAATGAAATAATCTGCCTTTCTGTATATTTGTATGAGGATATGATGGAAAAGGGAGCTGTGTAGGGAAGCGACAGGTTAAGGGTCATTTCATCCACACTGAGGCTTCTCTCCAGTGTGGCTTCAATAACACAGCCAAGACAACAGGTTGAAAGCACATGTTAGGGATGAAGATGAAAAAGTCATGAACAGCCAACTCTATCCATTGGGAGTAGGATATTTCAGTAGTTATACATGTGTGTGGGGTGGGGGGTGGGGTGCTGCTTGCTTGCGCATGTGGGGTAGATGGTCCTTTTTTTTGCTAAATGCAGCTTTTATTTAAAAAAAACCCTGAAAGAACCAACATTTTTTCCTTTTGCTTACTGAGGTTTAGGTGTAGCTTAGGTTTAAGGGTTGCATAACATTAATTAGTTTCATTAAGAATTATGGAACGTCCTCACAAGGAAAATAACAGAAATGCACGCATGTGTCATACTGTTTCTTCATATGCACAGTGCTGTTCAAAACTCTTAGGCAATTTACAATTTATAGATTTTTGCGTCTATTTTAAGCCAACTGCACTGAGTCCAATATAACTTTCCAATGTTTTATTTTAAGTACAATTAGATAATGAACCATAGCAAGTAATAGCCCACATTTCTGATAAACACATCATAATAGTAAGTACAGCAGTTCTCTAAGAAGCTTGGAACAACCTTAAAAACTGCACAGATGTATACAGTACAGTATAATTATACTATAATAATAATAATAATAATCAAAACAGTAATTATTTAGAAAGGTTTCATTTCATTATTTTGAAGACATATTCTTTTTCCTTTTCCCCTAAAGGGAAATTTAACTATGAACTCTTATTGAAATCCTATCGTCTAGTTATACATTAGAAGAACACATGAAAGGATTTTCATAAATGATGAATGAAGGCAATGAGGATAATTGTCTTTCACCATCTATTTGAGTTGGAGGGAATTTTGCAGGTTTGTAAGCTTCTGTCATGTCCATATTTCCTGCTGATGTTGAACTTATGACCTCATCTCCATGGAGACATGTAGAGACGAAGATGGAGGGCAGCAGAGAGAGAGTTGGCCGTCAGGCAGGAAACCTGTGTGGTCTCCAGAAATGTGTGGCCCAGTCCAACACATACATTCAGGGCTGGCCTGAGATGTAGCTCTGATTCATAAGGGAGATTCATCAGCTGGAATAAGCACATATGGATGTGGCCACTGGAGGAGCAAGAGAACTTTGAGTGGAATCTCTGGACAACAAAATTCCTTTTCATTAATGTCAAATGTGAAAAGCTGTTAGATGTAGCAGAGAGGAGGCAGCCCATCATTTCTATATATTTTGAAAAGCAGAGCCTGGTTTATAAAGGTGTGTATATTTAAGGTTTTCAAGATGAGTAATGGTGCCATAGGTCACGATGTGAGTAGGGTTGGACAACTCTCAAATAAAACAAAAACAAACACCAGTGCTCTCTTTTTCCCCAGATTAAAACATGAGATCAAAATATGTTCTTACTTGAGGTTGCAATATGTGCAACAGGAATGGGAGATTTTCCCCATCAGTCATGTTGTGGAATACCCCATGCAGTGCAGTGGCATGTCAGACAGACTGAAGCATAAAAAAGTCTGCCTTTGCAAATATACAGAATTAGAAATTGTCAAAGTTTGGATATGACTGGAGGACACCAGCTACAATGAGGAAATGTTACTCAACACACTAAACCAGAAATTATACTTCAACTCATACCAGATATTCTTGCCTTATAAGAAACAGCACCAGGGCTAAACTCATGGATTTTGTGCCCTTGGTTTCTGTTACAATGGGACTGAAGGCAGCTGAGATGCATTAAAGTAAATGGCCTTGGAGAGAAAGACCAACCACAAGAGAAAAATATTCACAACAGATCTCCTGCCACTCAGTGTAGAGGAAGGGAAATGCATCTCCCAATCTTTGACTCAGTTCCTTATGTGAAGGAACTCTGCCATATGACTCTCTAATTTCTGTAACACAACTTATTTTATTTAATGACCATGCAGTCACGTCAAAGCCATTCTGTGCAATTTGGGAAAGACATTTCACTTTAGCTTTATGGTATGTTCATAGTGATCCTTGAATTCCTTTTCCAAGTTTTAAAGAGCTCTGAGCAAACTTTTCTGACTTCCATTATGAAATTGCAGTTTTAAGATTTTATTGTTTACAAATAGCAATGAAGTATGAAATAAGCAACAATGAATGAAGAAAAAATGACTTTAAAATATCTATCTGCAGAATGCTGACTTATTTACATCTTACATGTCTACAATATCCAGTGCTGAGGAAGTATTCTTCATTAGAAAAATACATTTATACCATGAAAGGTTTTCCAATTACTGTTAAAATTGCATATCACAAAGTGCACATCAGGATGTGTTTTGAGTAGGTGTGTGAACCAACATGGTAAGCTTAGGTAAACCAGCTTAGACAAACACTCTGAGACAACGGCTAACTTCCTGCAAAGAGACTTTCTATACTGGCTTGGCTGTAAGGGTCAGTGGCTGCACATAAGCTTTCTATTGTCCTTCCTTCAAGAGATAGATGTTAAGTTGAATAAATAATCATCATCCATCAGATAGTCAAAGACTGCAAAATGTGGGTAGCCATATTCCATGTATGTAAATATATATTAAAACTGGCAACAATATACTAGCAGATTTATAAAATCAAATAAAATGGAATGTGTACAATGGTCAGTGGCCTGAGTCTGTGGTACCAGTCTGTGGTATGCAAAACTTCACAGCCACTTTATGCAAAAACAAAAATCCATACTTTGGAATTTCAACACTGACAATTGAAGACCACTTTGTACCACCCATATGGATACCTTGTATAGATAGAGATAGCACTATTCACTGCACACCATCAATGTACCCTCATTTGAAACATTCACTCTTTATACAACCAGCTCTAAAGAGCTTGTGGTTGAGTCGAGATAGAGGCTGGCTACTACAGCAGAGTCAAAGGAAAATTATAAGAAGTGAAAATGCTGTATGCGTATAGCTACTGCACATATTTTAAGTATTTCTCGGGATGCAATCTGTATTTTTCATTTGTTACGAGGCCAATTTCCAGAATTGATTAAGATTTGGAAAGGTTTCAAATGAAAAACAAAGTGTTCAGAATTCCTAAAAAAATATGATGGTGTCACTTAAAACTTTAGCAGGTGAAGTGTGTAAAAGCCATTTCTCAGTCTTTCAGTAAGAATGGCTTGGATAAACTAATCCCTAAAATCTTCAGGTAAATAATGGAGTTCTAGAATATCAAGAGGGTACCTCAGAGTATTTAGTTAAAGGATTCAGGTAGGAAGCTTTTAGGATTGTTTAAGCTTTGAAAGAAAGAAAACAGGTCATTCGACTGGCAGGCAGATCACATTGTTCACTGGGAGGATTAGCAGACTTGCTCTTGACCAGATATCATAGGGTGAATATGACTTTCCCTGCCCTTTCTCAATGTAAGAGTTTGCTTTGATGTTATTCCTTTTTCCTGAGAACCTTTGATTCATACATAGTCATAAAGACATGATAAAAACAATAATGCAACTTCTCCAAAACAACAAACAAATGCTTTCTAGAATTCAGCCATACAAGTGTTTAGATGGGAAAGATTGTGCTAATGGCCTCAAAAGCTTCCTAGACATATGGAAGAGACATGTTGAAACAGGCAAATAGTCTCTGTTAATTCTCTTCTCTTACTCCTGAGATGATTCCCACAAGCATAAAAGAATTTTGAACAGAAATGGGTGAATGGAATACAGTGTTTTCATAGCAAATCTATTTGCAGCCACGTTAAAGTAAAGAATTCGGCGATATTAACATCATCTTTTGGCATAACTATGAGAAGATACATCATTCTGATTCCTACATGCAAATTAAATTACATTTTATATTTTTTCATTTGTTTATTTGTGCTTCTGAATCTGCATTCTTATAGAAATGAATAAACAGGGTTAAGCTGCACAGCAAAGAGTATGTACAATGCAGGCCATGTAACTGAATTTCATGTCAGTAATTCATATGACATGTTAAGAATGATGTTACAATTATCTTATTACATAATGCATGTTTGATACGTAATAAATCTCACTATGAGAAATCATAGTAAAGTTAACTCTATCATACTTTGACAAGCATAATGATTGTATTCATGCATTCTAAGAGAAAGAATGCTACAACCAGAATACACTTCATTACTGCTTATCAAATGAGATGACATAATCACTCTTCGACTCATAACACAGCAGGACAGATTGTCTGATTGATTGTACTTAGACTGTATGTAATCTTCAAAGAAAAGTCTTTCCTAACCAAGCCACCACAGAATGACTTAACTGCCTCAACAGCTATTAAACATCATTTACTATATCAACTGCTATTACCACTGCTGTAGTGTGTGTGTGTGTGTGTCTGTGTGTGTTTTCTAACTCTAGCAGTCTCTAGCAGAGGTTTTTTTTTTAGATCCATATATGCACATATTCAAACATGCTCGCTGACACACACACACACACACGCACACGCACACACACACACACGCGCACACAAAATCTACAAGCATTCATACATGCATACATTTGCACATTCACTTACAACAAATTTTATCTCCACCTGAGATCAGAACAAAGAGAACGCAAAAGAACAGCCTAGCAACAAGCCATCTCAATCATGTAATGGGGGGGGGGGGGGGTAAAGAATGCTTGGGTGGTGCCGAGTCTAGTTTTGGTGTAGGTCCATTACATGAATAATCAGGGAGTGTGTGGCATTATGGAAGACGTCCAGATGGTTAAGATGGAATGCCCTGATTGGTTTTCAAGAGCTGAACCCTACTCTCTTTGATATGATCACTATCAGTCAAAAATCCCCACTGCGCAAAACCATTCATTAAAGATCATTATCTTGGATGGAGGGGGAGGGGTGCAAAGGGTTTGTCAGAGTCTGTAATATAGCAAATACTCCGATCTACCTTATACTGCTGAAGATTACATACCAAGGTACGCATTATAAAATCAAAGAAGCAACGTATCTAAACAAGATGTGCTGTTGTCATCTCAGCACAACAAAAGATCAGAATGTGGCCAATAAGGAATTAAATGTTCTCAGTTTGTTAGCATGTCAAGTGAAAAGGCCTCATTATCTGACTTTTCTGCCTGCCACACACCAAATGATTTCAAGATCAGACATTGAAAATGTATTCCTCATGGTGATTGGACCACCTCAATTCTGCTTGGCCTTGTGTATTTTGGATATACTGTATGTAGCTACCATGTTGCAGCAACTAATTTATTTTGTGGATCAAGTTTTGGAGGGTTTTGGTTATTGGATCTTTAATTAACATAATTATTTCTTTGGACTATACCAGTCTGAATCACAATGTAAGTTCAAACTGACCATTTAGCCAGTTGTTATTGTGTTCTGTTTGTGTATGTATACTTACACTAAATAATATGTTAATTGCTGAGGCTAAACTGTTAACAGATCGGTTGTATTTTGAATAAGGCTGTAATATACTGTATTACAATGGTCCAATGAATGCTTCTAAGAACTTCCTTCCCTTAAAATGAAGTTGTTGTCCCTGTGTACTTCCTTGTATTTCATGAAGTGCAGACACTGATAATAATTTTATTGCGCGAGTCCAGTCAAATAAAATCACCATTTTTGTCTGGAGCTCTATTCACTGAGTCTGCTGTTGTTTTAGGATGAAATACCACTTTAAGGAAGATCCCTGTGACTTAGGACTTGTTTCTTTCTGACCCCAGAGCCAGGGTTTTCCATTTGAATTTTAACAGTAAGGCCTAAATTCTTTACAGATGTTTTATGGGGAATTGTGTATCAATCTAGACCCAGAACATTGCTCTTTGTAGCTGCATTGTATCCTAGTCTACTCATTTTCACAAGCAGTAAACAACTCAGTATAGCAAAGATGTCATGGCAAGTTCTGTTCATGTTCACTTCTGACATTCCCTTTAAAGTTTGAAGAATTTTAACTTGCTGAATAGTCACGCCACAACTGATATTCTTCCCAAGCCTTGAAAGTTTACCCTGACTGACATTGTCCATGCAAAATATATCATCTACTTTTTTTTGCATAACTTCTGCTAATGACTTTATTTCCATATAGTATACACTAAATTAAAAGTAGACATTGTAACATTAAAACACTGATTTCAATGTGTAATGTTTTATCAAGGTTTCTGTAACCCAGCTTAAAAGTAGACAACTATAATACTTGTATGCTAAAGTTCTGTTTGCTTCCATGTGTATCACTATGGATTGCAAGCTGCTACCAATGATATGATAAATAGAAATTCAAACTGTTTTGCTGATCATATAAGCCATTTTCATTCAAGCAACCCATGATAAATAAAATACACATGTGTGTATTTTGGCAAAGTACGCATCTTTAGTGAACATTGTTGCATCTATGGTATGTATCTCTGTTTATATCATACTACCACTTCTAAAACTTTTTTTCAAAACCTTGCTATGTGCTATATAATGACCGCTTTGTAAATTCAAACCTTTCAGTTTTTCTGTATTCCTGTGTGTGGCAAGGATAACTCAACAGGAAGACTTCAAATGACTAATCTTTTTGCCTCTTTTCTGAAGGAAAAGATTTGCAGCACTCTGGACATGAAAAAGAGCGAGTAATGAGCTGGTTTTGAAGTCTGGCCACAGTGCGGTGAATCTCCATTTGACTCAGATCTGCTTTGAATAAAATCTGATTTGCCTCCTCCTAAAATTAGGCTCCTAAATTACACAGTCCAAAGCACAATGTATGTATGCAGGAGACTTGAAGGCTGTCCTGCTCTCCAGCTCATAATGAGAAACTGCTTGCAGACAACATTCAGCCCTAAAAGCAAGCACCTGCAATGTGGACACCAGAGACATCCATCTTCCTTTATCCCCTCCCATCAACACCCACAAGAAGGGGTATTTACTTGACCTCTCTATTATTTCCATATGATGAAAGTAGAGAAGACACTTTTAGTGGTGGGGGAGGAAGGTGTGGACAGAGGTGCAAGCCTTAGTTGGAGTTATTATCATTGCAGCTTTCTTTATGACACAATTTTAGTAAGTCTCACAAAAAAACATTAAAGGCAATTATGTAAAATACAATGATTGTCTGATGTAGAACTATGAAATGAATAAAGATCTCAGTGCAATGGTTCGAAGATTAAGATTAAGCCTAGTCCTGGACTTTAATGGACACATTCAGTGTCCAATATGGTTGTATTTCATACTAGATATAAATCATTTCCAAAGTACTAAAGTTAATTTGGATCCATCTTGCATTCCTTCCTCATGGTGCACACTTTTGCAGGTGGCCCATAATGGCACCATGGGTGTGTAAAACTGGAGGAGTCACCTGTTGACACTCTGGACCAACAAATAGCATCAATTCCCTGCTGTTTGTTTGCTTTACTTCTTGGGGGCAGTAAAAGGAGATGGAGGGCTGTCTGAAGTCCGGTGCCATAGAATTTCCTCTGAGGACCAGGAAACCTTGTTGGCCAGAAACTGATAGTACCCTGTGAGACTAAAAACAGACATCTGAGTCACAGAGCATAAGAGGAGCTGACATACAGCTTTTGTTCACCTGGGGAAAAAAAAGACAATTAACCATCATTTGCAAGCCAACGATAAAGAGTTGCTAGGAATATGCGTGTGCGCGCATGCACGCACACACACACACACCCACACAAAATACAGGGGACTACAAAAGTAGGTATACAGTAAGGATTATTCCAGTATTATAATAGTAGTTCTAGGTTTCATTTAATACTAGAATTAATTAAAAGATAGGGTTTTTGCACACAAGCCACGTTCTGTTGATGCCATGATTCAGTTTATATGGAAGGCTCGCCAGGAAATTGATGCTGATAAAGACCTTTGTGCCAGAGTGTGCTTGGGTGTCCACACTCAACTAGTGGCGTGTGTGAATGCCAGGGGCAAACAGTTTGTACATTTGAGGGATTAATATGTTTATTATTGATATGTTATTATTGATATGTTTGTATAATCAATAAAATAACATTTAGTGTGAACATTTTGTTTTTCATCACTGTATACCTATTTTTGCAGCCCCCTGTGTATATATGATGTGTGAGATGGAGAATGCTATAAAACTATCCTACAAGGTATTAAATGTGAAATAGTGAGGTGACACTAATTGTGGTGCTGGTTAAAACCAGGCAGCTAAAAGTACTAAAGGGAAGAATCAGCAACAGTTCAGACAAACCACAGTGCAGATCTTGATCAGCAGAGAAAGGCCAGGCAAAGAGGATGTTCCAGGCCTTGTTTGCATAGACTGATCAAGTGATTGCTAACACAATAGCAACGTTTGGCCCCAGAAACGTTGTGCATCCATTTAAATAAAAGTATTTGCTCTTGGATCATGTTACATCCCTGTTAACATCAAGAAGCTAATGAGCTTCTCAAATACGCCACTCTACTTTGAAGAACAATTCATTAATAACATGGGCAAACTATCAGATTCTGGCTTTTTTGAAAAATAACACTTATAAAGGTTCAGTGTTATTACACTGAAAGTAGACTGGAAGTGAAACGGGAATATTATGGAAAGGGGTTTGTTTCAAATAAGTTGATCATTAGAAAGTTTTACCAAACAGTTTGACTGAGATTCCTGTTACAGATGTAAAGATTCACACAAGTGGTACAACAGATTAAAGGAGAACTGAAGGCAAACTTTTTATTATCAAAATTCTATTTCTCTCATTTTATTAAATATAGGAATGCATTTTTGATAGCTATTTTGTCACTGCTATAGCAAGTTATGAGTGTTTGAAATATGCTATGTAATATATCAGTCCATATGTCAAAGCAATGGCTGTAAATGAGATTCGTTGAGACCTGTGTGAGACGTCGTAGGACGGAAGTAAAATGCACAGCGTAAATCAAAGTGACCAACATCTGCCAACGTTGTCAAAAGACGCGCGCGCCCTCTTTTGAATGCTGATGTAATCAAGCTGGAAGTTTTGTTTGTTCTGAAAGCAATCAGGAAAGTTTGAAAAAAGTAGGCAGTAATCGTCATTTAAACTTGTTTTTGTGCAATATTTTGTTTGGAAAACAGTTTTCAAAATGGCGGCACTGACACCTGTCTGACACTTCACGTTTCGAAGTCTTGCACAAGTCTCGTGAAGGTTGCATGGATAAGTGACATCTGCCGTGGACCAAATGAACTAAATTCAACATGGCTAAAAACCAAATAGGCTGATAAGTATAATGATTAATTGCAATTAGTCACCAATATGAGTCACGATATAAGGTTACTAAAACCGAAAACGTAATTGAATAACGTTAATTAAGAAATAAAGCAAGTTTAAAAATGACTTCAGTTCTCCTTTAACACAACTATAATGTGTACAGATCATTTAACATTTTTAGAAAAATTTCCTTTAAATTTACCTTTTTTTTATCCATGTAGGGGAACCCTGTTACAGAATGTTTCCAACTCAGAATGGATTCCAAATATAATTTTTTTTATGCTAAGAGCCATTAATTATCCAATGATCCCTGAAAGAACCATTGTCGAAGAATGTAGGTTCCTGGAAAGGTTTATTAATATTCAAGAAATTATATATGTACCCATAAAATATTGAAGTAAGTAAACATTGTCTGGAACTGTGTTGCAGCTTCACATGTTCAGTCACCATTTTTCTGCACAGTGGAAATTCAACTAAAGCCCAACCTTAAATACATCATAAAACTGTTTTTCCATTCTCTTGCTTAAAACATTGTCCTTCTGTTTGTATCGTGGTACATGACAAATGATTAGGATGAAGTAGACAGAAGTGGTGAGATGGAGTGGAAGATTAAACGAAGTAAATCAGGTGGATAAAATAACCTCAGAGCTTCTCAGCAGCTGACCACACTTACCCCCATTCCAAGACCCAAAAAGACATCCTTGTATAAGCCTAGGTGATACATTGTTTGATAGATGTTTTAAACCAATGTTTGAACTTATACGGTACATGACTGTCATATGATATAAGATGATATGATACAATTTGATACAATATAAAAAGATATGATATGATACAATGTGATATAATACTATATGATATGATTAAATATATTTATAAAAAACAATAAGTTGTAATATATTTGTCTATTGTACTGCAGATGTGATATTGCCTGAAGCATAAATCAACTGACTTTTGCTAAATTGGGAGGAAAGATGAATGATGGGCTGTCAACAGAATGATTAATGATAACCTGTTTTTGTCTGTCATTCACATCCTGATGAGAATGTTCCTCTTACAGTATTTTGTGTTATGGTGGGTGTCAGTGAAAACAGATATGTACGCCTCACCTTTGTCAGACCAGTATATGCATGTGGCACGTCACCATTTAGTAATCTATCAAGTTGTTTTGAACGCTAGGCTGTCTTGCCTAAGAGTTGTCAGGATTATATTTGATTAATATATTGTGAATGAATTTGTATCCCCTGATAAATATAAAGAAAAAAATCAAGTTTATTATTTGTAAAGCACATTTAAAAACAGCAAATGTTCACCAAAGTGCTGTATAGAAGCACAAATAAAATCATCCATTCATTCTCTATCAAAGGTGGACAAAGTACCCAAGTTTATTACTTAAGTCAAAGTACAGATCCCACTGGTTAAATGTTACTCCGATACAAGTGAAAGTTGTCCAGTCAAATTTTTACTTACGTTAAAGTACTGAAGTACTTGCTTTTAAAAATACTTAAAGGAAATACGCAGAACCTTTATTTTTAAATAAATTTCTGAGTGGATAGTATCTCCATCCTTGACTCTTGTATGCTGCATAAATGGGAATAAAAAAATATATATTTTTGATAGTTAAATTCAACTGCAAAATTGGCATTTGAGCTGCCCTGCTGAGCCAGCCAGCCCTGAGTGCGTGACGTTACAGCAGGAACTGGTTTTAAGGCCGAGGCCTTTTACAGCTATAGACCAAAGTCATATCAATAAAAATTTATGGTGAAAGTAAGAAATACCATTACTGACTTGCTCAACTAAGACTGATTTGGCTTCATTGATTGTGGGTTGACTCTCATTAAAACAGGATGGGTGTTATAACTTATACAACATACATGTACATGCATGCATTTTCACTGATAAAATGTAAAAGGCTAATTAAATAATCAGATGAACTGAGACAATCACATTCTGAAGCAAATTAAATAATCTTATACCGGTAACTTAAACACACCACACAAGTTACATGTATTAATCTAAATGCAGGTAAACAATGTGTTGTTTTTTATCCTAATGAGAGTTGGAGCTTACCCATATATGTTCTCACTTCTTGAAGGCCGATCTTGTGGCTGATTGTTTTGAAACAATCTAATTTTCAGTTGTTCGTTCAGTTCTCCGTTCATTCACTTCTTCCACGTAAGGGCGAGATGACAGCAATATCCAGTTTAGAAATAAGACAGCTGCTACACTCATTACTTTTCTTCATACTGTGTACTCCGCCATTACTGCTGGGCTCAGGCAATTACTAAAACCCGGGACGGAACAGGACGTCACCAGTTTTAGCAACAACCGCGAGGAGGTCACTGCCCGAGCGATATGTCTCATCCCATTCCATCCTGGGTTTTAGCAACAACCCTCAGCTCACTCCAGGAGGACTGGTGCAACTGAATTCACTTTCCTTTTAAAAAAATAAATAAATAAAATAAAAACTTTCCTTTTCTTGTAGTTTTCTTTTTATTTAAGTGTTGGTACCGCACCCTCTTTCAAAACAGGCTTATAGCCAACGCTCCTCAACAGATCAGAGGTCTCGTATGAGTCTTCAGTAAAATGTGCAGAGCAGAGGAGAGACCACTTCATAGGTGCCCAATGTGCCCGTGAACTTCTTGCAAAACGCGTCCAAATCTTTGTAGTTTGAACATTCTTGGGCCATGAATGCAACGTAAATCCACCTTCTGTCATGTTGCTGTACTGGCCAGCAACACATCTACGTGGCATGGCGATAAATTAGCTCAAAATGGAGGATCAGAGTTGCAGTCAGCTCTGTGTTTTAGTATAGCGGAAGTGGCGATGAGACCGATAGACTTCCTGTTGTGACGTTACGGACGTCAAGGTCATTCACTCAGACTGCTACCTATATAAACCACTTTAATCGTAAAAATTACTATATTAGATTTATTGTTAACGCTTAAAACTATTCCTGTGCCATTCTTGAGGTCTCAAGGCATTTATAAACGAAAGTGAGGCCATGGCTCTGCGTATATGCTTTAAGTATTAAAAGTACATTTTCTGTCAATGCATTGTTGTATTATTGCCACAATGCTTACAAAACCTAATGCCTCTGAAGTAACTGACTGGATTTACTGACTAGTTTGTAGAACCTGTAGAGCTGAAGCTCCACCTGACATGTTAACAAACTCTTTTCAAACTTGAAATCATATTGGGTAGCTAATGTTACTAGAAAAGAAAGATTTCTACATTCTGCTTATTTGGCAAGATTATGCTAAAGTTTATTTTCTCGGAATAAAACATTTACAGACCTCAATATGCTTCCGCAGGTTGGACAGCGTGTTTTTGTAGGTCATGATGTGGTTCGTTTTAGGCAAACAAAATAAACATTTAAAACAAAACAAATCTTTAATCCTTTCTGAAAACTGAAACATGGGTTCTAGGTATGGGCATGGGTGTGTGCATTCTCCAGAAAAAACTCCTCCTTCCATTCTGCCATCAATAATATGTTCAAATAACACTGCTGAGAAATTGAACTTGATTTTATACAGTCTATGGATGTGATGTGACCCTAGTGATTACTGATTGGCTGTCTCAATGTCACCTGCGAAAAACCAATCATGTTTTATAAAAGAAAACAAAAAACATCCACTTTCAAAGCTGCTTCATAGTAACGAGTAACAAGGACCTGGATAGAAATGTAGTGGAGTAAAAAGTACGATATTTGTCTGTCTTTCAAATGTAGTGAAGTTAAAGTCATAAGTTTCCAAAAAAATACTCAAGTAAAGTACAGATACTCAAAAAGTGTACTTAAGTACAGTACTCATGTAAGTGAACTTCTTTACTGTCCACCTCTGTTCTCTGTACTGTTTATCCATTGCAGCTTGTGGGTGAGCTGGAGCCAATCCCCACTGATACTGAGAGAGAGGCAGGGTACACCCTGGACGGGTCACCAATCTATTGCAGGGCTAACAGAGAGAGACAGATAACCAATCACACGCACATTCTTACCAGTGGCCAATTTAGAGTTATCCAGTTGACCTAATCCAAATGTCTTTGGATTGAGGGAGGAAACTGGAGCACCCAGAGGAAACCCACACAAGCACAACATGCAAACTCCACACAGAAAGGTCATGGTCAACTGACGCGTTCAAACCCAGAACCTTCTTGCTGTGAGGTAACAGTGCTAACCACTGCACCACCATGCTGCCCAAAATCACCCAAGCTAATAAAATAATGATTATAAACAAAGTTGTAAAAAGATAATAATAATAATAATAATAATAATAATAATGGGGCGGCACGGTGGAGTAGTGGTTAGCGCTGTCGCCTCACAGCAAGAAGGTCTGGGTTTGAGCCCCGTGGCCAGCGAGGGCCTTTCTGTGCGGAGTTTGCATGTTCTCCCCGTGTCCGCGTGGGTTTCCTCCGGGTGCTCCAGTTTCCCCCACAGTCCAAAGACATGCAGGTTAGGTTAACTGGTGACTCTAAATTGACCGTAGGTGTGAATGTGAGTGTGAATGGTTGTCTGTGTCTATGTGTCAGCCCTGTGATGACCTGGTGACTTGTCCAGGGTGTACCCCGCCTTTCGCCCGTAGTCAGCTGGGATAGGCTCCAGCTTGCCTGCGACCCTGTAGAAGGATAAAGCGGCTAGAGATAATGAGATGAGATGAGATAATAATAATAATAATAATAATAATAATAATGCGATTACCTGGCGACTTGTCCAGGGTGTACCCCGCCTCTCGCCCATAGTCAGCTGGGATAGGCTCCAGCTTGCCTGCGACCCTGTAGAACAGGATAAAGCGGCTAGAGATAATGAGATGAGATGAATAATAATAATAATAATAATGCGATGACCTGGCGACTTGTCCAGGGTGTACCCCGCCTCTCACCCATAGTCAGCTGGGATAGGCTCCAGCTTGCCTGCGACCCTGTAGGACAGGATAAGCGGCTACAGATAATGGATGGATGGATAATAATAATAATAATAATAATAATAATAATGAGATGACCTGGCAACTTGTCCAGGGTGTACCCCGCCTCTCGCCCATAGTCAGCTGGGATAGGCTCCAGCTTGCCTAGCTGTGACCCTGAACAGGATAAGCGACTACAGATAATGGATGGATGGATGGATGGATGGATGGATGGATGGATGGATGGATGGATAATAATAATAATAATAATAATAATAATAAGACAGATACAAGCTTGAATACAGTTTTAAAAAATTAAATAAATAAAAAATGCATTTAAATACACACACACACACATCACTGTATCACCATACATCTAGGCCAGAAAGTAAAGATGGATTTTTAAACAGGCCTTAAATGTGCTGAGATTTGGGGAAGACCTGACTGAGAGAGGTCAATTATTCTACAGTTTTGGGGCTGTATCTGAATAAACACAGTCACCCTGTGACATTAACCGGGATTGTGGGACATTCAGAAGAGCTTCACTAACTGATCAAGAGACCTTGATATAATGAAGGGACAGATTAATTCTAAAGTTAAAGCTGTGCTAATCCATGTAATGCCTTAAAACAAACAGTAAGACAGTAAAGTTAATTCACAACTTCACTGGTTGCCAATGAAAAGATGCAATGACTTAAACTGTCTCTCTTTCTAATACCAGTCAAGAAGTGAGCAGAAGAGTTTTGAACCAGTTGAAGGTGCAAGAGGGATGACTGACTGAGCCCTAAATAAAGAAAATTACAGTAGTAAAGATGGGACAAAATGACGGCATGGATGACGATCTCCAAATCCATAAATGTAAGTAACGATTCCAACTTGTGAATGGCTGTAAGTTGGAAAAAGCTTGCACAGACAACAGAATCAATTTGTTTGCAAAATTATAAGTCAAAATCAAAGACGACACCAAGATTTTTATACGGTTATGTATATGTGCAGAGAGAGAGCACAAGTTGTAACCAGGAAAGGAATAGCGAGTCCAAACACAATAACTTCTGTCTTGCTTTATTTAGCTGAAGGAAGTTAATTACCATCCAACTTTTAATATCCTTCAGGCAATCATGGAGAGACATTAAGTCATATTTTTAAAAAATCTAAGTAGTGACTAATAGATAATATTAATTACAATTAGTTTTTACAATTACAGTCTTTTTTCCCCCACATTCCTTTTTTAATCAAAATTCTTGAAACAATTGCACGATGTGTACCACACCAGAATTTGTTTTCTGGTGTGGTATACATCACACACACACACACACACACACACACACACACACACACACACACACACACAAATATTTAAAAAATAATTTAAAATTTAAAAAATACAAAAAAAAAAATCACATTTTTTTCTTGACACAAAATGCATTCTTTGAACATGGTTTTCTTGGATTCATTTCTGCTTATTCATAGTTGTTTCATCCTTCTGCGTAAATTAGGTTAATGATGCCTTAACCTTTGACTAGGCTACACTATTGATGTTTTTCCTGCTACGATGTTATCTGGAGTATGTATTTTGTCATATATGTAGCCAGTTAGCTAGACAGTTTGCCTTGTTTGCATGGTTTCCAAAGAGATTCACCACTGAGCTTGATAGCTAAATGAAACGTCTTTTTACAGAAGGCAGGTTTCATGTGAACCTACTTTTTTTTTAATTAGATTTGACTGGCTGCTTAAGTCAAAAGATATGTTTACAAACATATGATTAAACTTACTAATCATATGATTCAATTCAAAGTTAAGAGTTGAGTCAGAGACGAATAATCAAACAAATATTAACTGACTAAAAAAAGTAATTCATATATTAAGAGAGGCTTTTGCCATATAATTTGTTTGCCAAAATAGAAGGAGAACATGTTTTTATGTACTTAAATCCTGTACATAAAAATATATTAATCCTGTAAAATAGAAACAGATTTATCAAAAGTATGTTTTAATCATATTTCCACCATATCAGTGTTGAGACCTCCTTAGAAAAACACATAACTTGAGCAATACTGTTCCCACATTCTTGGCACCTGCTGAAATAAGTAAGACTCCAACTTCCTAAATCTCAATTTAACCACTGGCTACATTTCAGCTCTCAAAAGCTCCAACACATTTATATTGTAAGCAAATGCTGCCTCCAAAACCATGAACACTCTCCTTGAAATAAAATACATTCACACCCAAAAGCCAGTTACATTTTCACATGAATTTCTGCAACAAACTATAAAAGTAATGTATTATTTACCAATATATTTCTTTAATTTGTACTTTTAGGGTTTGCAAGTAACAACATATGTACAAACTCCATTTCCAGAAAAGTTGGGATATTTTCCAAAATGCAATAAAAACAAAAATATGTAATTTGGTAATTCATTAGAACCTTTATTTAACTGACAAAAGTACAAAGAAAAGATTTTCAATAGCTTTACCGACCAATTTGTATTTTGGAAATATAAACAAAATTAGAATTTGATATGCGCAACACACTCAAAAAAAAGTTGGGACAGAGGCAAAATAAGACTGAAAAGTTGATAGGATATTCAAGTAACACCATTTTGGAAGATTCACAATAACCAAGTTAATTGGTAACAGGTGATGGTATCATGATTGGATATAAAAGGAGCATGCACCAGAGACTCAGTCTTTGCAAGCAAGAATGGGTCGTAGTTCACCTCTTTGTGCCAAAATTCATGAGAGAACTGTTAGTCAATTCAAAATGAATATTTCTCAGTGCAAGATTGCAGGGAATTAAGGTCTTTCAAAATCTACAGTATATAATATTGTGAAAAGAGTCAGTGAATTCAGAGACATCTCAGTGCATAAAGGGCAAGGTTGGAAACCACTGATGAATGTGCATGACCTTCGAGCCCTCAGGCAGCACTGCCTGAGAAACTGTCATGCTAATGTGACAAATATAGCCACATGGGCTCAGGAGTACTTCGAAAAACCATTGTAGCTTAACACAGTCTGCTGCTGTGTCCAGAAATGCAACCCGGAACTGTATTACGCAAGGAGGAAGCCATTCATCAGCAGAAATGCCACCGATTTCTCTGGGCCCAGACTCTTCTCAGATGGACCAAAAGACAGTGGAAACGTGTGCTGTGGTCAGCTGAGTCCACATTTCAGCTTGTTTTCAGGAAAACTGGATGTCGAGGTCTCTGTGCCAAAGGTGAACACGACCATCCAGTTTGTTATCAGAGAAAGGTGCAAAAGTCAACATGGGGGTGCATCAGTGCCCACGGTATGGGTGAGTTGCATGTCTGTGAAGGTACCATTGATGTGGAGGTGTATATTGGGATTTTAGAGAGACGTATTCATCAAGGCAATGTCTCTTCCCAGGAAGTCCATGCTTATTTCAGCAGAACAATGCCAGGTCTCATTCTGCACGGGCTACAACAGTGTGGTTTCATAGACAGAGTGCATGCGCTTGACTGGCCTACTGCTAGTCCAGATCTGTCTCCTATTGAGAATGTATGATGTATCATGAAGAGGAGACTCAGACAATGGCAGCCACAGATGGTTGAGCAACTGAAGGTTTGTTTTAAGTAAGAATTGAGACAAATTCCAATTGCAAAACTGTAACAGTTAGTATCCTCAGATCCCATATGATTAAAAAGGGTTATTTAAAAGAAAAGTGATGTAATACAATGGGAATAATGCCTCTGTCCCAAGTTTTTGCGAGTTTGTTGCAGGCATCAAATTCTAACTTTGTTTACATTTACAAAATACAATTAAGTTGAAAATATTTTCTTTGTACTTTTATCAGTTAAATAAAGGTTCATGTGAATTACCAAATGACAGATTTTTGTTTTTATTGCATTTTGGAAAATATCCTAACTTCTCTGGAAATGGAGTTTGTACAATGAATGAATGAATTGACATTAACTGGAACATACAGATGAGCAAACAAAAGATATTAATCAATTTACAAAGAAATGATGATGCCAGAGCATTGCTTTTCAGATATAGAATGTTGTTTTCTCAAATTATGTTGCTGCTGTTCAAACCACAGCTTATAACACGGTCAACTAGCATAACCTGAATTTAAGTTGAGGGTTTTTTTTTTTAGGCTACCATCTAGAGAGAATTTCCTCCTCCTCTTTCTTACCACCTAACTTTCTCCATCTCTAAAGAACTATAAATGTACTCTTCTGCTTATTCTGCTTACACCAACATTCTCAGTTAGTGGCCCTCAGTAATGGGTACATTACATGTGCATTGATGTCCAGTTGTCCTGTTTAAAAGCTAATTGGCTGAACCCTGGAGCCATTTCCTTCATTAAACAATTATGCACATGTCTAGATACAAAGGTTTGTCTCTTTCACTTTGCATTATATTGTCTATAAAAATAGACAATTTGGCTTCATATGTCTCTTCATGTGGAGAATGTGGCTAGAGAAACGCTTTTGGATTTTTGCTGTTGTACACAGTTTTCTTTCTTTGATTTGCAAAAGTTTTATGTTTTATTTTCCCAAAGATATTGACTTGGAGGTTATCATGAAATCTGAGCTTAGGTGGAGCACTTTGTAAAATGCTTTACTAAAGTATGTAAGGAGATTTTTTTTCAGTGACCTTTATTGTTATTGATAAAGTCCACCAGTGTGGAATAATAATGTGTAGGCATCTGTGAAAATCTGTAATAAGTGCATTTTAGTGACTTTTTGTTCCCTTAAAATATGTTAAATGACTTGGAGCTATTCTTAAATTGCACTAATACAAATATTGATTTAAATCTAATACTAAGAAATATAATAAACCTTAAAAACACCATTATGTCTGCAACAACATTAAGTCAACATGTTGGAAGGCCAATAGAAACATGATTACAGCAGCAATGTATTTTGGGGTCAAACAATCCCTACATCACTATTAGACACTACTGCTATGTCAACAAAATATTAACTTAAAAAAAGGAAGCTTAACAAATATACTTGATATCTGTTTATAGTTACCTTTAATGTTGTGGTATGGCTGTGGAAATGGTAGTCCATGTTATCACTTACATTATAACAGGTATAAACAAGTGTTCCCTCACCAGCCAGTTTCTTTTTTTTTTTTCAGCTTGTCATATTTCTGATAAACCACAAAAGAGCCCTCTGATCTGAAGAGTTTCCCATGTCAGAAAATGGAAAGGTACAGCTTTATCATAGACTGTAACAAAGTACTGACACTGGAGACTCCTTCCAAGAATGCTAAATAAACACCTTTCAGAATACATCACCATATATAGAATTACACATGATTTTTAAACTGTTGTGTAGACTGGTCACCACCCAACTCCCAAACCAAGATTATATATATATATATATATATATATATATATCTCATCTCATTATCTCTAGCCGCTTCATCCTTCTACAGGGTCGCAGGCAAGCTGGAGCCCATCCCAGCTGACTACGGGCGAAAGGCGGGGTACACCCTGGACAAGTCGCCAGGTCATCACAGGGCTGACACATAGACACAGACAACCATTCACACTCACACCTACGGTCAATTTAGAGTCACCAGTTAACCTAACCTGCATGTCTTTGGACTGTGGGGGAAACCGGAGCACCCGGAGGAAACCCACGCGGACACGGGGAGAACATGCAAACTCCACACAGAAAGGCCCTCGCCGGCCCCGGGGCTTGAACCCAGGACCTTCTTGCTGTGAGGCGACAGCGCTAACCACTACACCACCGTGCCGCCCCTATATATATATATATATATATATATATATATATAAAATTTTTTAAATAAAAGATGACATCTTTTTCTGTCTATAAGGTGCTACAGCAACCATCAAAATACAAATAAAAAAACAAGAGGTTTTTTTTGTTTTTTTTGGGGGGGGGGGGGCCTTACAATACCCTAGTTGCACAAGTGTGCATGCCCTTTTATAATGTAGCATGCAACTATGCTCAACTTTTTGGTCTTCAAAGAGCTTAAAAATCATGACATCTTATTTTTAAAAGGTATTAATCAGGACAGGTGCACAAAAGAATTTCCAAAACATTAGCTGTGCCATGGACCACTGTGAAGGACATCAACAAGTGGAGAAAATAGGCTCCCACAGTAAGATTACCAAGAACAGGACATCCCTCCTAAATTGATGAAAGGACATGAGGAAAACTTATCAGGGAGGCTGCCATGAGACCTATAGCAACATTAAATGAGTTGCAGGAATATCTGGTAAGTACTGGTCACTCCCTGCATGTAAAATCTCTTGTAATCTTCACACATGCAAATAAATAAATAAAAAAAATCCAAGTTGCAAAAATCAGTCCAAATCACACGGCAAAATGTCTTACGGTTTGATGAGACTTTTGTTGAGAAGGTAGACTTTTGGGCATAATTCTAAAAGATATATTTGCCACAAAAATAAGAGAACTTGTTACCCAAAGAACACCATACCCACAGTGAAGCACGGTAGTGGAAGCATCATCCTAAAAAATAGATATAGTATTTTGTGTTTATAACATTCATATTCTAGTTGGATATTTGGAATAATATATATTAGAAAATTGTTATCCTCTTTGTTTTGAATTTGAGTTTGTCTTATCAGCTTTTAGAGAGTACAAACCTGAAAAATGGGTTATGGAAATTGCTGGTGTTTGGGATTGTGTGAAAAATAAATACAGTAATTTTAAAAACTATAAAAAAAATCTTAATTTGGTACATATATAATGTTGTAGAAACTGTGTGAAATTTTTTGAAAAAAAAAGTTAACAGAAGTGTAAAATATTTGTTGGCAGTAGTAATGTGCAATAAACCTGTGTAAAGCTTAAACATGCTTGGGCCTCTTCAGTTGATGCCAACTGCTTAATAATAATAATAATAATAATAATAATAATAATAATAATAATAATAATAATAATAATAATAGGTTATGCTGTTTTGCTCTGCTGTTTTGGTGAATAGGTTTTGACTTTGTGTTTGTGTGTATGTTCATGTTGGTCCTAGCATCCAGGTTACTTCTGCATTATCTCCTGCTAATGTATGGGTGCACCACTTGTGTTTACGCACTGCTTCCATCACCATGAGACAACTTTTTTTTAACATATTTACTTAGAGTGTTTAATGAGGTTCAATTCAGTAATTGGACACTGTTATCTCTAGTGTAAGGAAATGGTTAGAAAGTTTCACATTATATGTATATATGCTGTATGTTTACACACACACACGCACACACACACACACACACACACACACACACACACACATATATATATATATATATATATATATATATATATATATATATGGTATATAGTGACACAGGGATAAATGTTTGTTTAAAACCTAATATCCTAAGAATATCTTGTTTCATTTTGTGAATATTAGAATACGGTAAAATCCCATCTCTAAAGCCAATAGACAGGAGAGTGGTGAAGCATAGGGATATATTTCTGAGAGAAGTCATTGTCTTATTATCACCTCATAAGAACCAGAGCCAAACACTGACTTGAGAGAGACAGTTAAATCCCATTCCGTACAGCTCAATAGTATTGGCAGCCATGTCTGACACAGCATGAAGCACAGCACATTCAAATAAATCACAGATGGCCATCTAGGCAGAAGATTAATTCTCTAGTTGCTGAAAATTATGGGGGGTTTTGCACTAGCCACTGTCTAGATCCTTCCTAAGATATCTTCACCACACACAGAGAAAATATTACAGTAAAAGCCACAGACAAAGACATAAGAATTTCTCTCTCTCTCTCTCTCTCTCTCTCTCTCTCTCTCTCTCTAGGATACATATTTTCTATTAACTGAGTATATGCAACATGGCAATTTGTTGCTATTTACATACTTGATGCTGATACAACACAGAAACATTGAGTTGTGATGCTATTTATCAAAAGTTTTGATGGTTGTGTCCTAAAAATTACCATTTCTAATATGTATGCAAACATCTCAAATATTTCAAGCTGTTTTAGCCATCTACATTCACAGGGAACTGGTGGCTATTGTACATCTATGGTCTCACTACATCTGCAAAACAAATCCATCCATGGATCAGTGTGTTTGAGGCCGCAGAGCATGAGAAGGCAGAGACGACATGAAATGCTATGTTTTAATTGGAGAAGATGAATGTCATCGTCTTGTCTGTCCGCCTCAATTTTCAAAGTGGCTGGTTAATGTGGTGAGTTTCCATGGCAAGTTGGAACATGGGAGGGAGCCATTTATTATCTTCAGCAGTGAAACTCTCTGCCTTTCTGTACGCATGCAAACAGTGCAGAAGACTTCCTGCCCAGTAGTTAGTGTCATACTGCCAGTGATAGATAATATTAATTCTTTAATATATTTGGTGATGGGTAACAGTTTATTATTATTATTATTATTATTATTATTATTATTATTATTATTATTATATGACCTGGCGACTTGTCCAGGGTGTACCCCGCCTTTCGCCCGTAGTCAGCTGGGATAGGCTCCAGCTTGCCTGCGACCCTGTAGAAGGATAAAGCGGCTAGAGATAATGAGATGAGATGAGATTATTATTATTATTATTATTATTATTATTATTGTTGTTGTTGTTGTATCACCACAGTGCCCTGCCTATTATTCCATAAAAATTTACATCCTAACTTAGCTATGAATGGTTTGGGTTAGAGCTGGATGCAGGGTTAGCAGTCTTAAAGTTTCTTACCACTTCATTTGTATGAAATCCACGGAAATGTATTTTTCCTACAAATTTGGCTCCACTTCATCCCATTCATTCATCCTCAGTAATTACTTTATCCTGGTCAGGGTCATGATAAATCCACAGTCTATCCCAAGAAAACTGGGCAGGAATACACCATGGATAGTGGAATCAACAATGTTACTATAAATAATATGAAAATTTAGTTTCCTAAATTATTGTGAAGTATATTGTGTATATTGTGAAGTATATAATTGACATATGAACCATTCATTGCCTCGCAAACATGATCAGTGTGTCACTGACTGCATTGGGTTTTGTGTTTAAGATGCAGTACATTTTCTGTGCCATGTTTATCTGTGTACAATTCTTTTTTTTTGCACACAGTACAAAAATTTAACACAATATCTACTTCAGTTCATAGCAAATGTGTGTTATATTGCCAGTGTTGTCTATGTCCTTGTTACAGTCGTGCTTGAAAATTTGTGAACCCTTTAGAATTTTCTATATTTCTGCATAAATATGACCTAAAACAACATCAGATTTTCACACAAGTCATAAAAGTAGATAAAGAGGGCCCAGTTAAACAAATGAGACAAAAATATTATACTTGGTCATTTATTTATTGAGGAAAATGATCCAATATTACATATCTGTTAGTGGCAAAAGTATGTGAACCTCTAGGGTTAGCAGTTAATTTGAAGGTGAAATTAGAGTCAGGTGTTTTCAATCAATGGGATGACAATCAGGTGTGAGTGGGCACCCTGTTTTATTTAAAGAACAGGGATCTATCAAAGTCTGATCTTCACAACACATGTTTGTGGAAGTGTATCATGGCACGAACAAAGGACATTTCTGAGGGCCTCAGAAAAAGCGTTGTTGATTCTCATCAGGCTGGAAAAGGTTACAAAACCATCTCTAAAGAGTTTGGACTCCACCAATCCACAGTCAGACAGACTGTGTATAAATGGAGGAAATTCAAGACCATTGTTGCCCTCCCCAGGAGTGGTCGACCAACAAAGATCACTCCAA
The DNA here is from genome assembly GCF_027579695.1 of Neoarius graeffei. Taxonomy (NCBI): domain Eukaryota; kingdom Metazoa; phylum Chordata; class Actinopteri; order Siluriformes; family Ariidae; genus Neoarius; species Neoarius graeffei. Next base: position 56,403,459 of record NC_083579.1, read on the forward strand.
GAGCAAGGTGTGTAATAGTCAGTGAGGTCACAAAGGACCCCAGGGTAACTTCTAAGCAACTGAAGGCCTCTTTCACATTGGCTAATGTTAATCTTCATGAGTCCACCATCAGGACTGAACTACAATGGTGTGCATGGCAGGGTTGCAAGGAGAAAGCCACTGCTCTCCAAAAAGAACATTGCTGCTCATCTGCAGTTTGCTAAAGATCATGTGGACAAGCCAGAAGGCTATTGGAAAAATGTTTTGTGGATGGATGAGACCAAAATAGAACTTTTTGGTTTAAATGAGAAGCGTTATGTTTGGAGAAAGGAAAACGTGCATTCCAGCATAAGAACCTTATCCCATCTGTGAAACATGGTGGTGGTAGTATCATGCTTTAGGCCTGTTTTGCTGCATCTGGGCCAGGATGGCTTGCCATCATTGATGGAACAATGAATTCTGAATTATACCAGCAAATTCTAAAGGAAAATGTCAGGACATCTGTCCATGAACTGATTCTCAAAAGATGGTGGGTCATGCAGCAAGACAATGACCCTAAGCACACAAGTTGTTCTACCAAAGAATGGTTAAAGAAGAATAAAGTTAATGTTTTGGAATGGCCAAGTCAAAGTCCTGACATTAATCCAATCAAAATGTTGTGGAAGGACCTGAAGTAAGCAGTTCATGTAAGGAAACCCACCAACATCCCAGAGGTGAAGCTGTTCTGTATGGAGGAATGGGCTAAAATTCCTCCAAGCTGGTATGCAGGACTGATCAACAGTTACCAGAAACATTTAGCTGCAGTTATTGCTGCACAAGGGGGTCACACCAGATACTAAAAGCAAAGGTTCACATACTTTTGCCACTCACAGATATGTAATATTGGATCATTTTCCTCAATAAATAAATGACCAAGTATAATTTTGTCTCATTTGTTTAACTAGGTTCTCTTTATCTACTTTTAGGACTTGTGTGAAAATCTGATGATGTTTTAGGTCATATTTATGCAGAAATATAGAAAATTCTAAAGGGTTCACAAACTTTCAAGCACCACTGTTTGTTATAGTAATGTGTAATGTCTATAAGCACATCAAAAGCTCTACAACTAAATCAAGTTCCTTGCAAACTCTAATTAATGTAGCCAATAAATCATGATTCTGATTCTGTATATGGAACATGGTGGTGTTTATGCCATGCTGCAATGTATAAAACAATGTTGACAAAAATACACAGGACATAATTGTATATAACAAAAGATAAATATAAAGGGTTACTAGGATTTCACAGTGGTATATTTGTCTTAATTTGCTTTTAAAAAAATCACTCTAAAATTATAAATATGTAAACATTTATTTGTATAAACTAAAACTGGGAATTTAGTTTTGTATTACTTTAACATGTAAACCAGTTTTGGGATGAACAACCAAACTGGCAAGCATTCAAATTATAACTACTATTTGTTTGCCTTTTCTCAGTGCAAATTGAGTCAGTATTTTGGTCTTCCATCAATTTTATTCGTCACTAGATTGCAAAGAGTAGGCCTGTGAAACATAATGAGGTTTAAGCCAGGAATTCAGACAAGTGTACAATTCCCAAAACCATTTAATGTGGAAATGACTTGTCATAAGTATAAGATGAGCTCTTGTCTCTTAAGAATCAGTGCAACTTTTACCTTACACACAGGAGACAATGACAAATGATTCAAACACGAAAGCGACCACTAAATGCTGAAGTCCACTTCAGATGTTGTAAAGGCATAGCTCTTCTCATTGTTTGGCTTAACAGTTGAATTTTGTTTCATCACCATTAGTATCTGTTTAAGCTTGCAGCTCCCAAATGGCCTTGAACACCAAAACATTCTCTCTCACTTAGTGATTGTACATTACATTGGCTGATCGCTGCACATAAATCTCTTTATTCATAAAAGCATCAGGAAGTAGAATGAAAGATAGTTGGATAAAGTAAGAGGATTTCCCTTTCACTGGGTTTTTAGAGCTTAAAAAAATCTCCTATCCAGGGTTTCTTCAAATGTTGTCATTTTCTTGGATGTTCTTCTGGCACAGGTCATATCCAAGCTTCAAATTTAAGACTTTTTCAAATGTATAATTTTATTTGTGCTTTAGAGCCTTGAGGGAAAAAGGCTCTAACTGAAATGTGATGAACCCAATCAAAGGGGTCATATGTACATAGAGATTATTACTATTTTAAAAAGCATGTTTTATGATACATCCCTAATTTCCATCTTAATTATGTATCCCTAGACAATAAAAGAAAAAATATTTATTTATGCATGAATGCATGCATGCATGCTCATGGTGCCCATGCTATCATGCCAGTTGGTTACCTTCTTAGTTACATTGCAATGAACATTTCAGATACCCCAAAGTAATTTACATAAATGTTTACAAAAATTATATTCAATATATAACTTTTAAAACCAACTAACTTTGTGAAATACATACAAGAAACACATTGGGTTTAGTTTTCCTATTGTTCTGATTGTTCCTAGGTTTGACTATTTTTCTTGGTGTTGTACTTTAGGTAAAATACTTTCCATTATGCTTTACTTGTTAAACTGCATTTTTTTCCTGCATTGACTCTGACATAGAGAAGAGAATGACAAATGCACCTATGATATAAAACCACACTATGACGTGAATAGTATGCCTCTTGCATGGATGGAGCTCATTAAAAGTTTGTGAAGATTTGGCCAAAATTGTAAGTCAATGCAGTAAATTCCAACAGTTGTTAAGAAGTATCTGTTCTGAGCATTTCTCACAAAATCTTACAGATGTTATGTAATAAACACTCAGGGCCCATATCTATATAGGACTGAGGTTCAATAATAGATAGGACATTATTTTAGATGTAGTTGCAGTATTTATAGGACAGTAGACACTGGCATATGAGTTTCCTGTCAGTTTCAGCATTTACAAATGAGAACCACATAACATTTGATGAACATTTGATTTGTTATTTCTGTGCCTCTGTGCAGTTCTTTTAGTGATAGTCATAGTATCACTATTGCACTTATCTTGCCTTCTCTTGTCACTAATAAGAGAATGACACTCAAGCAACTGCAAGATGCATCAAAGATTATGTCTAAAGGAATTTGTGCAGAAAGCTTTCTTATCCTTCCTTCTGGCACTGAGAGGAACATTCCTCACAAGGTAACTGCTTTATTTCACACAATACGTTCAATTAAAGGGGAAAGTACACAAATGAATACTTACTACAAGATGGTAACCTTACCAGACACAAAATAAGGCTCACTGGCAATACATCTGCTTAATATGTCAGATTAATAAGGGTGTACATAAACCAAACAAATAGACAGATGTTTATGAGAACTTTCAGGACAAGGATCAAACATTTAGCTGAAATACTCTACAGTGATGAAATGAAATTAAAATAAATGAAATTATTATATAATCTTTATTATATACCTTTGTCTGGCATTGCATAAGTAAAATGGTATTTACATGAATGACTGTTGAAGGACACTATGACTGTGAGGTAGTTCATGTAAAGTAAGACATTTGAAACTTTAAGTGCCTCTGTGAAAGTTCGGGTAAGGATAAAGCACACATCACAAATAGCCTGTCAAAAACACTCCAGACACTCAGTCTGTCAGCGGTAAGAGCATGAGGCTCCATAACGCTCCATAATGAAGAATGATTTGACCTGCAAACAGGAAGAATTATACTGGTGATAATGGTAGCTCAAACCACTGATAATTATTATTATTATTATTATTATTATTATTATTATTATTATTAAAACTAATTTTCATTCAATCATTAATTTTTACTTATTGTACTATTTAGATTTTCGATTCATTAACAATATTCTTTTTTTTAATAAATAAATGCCCGAGACGTTTAAACAGAGAAGTTTTTGATTGTGATAGGATTCTGACTATTTATTTGATATCTTCATAACGAATAGACTGATTAATGATAAAAGCAAAAAAAAAAAACTTTCTTGGTAACTAAATAAGTGCCGAATCTTTCTTGCCATGGTGATTATAAAGGCAATGGAAAAAGGAGATGATAATGAATAATAATAATAATAATAATAATAATAATAATAATAATAATAATAATAATAATAATAAAGAACTAGGTGACAGTTTATACTACGTGGCTTTATATATAAAAGCTATCAATTTTATTTTATAATTGGACAACGTATTGTATCCGCCTGTATCCACCTATATTATATCCAGATGTGAACAGTTTTTTATATATATATTCTTTATATATATATATATATATAGACAGATGTTTATGAGAACTTTCAGGACAAGGATCAAACATTTAGCTGAAATACTCTACAGTGATGAAATGAAATTAAAATAAATGAAATTATTATATAATCTTTATTATATACCTTTGTCTGGCATTGCATAAGTAAAATGGTATTTACATGAATGACTGTTGAAGGACACTATGACTGTGAGGTAGTTCATATATATATATATATATATATATATATATATATATATATATATATATATATATATATATATATATAGAATGAAATTATTATGAAATTGAAATTCATAAATTCATAAATTCATAAATATATAAATTGAAATTTATATATATATATATATATATATATATATATATATATATATATATATATATATATATATAAAGAAAAGGGCGGGATTACAAACAACGAAAACGGAAGAACGTTTTTCTGCACTCATTCGTCAGAGTACTGACTGATAAATTTCACTCCTTCATTAACCACCTGCCGTGTAAGTTAACAGAGGCACGAATGTCAATTAAACTGTGCTGTTTTCAATATTACTATCATTGTCTAGTATTTTCATAACTCTCTCTCTCTCTCTCTCTCTCTCTCTCTCTCCAATTACGGTCGACAGAAGAAGCTATCTATTTTATTTTATAATTGGACAACATATTGTATCCGCCTGTATCCATCTATATTATATCCAGATGTGAACAGTTAGTTGATAATAATAATAATAATAATAATAATAATAATAATAATAATAATAATAATAATAATAGTAATAATAATAATGTTATATAACCAGGTTGTCGATTTAACTATTTGGAAGCTGAAACTAATGAAAGCCAGTCTGACCTCAGTGTCTTAACGGTAGGTTAAATAATCTGTGTAAAGTTTGTACGTGTGTGTGTGTGTGTGTGTGTGTGTGTGTGTGTGTGTGTGTGTGTGTGTGTGTGTGTGTGTGTGTGTGTGTGTGTGTGTAAAATAAGCAAATGTGACCATACTTTGCTGTTATTAGCAAATCCTGTATTAACACAACGTAACTTTAAAGATTAAAATATGAATAAACTACAGCTATTGCTCAAGTAGGCTAAAAGGCCTAAATGCATGGATTCTGTCTTCTGTCAGGGAAGGGCACACGGAACACAACTTTTAAAATTCTAACATTTAAAGCCGTTTGAAAATCGAATAAGGAACCAAATTATTTTCGGTGAAAATATCCAGTTCTCTAACCAATACGCAGGACATGTAAACAAGTTCCCAGAAATGAAAAGGTTTCACTGGGGCTCTCACAGACATCAGTAATCTGCCCGCATTACTCTGCATTAAAAAGCACAGAAACTAATACATTACGTCAGCATAACCATAAAACTGCTTTTCTACATAGCATGTGACAGCCAACCGCATTACTAATCCCAATCAAATTTAACAGGAAAAGGAAAATTCCCATCCAGCAGTGCAGGTGGAAAAATCGACTCGTGTATTCTGCATACATTACAACAAAGTGTCATGACACTAAAGAAGGGAATATCTTATCGCTGGCCTTAGCAATTTAAAGGACATTTCGGATCATGGGCGGAGCCAGAGAGGGGCTTGGGGGTGTTGATGCTACTCCTAGGATAGCCATAGCACCCTCTTAGAACCCCCAAGAAATTTATATGGTTTATTTAGAACTTTTACTTTTTAGTGTATAAATACTATCATTTGTAATATGAAAAATAAATAAATTTAAAAAAAGATTATTTTTAGACTAAAGGCAGAAAGCCAACACAGGTGATCTGATTCAACCAATGGGCGCAGCAGGCACTGAACTCTTGACTTTACTTTCACGTCCTATTAGCCATGCGCAATTAAAAAAAAAAAACACGTCCTATTAGCCATGCGCAATTAAAAAAAACATTAGTGCATCATTAGTGATATCACAATGGGTCGTTTTTCAACTTCATAAACGTCCACATGTGGAGATTCAATTAACAGACGCATTGTTTTGTTATGAAAATATAAGTGCATGATTATTTTTTTCCTCTGTTGCCAGTTATAAAATTTAATGCATTTGGCGGGTGGGGCGCAAATTCTGACTCTTTATAGTTATTTCTAAGCGAAGCTCATTCATATAACATTAGGCCTATGGAAGGGAATACTGTCGATTCATTAGACAGGGTGTTGGTAACTGACAGCATGGGTCTGTGATCTCAGAACCTGAAGCTGAAATGAGAACAAACCTGTGTGTCTTTTGCTTGTGTGCAAGCCCTGTCCATGCCATCATTGTGTGGAATGTTCTATTCAGAGGTGTGGTTACGCAGGCCGGCTTTTGAACCTTACATCTGTATCCCGTGAGCTGAAATCTCGCCTTGTGTTTAACACAGTACGGTATTGTCGCAGAACGGGTACTGTGTGTGTGTGTGTGTGTGTGTGTGTGTGTGTGTGTGTGTGTGTGTGTGTGTGTGTGTGTGTGTGTGTGTGTCAGGGTTGTTTCAGTAGAAATGAGAAGTGCACGCGGAGAGCGCAGACCTCCGCCAAGGCCAAAGGCTGCAACGTTAACGAAAGTGAAACTGGCGAGCCGCCCTGTGAGTCGGATCCGCTCCAGAATGTAATGAGTTCTTCTGTGGCCCATGCTACACCTTTCCACCAAGTTTCATGAAAATCGGGCCGATAGTTTTTTGTGTAATCCTGCTTCCAGGCAAACAAAGGAACCGAATGTCTAACCTCCTTTGCAGAATTCATTAACCTGTGGAGGAAAATTAACGGGTAACCCAAAATTTCAGAGCACCTTCACTGAAAAGTCAAGCGACCCCATAACACCAGCAAAACAAAATCTCTGGCTCCGCCCCTGCAGTTAGGCCCAGTACAAGGAGTTCGAAGAGTCCACTTGTATTACTTTACAAAATATAAAAACAATACAAAAAATATATAGAAAATAATCCAGGACCTTTGAAAATCGGAACAAAACAAAATGCCAGTTAAAACTGGAAAACTCTGTCTTGAACTCTATTCACTGCTAAATAGAGTTGGAACAGGCTTGAACAGAAGGCTATATTAAATCACGAATAAAACTGAGAAAAATTCAACAAAAAGTGGGAAAAGCAATATGTTTATGAACAGAAAGAAAAATTGAAAACGACTGTTAAAAATGTAAAAGGATTTATATGAGTTACTATTCGATGTTTAGGACACACTTATTCTACACGAGCTATTGTGTTAGGCTATTTTGCACACTGTTATAATTATATTATCTCGTATCGAAATAGTTATCGGAAATTTAATTTCCGATCATCAATGTTCATTTTGACAGTCAGGGATCTGTCAAAAAAAAAAAAAAAGTCAAATATGTCTCAGAAAATTGTGGCCGATAGTTACATTCCAAAATTTTGCAATTTTGCACACATATTAGACTTGAGTCAATCGCGTTGATATTCGATATTTTACTGACTCGTGGCATTATTCCAGAATAAGCCAAGATAGCATCATATAAGGCGCCAAACGCTGCTAGGCGCCATTAAGCATGGTAGCAGTTCAGAGGAAAGCAAAGTAGTGTTTATCACCCATGCATACTGCACAGAACTGTTTTAGGGGGGAAAAACAACTCTGAGTTTTAACAGCACTTTTGCACCTAATTGTGGTCGTTGTACGATATTCTGGGATACCACCAACCCAGGGCCTGATGGACTCGATAGTACACATACGACACAACACTAAAGCTAGAATTTGAAAGAGAGAGAGAGAGAGAGAGACTAAAACCATTTATATTACTCAAAGTATATGCGGACACAATGAGGACATAGTGGATAGCAATGTACTTGTACAATGCCTTTATTCAGCTTATTTACACAAGAATTTATAAAAATATATAACTAAAGAATTTATAATATTTACACCAACAATTACTCAGTTCACATATTTAACTATGATTAAGGTACTGCAATTTATTTCCCAAGTGAAAGACGACATGTAACAAATAACGTTACACAGCTGTCAAGATGTTCTGGACAAAGGCAAGAATTCGTTTTGCATTTTGCAATGTAGTCGTTTTTGTTTATATAAATAGCGCAAACATACACAAATTTTGAGGGACAAAAGACAAAACAACCAACTAACATTCAACGCAGCACAAAGCGCAGTTGCAATAAAAGTAAAACATTACATTCATGTTGTTTCCGAAAATAAGAATGCATGGCAAATTGCTTTTCCGATCGTGGGGGAAAGTAGCGTTTGAACTTACTGTTCGTGAAATGGGCAAATGTATATTGCCAAAAGTTAGGCTGCAAGCTCCACACAAAATATCCAGGGCTATGATGATGACGTAGGAAGGCTGAGTCCGTGTATGCTGCTCAGCACCTCGTGCTGCTGCTTACTTAGGGGACTCGGGGGTTTTCTGTCTCCTGCGAAGTACAAACAGGAGGTATATTTAGACAGCAAACAGGCTGAAATTATTGTTCTAATACTGCACATCTGTAGTGAAAGCTTATAATGAGCACAATATCAATTTGAAGCATTTGCAGAGATGCGTATTACTTTGCGGATCAGTTAACTGGGTTTTAAAAAATGTTGGAATATCTATAAAAAATATAATAAAAATGAAAAAAAATTTTCAGTATTCTAAAGCAGTTCAATTAGCCAACTGAATAAACAAAAATAAAAACTTGTAAAATCTGTCAATTTTTCTGTAAACAGGATATGACTTCAAAATCAGCAAGGCTTTCTTAAATAATCATCATCATAATTATAAACCTGAGAATAATAATGTCCGTAAACTGTTATATTTTCATGATGTCACTTAGATCATATGACGTAAGCTACACCGCAAACTCCAACTGAGAACATAACACTGCAAAGTGACCTAACATGAACTTTTTTTTTTCAATTCCACACCAAACCCCTTGCAAATTATTCTCAAGCAGCGCGAGTCTACTAGTGACTTTCAGTGCTCGAATAAAGCGTAATACCTGCCTTGTTCCCATCTCGATACAATTCAATTACATTAAGCATTATAAGGTTACAGGCGCATTGCCAGTGCAGTTTCTTAAAAATTCTGTTCCAATTCTGTTTCTTAAAAAACGAGTGAACTATGGTAATTTTTTTTTAATTTCGGTAAATTAAAAAAACACGCCACTATAATTTATTTTTATTTTAATAATAATAATAATAATAATAATAATAATAATAATAATAATAATAATAATAATAATAAATGTGCACCCCCAAAAGTAGCCTATTCGAGCTGAAAATATCATTTTATCATAGACAAATCTCATGTGTCCTAACCCTAATAATAATAATAATAATAATAATAATAATAATAATAATAAATTAAAAATGTCTATGGAAATTAAACAAAGTGCAATCAATGCAGTCGATAATATATTATGCATTGAATTCTGTCTCAAGCTGCTGTGTCTTCCGGATCTTATGATCAGCATTAGGCTTTATAAAATGACTAAATCCAGCTCTCTAATATGTTAAACGTGAGTGTGGATTTACTCGCATTAGCAAAGTAATCTCAAACAGCATCATGCCTACCGTCTCGGGCTGTGTGTTTGAAGGACATGGCAGAGTGGATTTCCCCTGAATGGATGGTCATAGCACTCGATCCCTGAGCCTGCCAGTGGTGCCCGGGGCTCACATAGCTGCCTGCTGCACCACTATACACACCATACTGATTCGAGGGAGAATAGGCACACGGCGCAACGTAACTAGACAGAGTCGATGAAGGCTATGGAAACAGGAAAATAGCGCAAACATTCAGGCACACACACACACACACACACACACACACACACACACACACACACACACACACACACACACAAGAGCCTAATGAACATCATTATGATTGATTATGCAATCACCCTACAATAATGAAAAACAGCTCAAGTAGGCCACAATACAAATTATCCATAATGAGTTGCAGTTTGGTCAAATATACTGACTGCGTGAAAAAGCTGTTACCTGAGGGTATTTTATGTCCGTCTCAATGGAAGATTTATCTATTCCATTGACTCCATGTGTGGAAGGAAAAGCTGCTCGGTTCACACTACCCCAATCCTCCATTTTCGGGGTGTAGCCTTCAGTACCAGGAATGGCTATAGGTAAATAACACACATTTCAAATAAAACCATATTTTAATCTTGGATGACATTTGGCGTTAAATGAAATGAATAATTGTGCTAAATGATAACACTGGACTATAAATATGAATCTGAGAAAATGTGAAAGAATGATATAAAACATGATAAATAGATAAATATCCATATCAAATCTGATACAGCACTCCGTCCAAGAATTCACCGTCGAATATGATTTCCTGAATATAATTAGCTTCTTATATTTATTTTATACATCTACATGGTATATTATATTCGGTTATATTTATTGGTATTATTTTTTATTATTAATTTTGTATATAGGCATACAATATGTATTATATTATCTGGAATTATAAATGCATCTGTGAAAAAAAAAGAAGTCCCACTTAAAATCGTTCTCGAAGAAAATGTGCGTAAATTAATTCTCCGATTAACTGCGGAGACACAACAGGCTGATTATGATGAAGGTTCTTAAGGCTATGATCGAGTTTTACAATTGTTTGGAAGGAACAATTTCATACAGATGTGCTTATTTTGCAAAAGTTTTAAATGTTGCAACATGACCCGGACATACAAGCTAGATCCTGCTAATCCGTTGGTGAGAGATGATCTTGTTGATCGAGGCCTATCGCGAGGCCTAAGAGAAATAATGCCGAACTACGCTAATTGGTTTTATTTTCAGTCCGTCAGCTATAATGTAGATATTTATTTTATAAAGAGAAATATCTGGACGTTGTGCAACATATTAAAAGCTGTTGAGAAGATAGTAAGCCTGATGAAGTGCAATAGTTTGGTATTCAGTAAGATGGGTTTAGTCTCACCTGTGGGGTCCATGAAAGCTCGTATGCCCAAAATGTTGCTGACGGTGTGAGCTGAAGGCCAGCCTCGCGGTATGCTAACATGTCCTCCTGTGACCGGGACACCGGCAGAATTACTCATTTTGGTCCCAGTAGGGGACATCGCATTGGGGTATGTGTACGGATATAAATGATTGTAAGAGAGACTCGGCTGTGACGCAGCTTGTTTGCCACTTTCGTACTGGTTGGGCTGGGAGAGGTTACCAATCTTGTTCCGTAAAATCCGGCTGATGGAGCTGACAGAGGGCACGTTGTATTTGTCACATACTCCATCTGCTAGAAGTCGGTCCCGTATCTCCCAGGCAAAAATCCCCGGGTCTCCTTGCTTGTATTCCCGTATGCTCTTGACCACGTTTGGTGTCGTAACCCGCGGCTTGCTCCCTCCGATCGCACCGGGCAAAATGGAGCCGGTTTCGTTGTATCTCGCCAAGATCTTACTCACACAGCCATGAGAAACGCGGAGTTGACGGCTGATGTCGCATGGACGGATCCCGAGCTGGGCTAACTCCACGATTCTTAGTCGGATGGCGTTGGGAAGAGGTCGGCCGTTAACAAAAACCCCTCCTAACTGGTTCACCTCTCCATAGGTTTGCTCTGTGGGAGAAAGCAGGACAAAACATTAATATAGCTTTTCAAATATTATTAAATACTATGGATTTGCCCAACAGCAGGCTAAAGAGTGATGCTCATTCAGTGCAACCCATTTACTTTCAAAGAACTGTGCAAGACAAAGAAAGCGCCAAGTCTCATTATGTAACACCTGACCAATAAGACATTTGTTGAATTTAACTAAAGCATAAGTGATCAGTCTTTTGTTGGCTATTGCAATAGCGTTCACAGACAACATGCTAATGGTAGGTGCTTGCATAGGCTACATGGAGATTAAAAAAAAGGGGGGGGGGGGGGGGGGACGCGTCCTGCCGAATTTACGGTCATTTCTGGTGTTATTCAAGCATACAAAACATGTCCTGCTTCTATCATATCTCTCCCACTGAAGCATGCTGATGTGAATGAAGGCTCACCCATTTGCCTGTGGTGATGGGATGCTTTCCTTGACACCGTTTCCCCTCAATGGCCGAACGCACCGTCTCTGCTGCATGCAGTGTTAGAGAGCTCCAAATCAGACTGCAAATATCCGGAGATCGCTTCTCTTTTCTCCAAGAAGCAAGACTTTAGAATTTCTTCGAACGAAGTTTTAAAGCGGTTCTTCGTTCTTTAAAGGCGAAATTTGTCTGATCCAGTAGGCAGAAGTTTGCTCGAATTAATTTGACGCATCCTCCACGTCAATGGCTCCGGTTACGCGCTGAGCTATGGGCTGATCTTATTGGTCGGCGCGACTTGGGATAGGCTGCTCCTCGCGCGAGCCGTCCCGTCTGCGTAATTTAACCTCTGGAACAGACTAATTCCGATTAAAGGGGGAACTTGAGCACAGAGCTCCGTGCGCCCTGTGCCCCAAATAACGCCAAAACTGTTTAATATGGAGAAAATAACTCTCAAACGTGGCAGTAAGTCTGTAGTAGTGTTTTCTGTAACGGCAATGACTATTCACGGTGGAGAACTAAGGAACAAGAAGTTAATAAAAAATGCCAATATAGAGGGCAATAGGTTACACTGGCACTAATAGGGTAAGCACTTTAATTGTGATTGTTTGCTTTTTATACAAGGAAAAAACCTACATTGGTACAAACTTGGCATTAATTGCCATCCAATTTTTTTTACAGCATTTTGAAACAGGCATTATAAAATAAGCTACTTGGAGCTCGCAATGCCGAAAGAGCTATTCAGACATGGGCACCAATAGACAACATCTAAATCTAAATCTATATCTACAGACTAACTCTACAGACTGCTTGTAGATTTTTAATCATTTTGGATGGATTTTATTTTCCCCTTCACATTTGTATTTAACCTGACTTGGGCCTATGCACGCAACCCATATGTTATGCGTTTGTTTATGAAACTGGCGTAGTTAATTACGCTGTGGAAATTGCACTCAATGATATTTTAACTGGCCTGTAGCAATGTATGTGTACTCTCAATTTAAACCCATGTAATCAATATCTTTGTCATTATAAGTAGGGTACGACCTATAGACTATACTAAATTCCAAGAGGTTGCGTTATCACAGCATGTTCTCAGTGTTTCCTGAGGATGTAAAGAAGGTACAGTTTATGAGCTTGCAAAATGTCACTTATAAAAGTTAACAGTCGACCCATTGGTAATAATAAGAGGCCGTGTCACTATCTGACGTGACCAAAGCTCACAAAAGGTCATTTACACATGGAAAGCATCAGGTCGAAAAGTAGTGTCTCTGCTGCATGCAGTGTTAGAGAGCACAGACTCTGAAGAGGGTGTTCATCCGCCGATCTAAAAGTAAAGTATTAAAACAGCGTTAGGTAAGGTGAGATAAATGGATGGAAAGCATAAAAGGCTTAAACAGTCATTCATTCTGCAGGGCCATCCAGTGGCATTTGACCGGAACGTCATGAAGGAGGCATGAATAGTCGGCGTGCTATATCTCTCTTTCAAGTCTTTAAAGATAATGTTCCTACAAATCCAAGGACATTTGCTCGATACATGCTTATCACAACATGCTGAATTTTCTGAACACGTTAATGGTCATCCAAAACCAGCAGTGTGGATCCCCAGAATTCGACAGTCTCCCCCATCTGGATAAAAAAGAAATGACAACCCTGCTCAAAATTCCGGAGACACCAGGTGAAGGCAGAAGGGATTGACCCGAGCACCAACACACTAAGGAATGGTGCAAAAAAGAAGCTGATCGTAAAATGGGTTTGAAGGTGGACTGCAGCAGATTCAGGTACCAATGCACATTTCTTCCAAAATGGCAATTTTCATGAGGCTTAAAGGCTACATAATAACGTACATCACTGCCGAGCAGCCCATGGCTCCGTCTTATTCGGCTTGCTGGGGTGCTCTGTAAAGGTAACAGCGATGAATAGACTATCAAACACATCTATTTTTAGTTATCTGGATATGTGAGACATATAAAGACCTTTTGATGTTATTTTCATGGAATTTGAATGAATGAATTAATTTCTATTTATTTATTTATTTATTTATTTAGAACAAGGAAATATTTTTATTAATATTTAATTAATATTTTTATAATATTAGGAAATTGCATGATTTTCCACAGACATTTTGAGAAACAACTTAATTATGGCTGACTGAATAATGTTCATTGACTTTTAATGTTCAATGAATAATGTTCATTAAATCATAGATAACAGCTGCAACAATTTGCTATTTTGTAAACGTTTAGGAAATTGCTATAAACGTTGAACTTTCAAAGAAAACAAAATGTAGCATAAAAAGCATTATTAATAATAATAATAATAATAATAATAATAATAATAATAATAATAAACCCTTATTATTCCATGCTGACTGGCATTACAACACTAAAATTATATATATATATATATATATATATATATATATATATATATATATATATATATATATATATATACACACACACACACACACAGTACTGTGCAAAATTCGGCTTAAAAATAATGAAATGTTTCAATAGTTTTTTTTTAAAGAAATACTATAAACAGCAATAAGCCATAATAAATGAAATAAAGTCAATATTTGGTGTGAGACGACCCTTTGCTTTAAAAAAATAGTAGTCTCAGGTACAATGAGTGCAATTTTATAATGAGTGTAAAAGCTGTAGGTTTTACTGAGCATCTTGCAGAACCAGCCACAGTTCTTCTGGACACTTTGATTGTCACACTTGCTTCTTAATTTTGCCCCAGAATCCAGTAGTCTTCATTATGTTTTCTTTTTTATTCTGAAAAGTGGTCTATTATGTAATATGCTGCTCAGATACAAACATATTTTTCTGTAACATTTAATTTTGTGCTGGAAAACGAACGTTTGGACTCTAAAATCTTTTTGTACTGACTCGATAATGTAGAAGTCATAAAATAGAAATCTATAACAAAGTTTGTATGAAAAAATAAGGTGCCTACTGTGTACTTTTGCACAGTTTTATATGAACATACACATACATGCCTCTCATGATATGGTGTCTCACCATCGTGATATTTATTTAATCACAGACAACAGAATCCAATACTGAATTAATATGAATGAAACGTTATTATATATTCGCGTTTTTGTTTTTCCAGAATAGCCTACATGTATCATGTAGCTACATGTCCTATCTCGTGGTTGGCAGAACTCAATGAATATAGTTAAATGTTTAAAATACTTTTCATTTCTCCCCGCTAAAGTACAAACAAGCAGTAATTCCAAAGTTTGGCGACGATACAAATATTCGGTATGATATTATTATTAAAATGTCGCACACGAATGCCTTTCACTTTCATTACAGGCTATTTGCAGGCCTATAGATATTGTCCAGCCTATCTATTACCCAAGCATCAGCGTTATCCAAGCTGTTTAAACACCACGTCACCTTGTTTCGGGGCCTGTTTATATTACCTGTCTCCGGGGATCCTCGGTGTTATCTATGTTGGATTTAAAGCGAATGACTCTCAATGGACATGAGGCTGCTCAAGGACTGGACTGAAACAGAAATAAATCAGCCCTGGAGATGGTCGTGTGGATGAATTACATGTTAGACTCTGAACACGGAGAGTTTATTATCATCGACAGTCACATTTAAACTGACTTCCGAATACTTGAGTCGTTAATGCCACTGAAACATCCACCTAGTTTCTATAAATAATTTCTAATAATTAATTACGATTGTTATTGGGTGCATCATTTGACCTGTTTCCTGGTGTGTGCATTCAGAGGTGTTATAGGACCCTAAGTTGTTCGTATATACACTGGCTTTGCTTTGTGTTAAAATATGGCTGGCCCAGTTGGATCTTAAAAAAAAAAAGGTCATGACTGGAAAACATTACAATTCAACTGGACTCTTTCACAGTAAAATAGGTTATTCTGTACAGTGGCCCTATTTCTTCTCAATATGTTCTCATTGGTGTTTTTCTACTGTTTTAAAAAGGAGGAAAGTCCTTTCACACACACACACACACACACACACACACACACACACACACACACACACACACACACACACACACAAAGAAAGAGAGAGAGAGAGAGAGAGAGAGAGAGAGAGAGAGAGAGAGAATATTAATGATTGATGATTAATATTCGGTTGTCTCGATATTTTGCGACACACATATCCGTTTTACATCAACGAGACGATGCAATTTGTCTGTCCTTCTCACAAATAACACTGCGGTAATCAGAATTGGTAATAACAGATTGCATTTCCTACGTGATATGGTTTTAATTTTCTTTCTGTTCCTCTCAATGGTCCATAGTGTGTTATTGAAGACGCGTTGTGTCCCCGGTTTTGATTTAGTGTTTGTGAGTTTTGTGATCTCGCTGCGATGTATGGAAATTATTAGCCCAAGCCTGGGTTGCGTGCTGGCGGGAGAATCGTGAGGAGAGGAACAGAAAAAGAAAGAAAGAAAGAAAGAAAGAAAGAAAGAAAGAAAGAAAGAAAGAAACCACGGCTGTGTCTGACCTGTACGTTATTCAATCGAATTTTACCAGTATTATCATCACACTAAAATGTCCATTATTATTATTATTATTATTATTATTATTATTATTATTATTATTATTATTGTTGTTGTTGTTGTTAATAATAATAATAATAATAATAATAATAATAATAATAATAATAATAATAATTTGTTTGTTTGTTTGTTTGTTTGTTTGTTTGTTTTTTGCATCAACATTATTTAAACACTTTTATCCAGAGGCATACAATCCTGCTCCATGTTCCTCCTAAGCGAAAAAAAAGCCCGAAAAGTTGTAAGACAAACACTGAAGCACATGGCGGTGGGAGGAAGTGCTAGTAACTGTCTACTTTGTTGCTTAGTCTATAAACCTGACCTTGCACTGAGGACAATAGATGAGCAAAAATCCATATCAAATCGCAGAAAACGCTATTTATATAGTATCAAGGCTCGACCCTCGCTTCTCACTAAAGTGCACAGAGATCACACCACTCTATAAATCGTAAATGTTAAGAAAGGTTTCCCTCAGCAACGTCTGTATCCCTAACCGACCAACAGGTAGACAATGAAACTTATAACACTTATATGAAATGAAGTCTGTGGGGGGAGAAAGCTGAAATGAGAGAGTTTTAGGGAAAGAGGGCTCTCAGCAGCTGGGTCAAACACATACGACCTTTACAAAATGTTCCCCCTATATAAATAAATAAATAAATAAATAAATAACCAACCTGCTCTTTGGAAAGGCGTTAATGGTGAATGTTCTGCAACACAGTTCCTGGGGTAACACACAGTAGCTTTTTTCCATGTGTCCATTTCAAATGATTTCATGATGTTTGGTAAACCTTGAGAGAGAGAGAGAGAGAGAGAGAGAGAGAGAGAGAGAGAGAGAGAGAGAGAGAGAGAGAAATGATAGTGTTGTAAAAGCTGCACCAGCATTATCAAGCATGTCAGCTTTCTTTCTTTCTGAAAGAAGTGACACAGTTGTAGATTTGCTTTTGTGATCAGTGAGAGTCTGATTATTTGCAGAAGCAACAACTAAAATATAATTCATGTGTTAAGTGCGGAGTAATGTGTCTGCACCAGCCACAGAGCTTGATAGGTGCATCATCACAATGCGCATTACTTCTGAAGGAGTAGCCTCTAATGTTTTTAGGGACAATTTTTTACCAAGCAGTATCTTGAGGACATCCTGAAGACAGAATAGAGAAACACCAGTTTGTCAACTTCACAGAGCTTAGAAATGATGCATTATTAAGCTTTATATGAAGTGTACCTTATAAACATTACATAAGCACTGTTTTCATACTACAGTGGCAGCAGCTTTGAATGTAGCTTCAAGTAAGGTGTGTATAAGGTTTTTATAGGCTTGCATGCATGACTCGTGACTGTACATTTTGGTGAGACAGGATGCCATTAACAATGTCACAGCCTCAAACAAAATTAAGTCAAAAGGCTATCACACTTGAGTTATGTTGTATGCTTGAATTATGTTATGAATTTTTAAAATAACCCCTTAATAGGCAGTTGAGAATGGACAACAGTCATCCAGCATACTTTCTAGCAGCTCATTTTGAGTGGGTGTAGACATTGGTTTAACTGTTCAACACCGAAGGTGTCCTGTGTGTTTGACAGTGTGTTAGGTGCACATAGAAAGGCTAAATATGTGCAAGTTGCCGAGTGTGAGCAAAATTTTCAATCAGCCACATCTCAAAAACCACACAAAAGACCTCAGACATTGTAAAAGGGAGACATTCTTTTTTTAATAAATTTTTTTTCTCAACCCTTGCATGGGAAACAAGGTCACTGTTGTACAGACACATTTCTTGTGTACCGACATCTACTCAATACCCCCCATTCTTCAGATTCTGCTGGTCTGGGATCAGGTCAGTTTCCTCCTTTACAATGATGAGGCACTGAAAAGCTATACCTGAATCAAAGCTGTTTTTTGGATAACCTTTTGCATGCTAAAGTTGACTGAATGAGTGCATGGGTGAGTTATAAGACAGGTCTGTTAAATTATTTGCATGTAATTTGTACATGTTCTTTGTCATATTCTCAGAAATACCAGCAAAACCTCCATTGCACTTACCTGGAAAAGCCACCTTAGCAGATATGAGGCTGCTTCCCAGTAGCAAGTCTTAAGATGAGGTCCCACTGGTAGAACCTGTTCGAAATACATGGAGGCCATTTTAATGCTGTATCTACCTGTGTAATTCTATGACATTATAGCAGATTTCTATGTGTAGACAAAATTTGTATAAAACACTCAAATATGTTTAGATTTTAAAATAAATAAAAATTAATGAGGTCCATGTGTGTGACACCACAAATGCCATACCCAAGTCATTAACTTTACCTCTGTAGGACACATAATACAACCTCATTTCCAAAAAAAGTTTGGGACATTGTGTAAAACAAATAAAAACAGAATGTAATAATTTGCAAATCATGGAAACCTTATATTTCATTGAAAATAATACAAAGACAACATATAAAAATGTTGAAGCTGATCATTTTTTAAAATATTTTTGAATTTGTCAAAAATTCATTTTGAATTTGATGCCAGCAACACATTTCAAAAACAGTTGTGACAGGGGCATGCATACCGCTGTATTGCATCACCTCTACTTTTAACACTGTAAATGTTTGGGAACTGAGAAGACCAGTTGCTGTAGTTTTGAAAGAGAAATGGTGCCCCATTCTTGTCTAAAATACAATTTAATTTGCTCAACAGTTCAGGGTCTTCTTTGTCATACTTTGTATGGACCAGATGTTTTCAATGGGAGACAGGTCTGGACTGCAGGCAGGCCAGTTTAGCACCCGGATTCTTTTACTATGAAACCATGCAGTTGTAATACATGCAGAATTGCTGAAATAAGCAAAGACTACCCTGAAAAAGATATCATCTGGATGGCAGCACGTTTCTCCAAAACCTGTATATTTCATTTAGCATTAATAATGCCTTCCCAGATGTGCAAACTACCTATACCATGTGCACTAATGCACTCCATACCATCACAGATGCTGGCTTTTGAACTGTATGCTGATAATAAGCCGGATGGTCCCTCTCCTCTTTAGCCTGGAAGACGTAGTGTCCATGATTTCTAAAAAGAATTTCAAATTTCGATTAGTCAGCCCACAGGACAGTTTTCCACTTTGCCTCAGTCCATTGTGAATGAACTCGAGCCCAAAGAAGGTGGTAGGGTTTCTGGATATTATTTATATATGGTTTTAACTTGCATTTGTGGATGCAGTGATGAACTGATTTCACAGATGATGGTTTTCAGAAGTGTTCCTGAGGCCATGCAGCAATTTCCACTAAAGAATCGTGTCTGGTTTTAATTTGTCACTTGAGGACCTGAAGATCACAGGCATTCAGTGTTGGTTTTCTGCCTTGTCCCTTGTGTACAGAGATTTCTCTGGATTCTCTGATTCTTTTAATGAAATTATGTACCATAGATTATGTGATTCTGAAATTTTTTGCAGTTTTAATTTGAGGAAAGTTATTCTTAAATTGTTGCACATTTTGCCAATGTAGTCTTTCACAGAGCGCTGAATCCCTCCCCATCTTTAATTCTGAGAGATTCAACCTCTCTGGGTTTCTCTTTTTATACCCAATCATGTTACTGACCTGTTGCCAATTAACCTGATTTATTTATTTATTTTAACATTACACAAATTTTCCAGTCTTTTGTTGCCCCTTATGCCAATGTTCTGGTAACATGTTGCTGGCACTATATTTAAAACAAGCATATATTTTTCAAAAAATAATAATATTTCACTGTTTCAGCATTTTATATATTGTCGTTGTACGATTTGCAAATATTCACATCCTGTTTTTATTTACATTTTACACAGTGTTCCAGCATTTTTGGAATTGGGGTTGTAATATTTCACAATCATTTTGTGTTTATCTAAGTTTATATACTTCCATAACATTCCAGCCATTATGTTTGGTAGTTTTCTTTTCTTTTAAGGAAACAGATTTTTTTTTCTGTAAGACAAATATATTATTATTTAATTGGTTTAATTGAACTGATTTGAACCATAGTGTCTTCATTTCACTGAAAAGGTACTTCAAATCAGAAAAAGTGTATGGGGGGGGGGGGGGGGGAAGCTGCATGTGGCTGCTTGAACACCTCTTAGGCCAAGTTTACATTAGACCGTATCTGTCTCGTTTTCTTCGCGGATGCACTATCCGTTTACATTAAAACGCCGGGAAACGCCGGGAAACGGGAATCCGCCAGGGTCCACGTATTCAATCCAGATCGTGTCTGGTCCGGTGCTGTGTAAACATTGAGAATACGCGGATACGCTGTGCTGAGCTCTAGCTGGCGTCGTCATTGGACAACGTCACTGTGACATCCACCTTCCTGATTCGCTGGCGTTGGTCATGTGACGCGACTGCTGAAAAACGGCGCGGACTTCCGCCTTGTATCACCTTTCATTAAAGAGTATAAAAGTATGAAAATACTGCAAATACTGATGCAAATACTGCCCATTGTGTAGTTATGATTGCCTTTAGGCTTGCCATCCTTCCACTTGCAAGTGGTAAGTGACGCGCATGCCCGACATGCACTGAGATCACACACACAGCGGCTCAGTCCCAAATCACTGCTCGTGCGCTCCACTCACGCGCTCTGTGAGCTGCGCAGGGCCGGAGTGCGCACCCTCCAGAGGGCACTCACTGTTCAGGGCGGAGTGATTTGGAGCGCAGGATGCCTGCGGAGCTGAGCGTATCCGTGTATTGGCGTTGCTGTGTGCACACTAATCGTTTTAAAAACGTTAATCTGATGATCCGCTGATACGGTCTAATGTAAACACCACCTTACACTCATGCAGAAGGAGAGATCTAATCTGATATCTAGATATCTGAGTCAGAACCAATGCCTACCTGATAGGAAAGGTTCACTAAATAGGTGATAACTGCTGTTAGCTGATCTGTCTGTTGCCTTAAGAACCAAGTAAGAATGCTGTGTGGACCCCTAGCTTTACTAAGATTTAACATAAAGTCTCTATTGTCTATGCTGTTTTATACCCAGTCTTCTAAAGTGAAATATAAAGATAGTGAAAAAGGATTTCTAAGTAGCATGAGATGCTTAAAAAAATTATATATATATATATATATATATATATATATATATATATATATATATATATATATATATATATATATATGTGTGTGTGTGTGTGTGTGTGTGTGTGTGTGTGTTCTCAGCAACATTATTGCTGTATTTAAATATCCAGTATTCACACTGTTATTTTTGATCATGCAAGTTCTTTAGTGGTATAGTCCAACCACTCCTTAGGATTCTTTTCTGAGGTTTTGAATTTCTGACTGATTTTATATCTTCACTCATTTCTCAGATGTCTCGCATCAGTCAAAGATCCCAGCAATTAAAGGAAGTTTTATGATGTAATGATCACTTGAGCCAAGAGGTGGCAGCATCATAAGAATACAATAACGTGCTAAAACTGGTTATGATCAGGTCAGGAAAAGGCATCACCACAAGCCCTAGTTTTAAAGATTTTTATATTTTTTAAATCCGAATGAGAATTGATGAAAAGCCAAAAAGCAGAATATGCTAAGTTTTCACAGAGCATAATATCTTTCTGACATAACCTAATCAATATATTCAATTAAATTTTATTCATATAGCACTTTGAACAATAGCAGCTTTACAGAAATATCTAAATTCTGGATATATATTTTAAACATGTGAATTTATAAATTTGTTCCTAATGAGCAAGTCTTACGTGACGGTGGTAAGGAAAAACTCCCTGAGATGATATGAGAAAGAAACCTTGAGAGGAACCAGACTCATTTGAGTGACAACAGATAGTGTGATTATTAAATAATTGGGTAAGAGGAGCTGAAGCCAATCCCAGCTGACTTCTAGCGAGAGTCACCAATCTCCTGCAGTGCTAACAAAGAGATGAATAACCATTCATGATGGGATGAAACCAGAATGCCTGGAACAAACCCACACAAGCATGGAGAGGTCATGCAAGTTCCACACACAAAGGCCCCAGTCGCCTGGCAGGTTCGAACCCAGAACCTTCTTGCTGTGAGGTGGCAGTGCCAATCACTGTGCCACCCAATATTAACAACCAGAACCTTTAAAATGTGCTCTAAACAAAATATACTTTCCCAGTAGACTGTTAGATAGATAATTAGTTACCTGAATCGTCCGTCTCAATCCCTTTAAGACAGCTCTCAATGTCATTATAAACATCTCATCTCATTATCTCTAGCCGCTTTATCCTTCTACAGGGTCGCAGGCAAGCTGGAGCCTATCCCAGCTGACTATGGGCGAAAGGCGGGGTACACCCTGGACAAGTCGCCAGGTCATCACAGGGCTGACACATAGACACAGACAACCATTCACACTCACATTCACACCTACGGTCAATTTAGAGTCACCAGTTAACCTAACCTGCATGTCTTTGGACTGTGGGGGAAACCGGAGCACCCGGAGGAAACCCACGCGGACACGGGGAGAACATGCAAACTCCACACAGAAAAGCCCTCGCCGGCCCCGGGGCTCGAACCCAGGACCTTCTTGCTGTGAGGCGACAACGCTAACCACTACGCCACCGTGCCGCCCCATTATAAACATTCTAAAACATTTTTGTGGAATTTATTTGAATTGAATCGCTCCAGCGATTTTGTCAGGTAAAATAAATTTTAAAAATCACATTGAAAAATCTGAGTTAAACAGATTTTTCCACAAATGAGATTTTCTGTGGGTTCTCCAGTTATATCCCACTTTCCAGAAAAGGCTGGTAGGTGGTATGGCTTCCCTAACTTGCCCCCAGATGTGTGACTGTATGTGTGCATGGTACCCTGTGATGGGCTGGCCTGTCTTACATGATGAAAAGCTATAATTAGCCATTGTTGTACAATTTGTAGAAAAAACAAGCTAAACACATAATTCTTTTCTATCAAAATGTCATTTCTGGATAATGCATGTTACAATGTTAAGAGGTACCAACACACCTTAGGACTAACTGGAATATAACTGGAGTAAATACACAGTGGCCCTGGTAGATATTCAGACTCCCCGGAGTAACATGCCTCTAAGACATGCCCATGAAGAGGTCTAGCAGTTTTTGAAGAAAAGTTCCATTCAAAGAGATGCACACTATTCATGGAACAGCTCCTACTTAAGGACAAACAAGTGTTTTAAGGGAATCTTTAAGTGTGTTTCCTGGACTGTTAGTTTGCAGTCATCAATCCACACTAACAAGAGGCCAAAGTCACAGTCACAAGTATTCTGGCTGGGATGACCAAACTGCTGTGTTCATTTGGTATAGAAGATCTGCTCAATGAGTAAACCACCAGGGTTTTCTGACCACTAGTAAAAGCAGCACTGGTACGCAAGGCCTAATTGGGGTCATGAAAATTATGTGCAATTTGGAAAGAATCAGCCATAGACATGGAAGGCATGCAGTAGATAGTGAGGCCAGTGTGTCCTGTCCCACTGGGCTGTGTAGGTATCATGCCGCCATTTTGTCTCTTTAAGAAACTACATTTCCCATCAGCCTACTTCCGCGTTGACCTACGTCATGCTGGGGCGGGATCATCTACGTCAGTCCGCCATGCACGCATAAATCCAAGCGGAAGCTCCGCCATTTTGTCTCTCGCGTCCGGTTTTCAAGGAAGCTAGATGCACAAAAGAGATGCTCTCCAACCCGAAAACACTTCTTTCTTGCAAGATTCACCATCCAGCGCGTTCTGTGCCTAACCACTGGCCAAGGTAAAAGTCCAGAATAGCGCGATCCTTAAACTCAACCTGAGTTACAACCGGTGTCTTCGTATAAGAAGTGACGTCACGACTGCAGCCCAGGCAGTTAAAAGTTAAGAAGCGATTGAATCCTTTTTAACTCAAAAGCGCTGTGCATCTTATTCTGATCAGAGACTTTTCCTCACGAACGCTGAGGTTCGGACCAAGAATCCTCTGCTTTCCACGGGAAACACCCAAGTGCTCCGCTGGACCCGAAAGTTTTCTACGTCTCCATCACGAGCGGCTCACGTGCTCCCACGGCAAGGCCCGAAACTACACCGGCGAATAGTTCTTCATATCTTGCTAAAGGCAGGATTAAGTAAGATTTTGGCATTTGGGCATAATTAGGATAGTCTTAGGAATTTACTTTTATTGGAATAGTGTGAATTTAAACGCAGGTTTATCTGTTACACTGTTAGACATGCAGCGTGTTGATTTATTTTGGTTCTATGTTCTCTCAATTGTTTAATAGATAGGCTGCACATGCTTCTCTCTCTTTTATTCTTACTAACATTTTAATTTCATTATCATACATCTTGATCTCATCAAGATTTCAGTGGATTCAGTATGGTTATGAGCTAGTGGGTTAGCTACAGCTTCCCTTTGTCTTTAGCAACACGTGCTCAGTAGGCCTCATAAGGCCTAACAAACACACTTTAGCTAGGCCATAGGGCCTTTCACAAACACACACTAGCAACACAAGGCTAATCTAGGCCTCCACCACGTGTAGTTAGCTACACGAGGCTAAACACATGGTCAAGTCCTTCCCCCCCACACACAAGCACACATTAGCAACAGAGCTAATCCTTTGTTCTATTTAGATAACATTCCTTTGTTTTAGCTAGCAACAAGCTAGGCCATACACACACCACACATAAACACACACATGTATACACACCTCATATTTGTATATATTGATTATCCATTTTTGTCTTTGTTATAATAAATCCATTTATTATCAAAGCTGTGTGTATTCATCTTGTTGGTGAACGATATATGAAGTCCCCAATCTCTCGAATAATTCAAAAAGGTGCATATAAGTTATGTAATATGGTAAGTGATCGTAATAATTTGGAAATATACCATAATTTAGCTGTTTGGTAATTTATTATTAAGCACCAGGATTAATGGTATGATTCACTAAATGATTCACTAAATGATTCATTGAACGATTCACTAAATGATTCATTGAACGATTCACTAAATGATTCATTGAACGATTCACTAAATGATTCAATTCAAATGAGACTGATTCTATGGTATGATTCAATTCAAATGAGTCAAAGTAAAACGATTTAATGGAATTGATTCATTTTAATTATTAACCTTCAAATTTAATGAGACTGATTTAATGAGATTGATCACTTAATTTCAATAATTAACTGATTGCACCCACAGCTGTATAGCTCCAGCAGAGAGAACCACAATCAGCAATGAGTTGAAATGGCATTGAAGAGGTCCACCCTTCCTTTGCCAAACCTTTACCAGATCCGAGACACCACTTCTTTGGGTGGCACGGTGGTGTAAGTGGTTAGCACGGTCACCTCACAGCAAGAAGGTTCTGGGTTCGAGTCCAGTAGCCGGCGGGGGCCTTTCTGTGCGGAGTTTGCATGTTCTCCCCGTGTCTGCATGGGTTTCCTCCGGGCGCTCCAGTTTCCCCCACAGTTCAAAGACATGCGGTTAGGTTAATATGGGACAGCCTTGGGCTGAGGTGCCCTTGAGCGAGGCACCTAACTCCCAACTGCTGTTAGCATGGCTGCCCACTGCTCTGGGTATGTGTGTGTGCTGATTGCTCACATGTATGTGCATGTGTGTGTTCACTGCTTCAGATAGATTAAATGAAGAGAAGAATTTCACAAGTGTGTGATGAATAAAGTTGTGCTTTCTTTCTTTTTCTGGGAGCCTCATCACCCAAGTGGGTCTGAATGATTCTCCTTGCCTAGAGCCCACAAAAGGCAGACAGAACCTTTGTTGGTGTTGGAACACAGAACTAGGATGCAATGATCTAAAAGTTTTGTTTGGTCCATTTGGCCATGCTGATTTTGTAATTCTGAAACTTGTGCTCTCTCTCTGGCAAGCACAGTGATTCTGGCACATGGGACAAAATTCTCAATGTTTATGTATACATGTCTAGTAAAGCAGACTCTGTGAACCACATTTTGCAGGATGTGTAAGCCAGGTTGTCAAAGAGCCCCAACTCCTCGTGGCTATGAGTTGTGACAATGAGCCAACATTGTATATTGGTGAAAAACCACTTAACTTACTGTATCAGGATAAACAGAAACATTCTAGCAGTGGTGACTGGCTTATTGCTCTTCTTATCTTGGCTTGTCATGGCTTTCATACCGTTCCACACTGCCTTTAGGTCATTGCTATAGAATTTGCCCTTGATTATACTTTTATATTAGAGTATAGCTCTCTTAATTTCATATGTAGCCTCCTTCTTAGCTTCTACTTTATCCCTACCATGTAGAAAGGCATTATGTTTCCTATGCAGTGCATCCTTCACTGCTTCATTTAATCAGGATTTATTACTTGGAAACATCTTTACTTGTTTGGTTGAAATGATTGAATGTTTTAGATATAGAATGTATGATGATATCACCTCTGCCCTCTCATCTAAATCATAAGTAGAGTTGTTAAAAACATTCTGTGCTCTCAACAGTGGCGTGCACAGATAGACACGAGGTGGTGCTCAAGCACCTGCCTCTCTACCCTCTGTCCAAAAAAGTGCCCTTTTGAATTTTTTTTTTACAGTTTACTGAGGCCAATGTCGACATGATCTTTTAGAAAAGCCGCGGCATTAAAAGCGTGTGTGAAAATAATGTCCTGATGTGTGCCCCCTCCACACACACACCGGACCTCTGTCTCTCTTGCTCTGTCACGTGAACAAGCGTGCAGTGCAATCAATGTGAGGTTGCAGCAGCATAGCGTCCTGGAAGCCACGGCCTTGTTGTAGCGCAGACAACACATCGGGCAGTCAGTCAGCTCTTCCCCTGCCCCACCAGCCAGGTAACACATGAATCGAGTGAAAATGTATTGTTTGCCCTCTAAGCCCAAGCTGTAATTATTTTGTCGTGAAGTAGCCCACTGCACATAAGTATTATATTTTTTGCTAGACCATTTTCAGATTTAGGAAAACAAAAATTTCTTTTTCTATTTTGTTCAACTAGAGATTCCTGGCAAAGTCAAAAAGCCTTGATGTAATAAATTAACATTAAGTGGTTGTTTTACACCTTTAAAAATTAAAACGGGTCAGTGGCGACCCGAACACAAGAGGAGGGTTAAATCTCAGACTTTTATAATAAGGTGTTCCACATGCGCAAAAAAGTGCCCTTTTTTCCCCCCAGAGCACTTGCCCCCCAAAATGTCTGTGCACGCCACTGGCTCTCAACGGCTCCCTTGAGTTCCTCAATTGCGTCCACATCTCCACTTCTCTGGTGGCTACTCTGTTCAAGAAGTGGTTTGTAGGTTTGAATAAGAAGGATAGTGTAATGACCAGAAGAGCTGAAAGGGGACAAAGCTACAGACTTGTATGCACTTTTGATTGAACCATAACATAAATCGATAATTTTGTTCAGTCTGGTAGAACAGGATGCATACTGATAAAAGTTGTTCAGTGAT
This sequence comes from Neoarius graeffei, assembly GCF_027579695.1. Taxonomy (NCBI): domain Eukaryota; kingdom Metazoa; phylum Chordata; class Actinopteri; order Siluriformes; family Ariidae; genus Neoarius; species Neoarius graeffei. The sequence goes on from NC_083579.1 coordinate 56,431,589, forward strand.
TTCAAATTACAATGATTGAAATCACCAAGAATGAGCGAAGGGGCATCAGGAGAAAGGGACTGAAGCTTTTGTGTAACCTTCTGGATAATTGTCACTGCATTTTTCTTTATCCCCCACCCAAACAAAGTTTGGTGGGGGATATAGAAATGGGTTCCATCCATCCGTCTGTCCATCCATCTGGTCACGTTTTCACTTCTGGGCACTATCTTTAAAACTACTGAAAATATCTTCATGAAACTTTGTATGTACACTACCATTCAAAAGTTTGGGGTCACTTTGAAATTTCCTTATTTTTGAAAGAAAAGCACTGTTCTTTTCAATGAAGATCACTTTAAACTAATCAGAAATACACTCTATACATTGCTAATGTGGTAAATGACTATTCTAGCTAAATTCTACTAAATGTCTGGTTTTTGGTGCAATATCTACATAGGTGTATAAAGGCCCATTTCCAGCAACTATCACTCCAGTGTTCCAATGGTACAATGTGTTTGCTCATTGCCTCAGAAGGCTAATGGATGATTAGAAAACCCTTGTACAATCATGTTAGCACAGCTGAAAACAGTTTAGCTCTTTAGAGAAGCTATAAAACTGACCTTCCTTTGAGCAGATTGAGTTTCTGGAGCATCACATTTGTGGGGTTGATTAAATGCTCAAAATGGCCAGAAAAATGTCTTGACTATATTTTCTATTCATTTTACAACTTATGGTGGTAAATAAAAGTGTGACTTTTCATGGAAAACACAAAATTGTCTGGGTGACCCCAAACTTTTGAACGGTAGTGTATATCAAGCAACATGTGAACTGGTGCCTTTTGCTATTTTGGATTTTTGAAAAAAAGTATTTTTCAAATTTTTACATAAAAATAGATTTTGACTTAGTTTATAAGAGCAATGTTCATTTCCAGAGCATATATCCAAAACTATTCATGATACAGATTTGAAACTTGGTATACATGTTAACAAGGTAATGTGGGTGTGCTGTTTCATACTAGGAAATTTGAGAAATTTAAAATTTTCATGTTTCCATGGAGGTGGCACGGTGGTGTAGTGGTTAGCACTGTCGCCTCACAGCAAGAAGGTCCAGGTTCGAGCCCTGTGGCCGGTGAGGGCCTTTCTGTGTGGAGTTTACATGTTCTGTGTGGGTGTGCTCCGGTTTCCCCCACAGTCCAAAGACATGCAGGTTAGGTTAACTGGTGACTCTAAATTGACCGTAGGTGTGAATGGTTGTCTGTGTCTATGTGTCAGCCCTGTGATGACCTGGCAACTTGTCCAGGGTGTACCCTGCCTTTTGCCCGTAGTCAGCTGGGATAGGCTCCAGCTTGCCTGCGACCCTGTAGAACAGGATAAAGCGGCTAGAGATAATGAGATGAGATGAGATGAGATATTTCCATGGAAACAATTTCAGACTTAGTCTCTCAGGTTAGTCTTAGGGGTAGGTTTTGTTTCCGGAGCAGAACTTGGAAACTATGAGTGGTATGGTCTTGAAAGTTGGCATCTGTGTTGATGAAGTAATGTATATGTGCCTTTTGATACTAAGAAATGTGAGAAATTTTAATTTTTAGCTCACCTGGACCAACAGTCCGTTTGGCTTATGCCATGGGCTGCTGAAGTCAGTCAGTGCGTTTACATGCACATCCAAATCGAGCTACTGTCGGTAATCGAGCTAAGGGTCCCAGCAGGGGTGCCAGAGAAATCCAATCCTACATGCACACAAGGAAATCGAGCTATTGTGTGAGGTACATTGTGCACCCGAGCCACAGGTGGCGCTACACACCCCATCGTGTTGGTACACTTCCGGTTGTCGTCATGAAGAAGAGCTATTCAAGCATATAAACAAAGTTATCAGCAGTGTTGCCAGATACTGCTGACGTTTTCCAGCCCAAAACATGTTCAAATCTGCCAAAATGCACTTAAAACCACCCAATCTGGCAACACTGGCAGTTCCGTGTTCACAAGTTCCGTGCTCAAGCTGTTAGGCTTGCTCTAACAGACTGTATGGCTACAAACTGTCCTGCACAGACCACTGTTTTGTAATACAACTTATTTTGCACAATTGTATATTTTTCTAAAGTCCATTTTTTGCTTACAATTTTTTTTTTTGCTTACAATTTAACTTATGTCTTAATAAACACACAAAAAGTTCAGTTGTTTGTTTTTATTGACATTCTTCAGATGTTGGACATTATATACACACACACACACATATATATATATATATATATATATATATATATATATATATATATATATATATATATATATATATACAGTGGGGCAAAAAAGTATTTAGTCAGCCACCAATTGTGCAAGTTCTCCCACTTAAAAAGATGAGAGAGGCCTGTAATTTTCATCATAGGTACACTTCAACTATGAGAGACAGAATGAGGGGAAAGAATCCAGGAAATCACATTGTAGGATTTTTAATGAATTAATTGGTAAATTCCTCAGTAAAATAAGTATTTGGTCACCTACAAACAAGCAAAATTTCTGGCTCTCACAGACCTATAACAACTTCTTTAAGAGGCTCCTCTGTCCTCCACTTGTTACCTGTATTAATGGCACCTGTTTGAACTCATTATCAGTATAAAAGACACCTGTCCACAACCTCAAACAGTCACACTCCAAACTCCACTATGGCCAAAACCAAAGAGCTGTCAAAGGACACCAGAAACAAAATTGTAGACTGTACCAGGCTGGGAAGACTAAATCTGTGATAGGTAAGCAGCTTGGTGTGAAGAAATCAACTGTGGGAGCAATTATTAGAAAATGGAAGACATACAAAACCACTGATAATCTCCCTCGATCTGGGGCTCCATGCAAGATCTCACCCCGTGGGGTCAAAATGATCACAAGAACGGTGAGCAAAAATCCCAGAACCACACGGGGGGACCTAGTGAATGACCTGCAGAGAGCTGGGACCAAAGTAACAAAGGCTACCATCAGTAACACACTATGCCGCCAGGGACTCAAATCCTGCAGTGCCAGACGTGTCCCCCTGCTTAAGCCAGTACATGTCCAGGCCCATCTGAAGTTTGCTAGAGAGCATTTGGATGATCCAGAAGAGGATTGGGAGAATGTCATATGGTCAGATGAAACCAAAATAGAACTTTTTGGTAAAAACTCAACTTGTCGTGTTTGGAGGAGAAAGTATGCTGAGTTGCATCCAAAGAACACCATACCTACTGTGAAGCATGGGGGTGGAAACATCATGCTTTGGGGCTGTTTTTCTGCAAAGGGACCAGGACGACTGATCCGTGTAAAGGAAAGAATGAATGGGGCCATGTATCGTGAGATTTTGAGTGAAAACCTCCTTCCATCAGCAAGGGCATTGAAGATGAAATGTGGCTGGGTCTTTCAGCATGACAATGATCCCAAACACACCGCCCGGGCAACGAAGGAGTGGCTTCGTAAGAAGCATTTCAAGGTCCTGGAGTGGCCTAGCCAGTCTCCAGATCTCAACCCCATAGAAAATCTTTGGAGGGAGTTGAAAGTCAGTGTTGCCCAGCGACAGCCCCAAAACATCACTGCTCTAGAGGAGATCTGCATGGAGGAATGGGCCAAAATACCAGCAACAGTGTGTGAAAACCTTGTGAAGACTTACAGAAAACATTTGACCTCTGTCATTGCCAACAAAGGGTATATAACAAAGTATTGAGATGAACTTTTGTTATTGGCCAAATACTTATTTTCCACCATAATTTGCAAATAAATTCTTTAAAAATCAGACAATGTGATTTTCTGGATTTTTTTTTCTCATTTTGTCTCTCATAGTTGAGGTATACCTATGATGAAAATTACAGGCCTCTCTCATCTTTTTAAGTGGGAGAACTTGCACAATTGGTGACTGACTAAATACTTTTTTGCCCCACTGTATATACACACAAATACAATGACTTGTTTATGTACACAATTCACAGCTATGAAACAGCTGTACAGATGTATTTGGTGATACAGTAAGTGAGCTAAATTTTAACAGTGCAAACAATGCCACAAAAAGAAAAGATTCATGCCGTTGTCATGATTCATTGTCATGCCGACCGAGACTGTTGTGTTTCCCGCTTGTGGTCTCGTCACTTCCGGAAGGGGCAGTGCTGAAGTGAGTAGCTCGAATACGTAGCTCAATAGGGTATACATGCACTAAGTAGCTCGGCAGAAATCGCATAATCTAGGTCGTGTAGCTCGATTCCGAGAAATCAAGTTCGGTTCAATTTCAGCTGAATTAAGGTGTATACAGTAGATGGCATTTTGAACTTCGATTTCAGTCGAGCAATGGCAGAAATTCGATTCTCTCTATGTGCATGTAAACGCACTGAGTGTAAAGAGGTAGGGTTGGTTTCCTGCAGCAGAACTTGAAAAATGTGACAAATAATATCTTGAAACTTGGTATATAGTTGGTAGCTATATAGGGCGGGGGATATAGATGACTGTCTTCTTGGGTTTTTTTTTAATTTTGTGTTGGCTCTATGGTGTATGTACACAACAGTAACAAATATTTGTGGAAATTCACAGGGATGTAGAAGGGGTGCACAGAGACAGACAGTATCTCAATGTCTGCAGTACACACAGTCTCTTTAACAGTGATGTGCTTAAACCACCAGTGATTGACAATGACAAACCCATCCCCCTTGAGATTTCCCTGTGATGTTAACATCCCTGTCAAGCCTCGCTGGTGCACCAAAACCATCAAGAATTAAATCAGTATCCAGGTCCGTGGGAGTAAGCCAGGTCTCGGTGAAAGCCATAACTTGTGCATCTCTGAATTTCTCTAGATGAGTGACATTAGCTTGGATCTCATTGACCTTGTTCCTGATGGACTGGGCATTGCAGAATAGGATCTAGGGGAGGGTATATGGTGGCGATTCAGATGCTTAAGTCTCTGTCTGACTCCTCCCCATCTTCCCCATTTCCACACTTTACATTTTTTATTCCATGTATTCAAGTCAGGTTTATTTGTATAACGCTTTTAATGACAGACATTGTCACAAAGCAGCTTTATAGAAAATTAAAGACTTTAAACATGAGCTAATTTTATCCCTGATTTATCCCCAATGAGCAAGCCTGTGGTAACAGTGGTAAGGGAAAAACTCCCTCAGATGACATGAGGAAGAAACCTTGAGAGGAACCAGACTCAAAAGGGAACCCATCCTCATTTTTATGATAACAGATAGCATGATTATAAATAATTTGCTTCTATGAGTGTCCTATATAGTCACAAAGTATAACGGCATAACCAGGAAAATCATTATAGATATAGCATGAAGTCTGTTTTGTTGAAGTTATCAACTGTTCATGACAACTGCAGTCCTAAATTTATCATGTCAATAGTAGTCCTCAGCCATAGATGCATTACTGTAAGTGTCCATCTTCTAAGTGCGACTTTCGATCGTCCATATTGGGGCCGTCCTCCACAGGAGCAATGTGATGAGATTCCAGCCAAACATAGGGCATCAGGATGGATCAGGCAAGTCCGAAGAGCAGAAGAGGTCAGCATCACTGGTGTCTCAGGATTGACATGAAACTCAACAGAGACACACAGACAGAGGGAAGAGAAGGTAACAAAGACATGAGGAAGCCCTGGGACATAAAGCAGCCAGCCACTACACCATCAACAAACTGGAGTGAACGTGTATGTGTGTGTGTGTGGGGGGGGGGGGGGGGGGCAGCATCTATACATCCCAATTTACCAAAACACTCTATGCCTGAGGACCCTCCAGATCAACTCCTTTACCTAATAAAAAAAACTAAAGATATGTTTTCAGCCTAGACTTAAACACTGAGACTGTGTCTGAGTCTTGAACACTACTGGGAAGGCTGTTCCATAACTGTGGGGCTTTGTAAGAAAAGACTCTTCCCCCTGAAATAGCCTTCACTATATGAGGTACCAACAAAAACTACGGGTAGTTTTAAGTGGGGCATCAAGAACAAAAGACTCAGCCCTCTGCAACAAGTCCTTAGGTGGAGATTTAGGCCCTGTCCACACGGCAACGGATTCAGGTGACTCCGATACAATTGCTTATCGTTTAGGCCTGGCGTCCACACGGCACCGGCGTTTTGGGTGCCCAAAACGCAACCTTTTTGAGAACAGGTTCCAGAGTGGAAAGATCTGGCAACGTTGCCATTGTGAAGTCGTCTGGATGAGTAGAACAGATTTGTTTACGATGATGTCACAACCACATGACTGTGAGTGCTTCACGCCGGGTAGAAGTGTAACGAATATCACCAGGATATCACCAGGAAAAAGCCTTACAGAGCACTAGTGAGAGTGAAACACGAGCTTGGATATTATTATTATTATTATTATTATTATTATTATTATTATGTTCAGTGTTAGTTCACAGTAGTAATGCAAGAAGCAGAATAGTGACAGTAATAGTGAAGCAAAAACATGCAATTGTACAAACACTGCAGCTCTACAGCAAAATATTCATTTATGAAATGGTCTGATTCTTAACACCAGTAGTGCCAATGATCTTCTCATTGCGATGCGAGTTGTCAACAAATCCTATAACTTGGTTCATGAAACGCGCTTACAAAATATTTTCACTGTGAATATTTATTGTGTAATGGTGCTATCCCGCCAGCAAAAATAGGGAAAAAAAGAGCGATCTCACCTCTTCAGATGTTGATTTAAGTCCGACAATACATTCCTCAAAAAGGGCGTAGAGGAACAAATTAATCCAATTTATTCCGGACCATTAAAGACGCCGCCTTCCGCGTAGAATCATACGTCATCCTCGCCGCCATATTGGATAGGTCAAAGCGGAGAATAAAGATTCATGTGCTGCCTTTAACTGTACCAACAGGTTTACCGTCCAAACGAGATCACATGGGATTACCTTTCACAGGTGAGAAACAAATTAATCCATCAATGTGTAGTATTCAATTTATTCCGGACCATTAAAGACGCCGCCTTCCGCGTAGAATCATACGTCATCCTCGCCGCCATATTGGAGAGGTCAAAGCGGAGAATAAAGATTAGCTGCGTTTAACTGTACCAACAGGTTTGCTGTCCAAACGAGATCACATGGGATTACCTTTCACAGGTGAGACTGGAAAAATACTTTTCATTGTATTTGGTCATTATAATATAACTTTACAAACAGATTTTCCTGACTTTGTGGCTAATATGAAGTCTCGCGCATTATGCGCATGTGTCCTTACTTCTTCTATTGTTCTGGTGTCTCCGAAGGGACTGTCTTACAGCGCCCCTAGAGGTGTGGCATGTGTATTGCATCATTTTCAGCAAGCGTTGCGTTGCCATATGGACCTGATATTTTACTGATTGTTGCCCATTTGGACGCGATATATTTTTAAATAACATCTCGTTGCCGTTGTCGTGTGGATGTAGCCTTAGAGGGGCAGAATGGGGGTGTAGAGAAAGGGGTGGACTGTGTAGAGACAGGAGAGCTTGGTTGCATCTCACCCTCTGTTGAATCAGCCTGAGCAACAGCCTGATCAGGCACATATCAGGCACATACATGACTGAGGGCTTTTGGGGTCTGTTATTTCATAGGTCACCCCAAGACTGTCTTCTTTGTCAAAACGCTTCAAGATCTTATATGGGCCCTTCCATCTAGGAGCTAGTTTGTTGTGTTTTTGAGCAGGGTCATCCAATAGAACCAAGTCCCCCTCTTGGTGTGGATGAAATTACACCCTTTTATCATACTGCCCTTTCTGCCTTGATTTAGCAGCAACAGATCTATCTGTGGCATCACTAAAGACATGTGAATGACACATGCAAAGATCTCATGCATAAGCTCCAGGTGTACTGGGAGCTGTTGCTGACAGTGCAAGGTTCCAGTTCAAAGACACATGAACAGGTAGGTGTGGTTCTCTGCCATGATCAAGGAAAAATGGAGAGTAGCCAGTGCTAGAGTGCATACTCGAGTTGTATGCTAATTCTACTTGTGACAAGTACCTATCCCATTCACCCCACTTTGGTAAATATATTTAACGAGCTGGTCCTTCAATGTCCTATTCAGTCTCTCAACCATACCATCTGACTGTGCATGATATGGTGAAGTCCTGGTCTTTTCAATACCCAAGGATGCACACAGGTGTTTGACAATGTCAGACTCAAACTGTCTGCCTTGATCAGTATGTATTGACTCTGGAACCCCATGTTGACGAATATAGTGCTCAAATAGGCACTGAGCAACTGTAGGTTGTTTATATCCTATATCCTTCATAGGATATAAATTAGCAAAGTGGGTGGAAAAGTCTACCACAGCTAAGATGTACCTGTTCCCCTGTGTAGTCACAGGCAGCTCTGTTATGTCTGCCGTGATTTTCTGGAATGGCCTTTCAGCATGAATGGACTGCAATGGAGCCCTTTCATGTGGTGTGGGAGAGCTGCGGGATTGACATGGTAAGCATTCAGTGCAGAATTTGTGAATATCTCTCGACATATACGGCCAATAACAGATCTGTCTCACTCTCAACAGGGTACGTTCAGCCCCTAAGTGTCCACAAAACTTGTCACCATGCAACCATTTCAAAGCTATGGGAATGAGGGCCTCTGGAAGTACGACCTGATATGAGGTGGGCGAATGGGGAGATGGTCTCACCACACGACACAGAATTCCATTATGCACCACTAATTTGGAAAATTCATGCCACAACTTCCACAGGACTGGCGGTGATTGCTTTAGCTGACCCAGTGGTGGCTTATGTCTATCCTTCCATAGCCAAGACAGAGTCGTGCAAAGACAGACGTCTGCCTGTTGTTGGGCCTGCAGCTCTGCCATATCGATGGCCAGTGTAGCCTGGGTGTCAGGTAAGCTAGGGGATAGGTCACTCTGCTATTCATTTGTAGATGGGACTGTGGCCAGAGACGCACCACTCCCAATGACACACTGAACAGCCTTAGTAACCATTTCTGGTGAGCTAGGCCTTCTAGACAGTGAGTCAGCATTGGCATGCTGCTTTCCCTCCCAGTGAATGACAGAAAAGTCATAAACATCCAACTCAAACAGCCAGTGTGCACGACGACCAGTGGGGTCATTATCTACAGTGGCTTTCCTCAAATTCAAAAGGGGTTTATGATCAGTGATGACTGTGAATGATGTGCCTGACAGAAAATGTTTGAAGTGATGCACAGACCAGACTATGGCCCATAATTCTCGGTCACAGGTAGACCACTTCCTTTCTGCTGATGTCAACGTGTGACTTGCATATGCAATCACGTGTTCTTTCCTATCCTGGCTTTGAGCCAATACAGCACCTATACAATCCTGCGACGCATCAGTATATAACAAGAAAGGCTGGGTGAATATAGGATGAGCCACGATAGGAGGGCTGGTCAAGGCATGTTTGAGGGATTGAAAGGCATCATCACACTGAGTGGACCAATGAAACACCGCACCCTTTTGAGCCAGATCATGAAGTGGGGCAGCTAGGACTGAGAAATTTTTAACAAATCTCCGGTAGTATGAACACAGCCACACAAATGCTTGCACCTCTGTGGTGGTCCATGGGGTAGGCCAGCTACGAACCTTTTCAAGGTTTTTGGCATCTGGTTGAAGACCCTCACTGGACACTACATGTCTCAGAAAAGAAACTTCCTTGCATGCTAGATGGCATTTGCGGGGGCTTAATTTGAGCCCAGCTGAACGGAAATGTTTGAAAACTTCCTCCAAACCACTCAAATGTTCAGAAAAGGTTCTGCTAAATACTAGCACATCATCCAAATAAATGAGACACACTTTCCAGTGTAATCCCTGAAGAATTAGCTCCATGAGTCTTTGGAACATAGGGGGAGAGTTCGTGAGACCCATGGGCATAACTTTGAACTGATACAAAGCACTGCCTGTGTTAAATGCAGTTTTCTCCTTGTCGTGCTCATCTAACTCAACTTGCCAATAACCACTGACTAAATCAATGCTGCTGAACCAGCATGCCCCAGACAAGCTATCCAGGGCATCTGCCAGACATGGTAATGGGTAGGAGTCTTTGACTGTGACTACGTTCAGTTTTTGAAAGTATATGCAAAATCGGTATGTGCCGTCCTTCTTTTTCACTAGCACCACCGGCGAAGCTCAAGGGCTGCAACTTTCTTCAATAGCATCTTGTGAAAGGAGCTGTTGAACTTGCTGGTCTATTTCAGATCTCAAGTGGGCAGAGGTGTGGTAAGCTCTCTGTCTTATAGGTGGGGCATCACCTGTGTGTATGCTATGACAAACCCAGTTAGTATGCCCAAAGTCATGTTCATGAGAACTAAACACATCAGAGTACTGGCTGAGCAACCTCTCCAACTGCTGTATCTGCTCACTGTTCAGAGCTGTGTGGTTGAGCTTAACAGGCAGTTGGGCGGAGTGTCGCTCTGCCTGGGACTGCACCTGAACTACTGTAGCATCAATCAAAGAAAACTCTTCCCCTTTCTGCTGAACTAGAGAATGAAAGTCCCCCAGTCTTGTGCTACCTGATACATAACAGTCATCTTAGGTTGGATTCATGACATGAATCCATGCTACACCTTTTGTAACAGGGGCAACCAAACGTGCCACAAAGAGACCGGGGAATGTAACGGCATCCGGCTCCAGAACCCCAGTGTAGTTACACAAGAGCTCTGGCTGTCCTATAGAGGGCTGTATTTTTGCAAACACATTCATTTCAGACATGGCAGGTACAGTGAGAGAGGCTAATGTAATTGCACTACATTTCAGCGGGGCTTTTTGTGATGCACATAAAAGTGGTACGGACCAATCCCAGAAGCCTAAGCTATTATCCCTCAGATTCACAATGGCATGGTGTTTGCATAGAAAATCCCAACCCAATATAGCTGCCTGAGTGGAATTCCTAACAACATGGACACTGTGATTGAAAACCTCCTTACCTAGTCTGATGGAAATGGTAAGTATACCAAGAGTGTCAAGATATTCACCAGTAACAGATTTAGCTAAAATGTAGGACTTCTGCATAGGTTTCCTCATCAGAGAGGGAATAGACATTCTCAAGGATTCACTAATCAAAGAAATTTCTGATCCTGTGTCCATAAATACTTCAATGGCAGTGTTCTCAATGACAGCAAAAACAAATGGAGTAGGACTGTTGTTATGTGTTACCAGTTCAGTTTGTTGTTTGGGCCCTTTCTTAACAGCAGCAGACACTTGGGCCTCAGTACCTGCTACCATTCATTTCCCTGTAGGTCACTGTCCTCCATGGTGAAGCTGACACGGTGTTGTTCGTAGGATGGTTCTCATCGATCCCTGGCACCTGCTGGGCTGTGTGCTCTCCGATACGATGACCCACTGGAGTATCCTGATGCCTTCATTCATGTAGGACGATGTGGTGGTGGACTGCCATAACGACGGTCGTCCGGGCTCTGATGGCTGTAGTAGCCATCCCGGCTACTAGAGAAACGCCAGGGTCCTTGATGTGGCGAAGATGGGGGTGAGCTGGGGTAGCGTTGTCCCCTTTGGTCTGGGGATTGATGGCGGTGAGAATACCCCTGCTCCGGCGAGAAGCTACGCCTTGGTGACCTAGCATAATGTTGATATCTCTGCGGTGATGCATGTGGAGAGAAGCATGAAGCTGCTCTTCCCCACTGATGAGGGGACCACTCTGGTGAGTGCTGGTGCTGCCTGAAGTCCTCATGCCTGGATGGTGAAGACTTGTGCAGTTTTAAGTTGGTCACCGCCAACCTCAATGTCTGGACTTCCGCTGACAGTTGTTTGATGGCTGATAATACATCAGGGGTTTGGTCTGAGGATGCCACTGCTTTGGTGGACATCATTGCTGTGAGGTGTGCAACTGGTTGTGAGCCGGTGTTAGAACTTGAAATAGTGGTGGCTGCATTCTGTGGTTGTGCAAGCCGAAGTGCCTCTTGTGCTCGCTCCCACTTACACGCCACTGCTAGGGCCTCCTCCAACGTGGTAGCCCCATGTTCGTGGCACTTCACTTGCAAAACTGGGTCTAGTCCAGCAACAAATCATCTGAACCACTCCATAGTTATAGCCGGCTTTCTGTAATTTGGAAACGCTTCAAAAACTAGCCTAGTTATCTCTGCAGCAAAAACTTCGAGTGGCTCCTTCGGCATGCACTGCCGGGCATTCACAAAAGTCTGAAAATGTTGCAAAAACTGCTTGCCGCCAAAAACATCAGTCAGTCGGGAAACACACGCATCATAGTCCTTCTGTGTGGCAGGTGGCAGTGATAACCAGTAAGCTAAGGCATCGCCGCTTAGCCTAGTTGGCAAAATAGAAGCTAAATCCTGTTGCTGAGATGCAGGACACACTCATACAGCGAGCTCTAATCTGGCTTTCCACAGAGAAAAACTTTCTTTGTCCTTACCGTCACCGTGGAAGCATGGACGGAGTTCGACTCTGTAATGAATTACCCTGGACGTATGCTGGTCCCCAGTAGTAGACTCATCCAGCCTAACATTAGCAGCGTCCTCGCTCCTATTCGCTTCAGTTGTAGATGCATTTTGTGGGGCAAACAGCACAACTTCCTCATCGGAGCTCATGTTTCGTCGCCTGAGATCAGAAGACTAGCAGCTGATAAACGTTGTGACTTGCATAAACACTCAGCGATTAGCAATGTTCATCCAAAATGCACTCACTGTCAAACTCAGCTAGCCGCAGTATCTTAGCCCACTGCTCGGTCGAAAAAAAAAAACAAATCTTCCAATAACAACGAAACACCACTGCCACCAGTCTGTAACCCTAAAAGTTGGCGCAAGTGCATGGAAACTCCCATCCTCCTTACCGGGGCGTGGAATAAACGGGCTACAGGTGGTTTACAGAAATTCAGTTTATCGCAGACCGAACACTTGCATACAACTTCACTCCTCTCACGTCTTTTTTCTCAACTCCCCCGTTTTCCTCTTTTCTCCTCCCCCTTGGTCACTTTTCCCCCGGAACCAATTTCCTCAAGGCCCTTAACAAAATGTTATGTGAGACTGCTGTATAAAACAAAATACAAACAAAATAAAGATAATGTAATATACTCTGTTACATATTTACCACTTTCATAACACTTAAAAGATGTTTAGAGACTGAAGACACCAAGTGATAAAGCATTTTGGGTGTTATTTTGTCCCATTCTTCCTGCAAACAGCTCTTAAGGTGTGCAACAGTACAGGGTCCTCACTGTCATTTTTGTTTCAAAATTTCCCACACATTCTCTTTTGGGGACAGAGTGGACATGCACCCTCCCCGTCCACAGCCATGCCTTTGTAATGTGTGTAGAATATGGTCTTGCATTGTCTTGTTGAAATATCCCTGGAAAAATTGTCATCTTGAAGGCAGAATATGTTGCTCCAAAATCTTAATGTACTTTTCTGCATAAATGCTTCCATCACAGAAGTGTAAATTACCTTTGCCAAGGGCACTGACACAACCCCATACCATGACAGACCCTGGCTTTTGTACTTGTTGTTGGTAACAGTTGGGATGGTCCTTTTCGTCTTTGTCCGGAGCACATGGCATCCATTTCTTACAAAAAAGACCTGGAATACTGATTCATCTGACCACAACACATGATTCCACTGTGTGATGGTCCATTCCAGCTGCTCCCAAGCCCAGAAAAGTCAACAGTGCTTCTGGACACAGCTGACATAATGCTTCCTTTTTGCACAGTCAAATTTTAACTGGCATTTGTGGAGGTAACTCCATATTGTAGTGCTTGGTGAAGTTTTGCCAAAGTAGTCTTGAGCTATAGATGAATGATAATTCTTGACACAGTGCCGTCTAAGGGATTGGAGATGATGGGTGTTCAGCTTAGGCTTGCGCTCTTGCCCTTTATGCACCGAAATTCCTCCAGATTCCTTGAATTTTTTTAATGACATTATGCACTATAGAGGGTGATGTATTCACATTCTTTCCTTTCTTTCTTTGAGAAACACTGTTTTTAAACACTCCAATAATTTTCTCATGCATTTGTAGACAAACTGGAGATATTCAGCCCATCTTTGCTCCTCAAAGACTAGTCCTTTTCTGGATACTGATTTTGTACCAAATCATGATTACAGTCACCTGTTGACATCACCTGTTTCAAATCACATCATTATTTAATTGCATTACTTCAGGAATAGCCCTAAATTGCTCCCTTCTCAATTTTTTGGAATGTGTTGCAGGCCTGAAATGCAGGAATCGATGTATATTAAAGGTCCCATGGCATGAAATTTTCACTTTCTGAGGTTTTTTAACATTAAAATGAGTTCCTCTGACCTTCTTAAGTCACCCCAGTGGCTAGAAATTTCATAATGTGTAAACTAAACTATGCCCAACATTTGAGAATGGCGCGTCAAAACGGCGCATTGATAAACTCTTCCCTTGCCTACGTCAGCAAGGGAGATGATCCCCACGCCCCCCCTCTGGATTCCCACCCACTGTATGGATTGCCCACCCAGCTCAAAAGTTGCCACCAAACATGGAAGTTGCGCTGTACATAGATGTGACAACACAGAAAGGAGTCTGTTTTTACTGCCGACAGGAGAGCCCCTGAAGACGCAGTGGCTTAATTTTATTTACTCCAATAATACGCCGTCGAGTCTACCTAAGACGGTGTATGTTTGTCGGAAGCATTTTCCTGATGAATGTTTCCACAACTTGGGACAGTACAGGGCAGGTTTTGCACATCAACTGTCACTGAAGCCTGGGTCCGTACCAAGCATCCCTGCCACATCAGCCACAAACACCGAACAAGTAAGTGTATAACTGTTAAGTCGTTTTGCTGTGTTTTAAAATCGGTGCCACGTTAGCCTTGCAATGGCTACATTAGCTGTGCAGCTAACCGCTTCCTGCAGTTAGCCAGGTACTCTGCGCTACAAAACCAAAAAGTATGCAGCATGCTCTGTTAAACTGAGTTTAGTGTGGAAATTGACTGTAACTTATGAGCTTATGTTTTGCCATGTTTTAAAATCGGTGCCACGTTAGCCTTGCAATGGCTACATTAGCTGTGCAGCTAACCGCTTCCTGCAGTTAGCCAGGTACTCTGCGCTACAAAACCAAAAAGCATGCAGCATGCTCTGTTATAATAGCCAATCAAAACAGTTTT
This sequence comes from Neoarius graeffei, assembly GCF_027579695.1. Taxonomy (NCBI): domain Eukaryota; kingdom Metazoa; phylum Chordata; class Actinopteri; order Siluriformes; family Ariidae; genus Neoarius; species Neoarius graeffei. Next base: position 56,446,591 of record NC_083579.1, read on the forward strand.
TACAAAGACACCCACATTCTTTTTTTTAAGTCACTCGTTCATTTTATTTGTTTGTTTGTTCAGTAAAAACCCAAACATTTGTTGAATTTATTTTATTTCCTCGCGTCGCACCTTAATGATGTCAGCACGCGGTATTTTTCCCTTCGCGGTTTGTTCTTCTCTCTCGCCATAGTAAGACACCCAAATCCGCTTGTTCTGACCCACTGGAGGTAGCGTCACAGTGCTGTTAGCCAATCAGACGTAACATGTTTACATGTCATGAATATTAATGATAAGACCCGCCCCCACCCTCTACCCTTCCCCGCCTCCTGCTTCTCATTAGCAAAACGACGCACTGGGAAAAGCGCTGAAATGGGGCTTTCTCCCAGGAGGCTATATCTACGTGCCGAGGGTTCATTTCGAGAAAGGCTGCGGATATAACATCCGGAAACCTCCATGAGCCCGTTTAAAGCATCAACAAACCACCATGCCATGGGACCTTTAACAAATGAGATGAAACTCACTAGACAAAACATGAAATATCTTGGGTCCATACCAGACATGTGGACTCGAGTCATGTGACTTGGACTCGAGTCAGACTCGAGTCACCATTTTGATGACTTGAGACTTGAAATCCCTAGATGAGGAATGACTTGCAACTCGACTCGGACTTGCACGCTGTTGACTCGAGACTTGACTTGGACTTGACAGTTTTAGCTTGCAATGACTTGGCGTATCAGGTATAAATATTCTTCCCCCCCGATTTTGAATCCAAGTACACTCATTATTATTTGAATGCGGTGTAGCTCCTTGTCCTAGGCTACGGCAGCTCAATCCACTAGCACTAGGTGTCACTCAAGCACAATGCCGGGGTGGCCCTATATTTAGCCGGGACCATCCCCGGCCCAAACCATCAATGGTGGCCTGCTTGGAGCATGGGGAAAATAATTTTCACTAATTTTGGTCACTGATCTTATTCTTGCATTAATCATCAATTCAACTGCACTCTGCATTTTCATATGGCTGCCCAGACGCCGACAGCATCGCAGCAGATTAAATAGGCGCTACCAAATAAGGAAATTCTCCCCTCCCCTCTATTGCAGTTGGTTTGGTCCAAGACGCCTCCTCTGTATTGCGGGGAACTTAAACAACATTGGCGCGAAACAGCGCGCGTCAGTGATGGAGGGCAGAAAGAGGCCAGGTGGAACCGAAAGGGCGAAGCTTAAAAAAGGTGGCAGCAAAATGTGCCAAATTGACAGATACGTTCTCAAGACCAGCTGGTAGGTTACGAAAGATATGGAGTATGATAACCCTGTTTGTCGATTTTATCAGTCTATGCTAGGCCTATAATGTGTCGATAGTTTGCGATGTCAATTCAGCTTTTTGATGTCATGTGAAATCTCGCAATTTACACGGTATAGATGTGGTGTATGTCTTAATTCTAAGAAGAACCGGACATTGCTTTACATCCCGGTTATTAACAATTTTAGATGAACAGGTCCCAAATGTGCTGTTGCACGTTATTTCCTCATCCAGCCTATTTCATCTCGCTGTCACACCGTGCATTTCCACAGGCGTGCGCACATTGTGGTTATGAACACACAGGCCTAGAAGTCATAAATTTGATGTTAAATAATTGTTGTTAAATATATAACTTAGAAGAGGTGTATGCCAATATTCTAAGCAGAATCGAACACTTGCTTTAGCCTACATTTCATTTAACCATTTTTGAGTTGCCTAATGCGCCCTCACGCTTTATCTGCCGGTTGCTGAGTACCCAGCATTGTTGATTTGCCATTATTTTCGAGGCGTATGCGGCATGTAATGCACAAGCATTGCTTCAAATGCACGCGAGATGGGTGCTTTCGTTATTTTAAGACTATGTGACTAAAAATGTGTTGTGTAATTCGTCTTAAATAACGCGAAACAATCAGCCATACTCGCTGCTTTGCTATTTGGAGTGGCAGTCAGCTGGATTTCGCCCCCGACGGAAAAGTTCATTCCCACACCCGGGCCGAAGATGCCGATTTCTGAAGATGCATGTCCTTTGGATGTGTTTTCAAATATTTTCACTAAGGAACTTTGGGACATGTTGGTGACACAGATAAATGTATCTGCGGATTAGACACGCGGCCACACACCATCCAATTTTAAGTGGAGCCCCGTCTCATACTAGATGAAATCGTTCGTCGGTCTCTGCATTACGTTTGTGGTCATTAAACTACCGCGTAATGGAAGTTTTATTAACCCTAAAGTAATGCAGAGAACGACGAACAACATACATTGTCACTACCTGAATTTAAACCAAATAAAAAGCATTGTGAAAGAAGTTATTTGTTTTATCTTTCTTAATGTACTCAAATTCTTCCTCCATTTCAAAGTGGCCTGAATGTGAATTAAACTCCCGGAGTGAAAACAGGGCCCACTCCGGCCCTGCTCAAGCACTTCAACTGGTTCAAATGAAAAACCAAACGGTGATGGGCAACGAGGACGCTGAATGATGAACGGACGGATAAAAACATGATTCCCCGCGTAATTTCCTTTGGATTTAAAGAATACTCCAATACAGATGACAAACGCATTGCTACGTGCAGAACATGTGGAGCCACAATTTCGGACAGCCAGTCACCCACATCAAACTTCGCTCGTCACCTGAGGCTGCATAAGGACAAGTAAGTAACAAAGCCAGGTAGCAAGAATCTGTACAGGCTAGTTGGTGGCTAGAAGTGGAATGTGTTAATGTATTAACGCTGTCAAGGATTTGTTTTGCTTTGCTGAATATAAAATAGTGAAGATTTTTTTTTTTTATTGGATTGCTTTTGTGTTCAGTCTAGTGTTAGATTATGTGGGCTAGACTGTTAACACACATTGGGAAGGCATAGCCAGAAGGTGGTGATTTGGTCAGAGCAGAGAACGTTTACAAGATTGTTATAAAGGCTCTGGTCAGAACGACACAGACTTATGATAAGAACCGGACAGCAAAGGATAAAACTTAAATCAAATAAACAGTTACCCAGGCTGCAAACTAAGTATGTAAAACAGAAGTTCACTCTTTGCAATGGGAAAGTCAGTGCTTGTCATGAAAGGCATTTAAACCACTGAGACGAGATGACCAGCAATGCAAGTTAAACCAGGCGTTTAACTGTTTGCTACGTACTGCACCAAGTCGTGGACGCTGTGCGATGTGTGTTATTAGTGCTGGGATTACGCGTCATCAGAGACATTCAATTCTATTCTCTTCCTCTCTCTGGTGTCATGTAGGCAATGTGAATAATGGGCCATTTGGGCTATGTAAAATGTAAGCTCAGCTGACATTTTATAGCGCAGTACATCCCGACAGATTGGAGTGTAGCCTACTCCGATGCGAAGCATTATCCCACAGTCTTTTACCCAAACGACAGGGCACACAATGCCTCTACATAGCGTGGCTTTACCAGTGCATTTATTAGTCTCTGGTGAGAAACCAAATTCGCCAAAAGCACGCAACTTGGATCTGGAGGATTCCGCTGAACATTCTGAAATTCACAACAACTGTTTATTCTACTTTATTATACGGCTCTCTAGAATGTTGCCAGGGCTTCATTCTCACATTCTGGCCAGAGCCCTAGAGGACTCTGATTCTGGCTACATCGTCACAACATTCTGTGTTTACTGAGGCTACCGGTATTTTAGCGAGTGTTTAGTGAATGCATTGTGGTCTAGCTAAACTGCTTAAGGGAACATCCTGGCTGGCTTGTATTAAACATTATACTGTGTATAAACAAATGTTCGGATTAAATGAACTCAGACTTTGATATTGAAAATGATAAAAAACATGTTAATGTCTACAAGATTAAAAACAGAAAACAAGTAGGCCTACTAATTTTACATTTTTTTTTTTCCTTGTTTAGATTTGCAGAATATCTGAAGAACAAGATCATCCCAAGTGAGACAGAGCAGCCGTCCATTTCTGGATTCCTTACTGCAAAAGATAGACAGTACAATGCTACCCACCCACAACAAAAAGCCATCACAAATTCAGTACTAACAGATTTGGTCATTGGATGCAACATCCTCTCTCAGTAGTGGAGAACAGATATTTCCGGAATTTTTTGTCAGTTAGTTGGTCTCTCTCACACACACAAACGTACTCAAGTCACGTTGTATTGTGTTAAAGGCATGTCATGTATGTTGGGACAGTGCCTAACTTCAGAAGGAAAACCATTCTTTGATTCTAAAAGTACACAGATCATCTGTTAGCTTGGACTTTGAGTTTCATGTCTTAAAATGCACATGAAAAGCATTTTTATGTGAAAAATGACATGAATGAAATGAAAAGAAAATGATTTTTGTTACACAGTACCAGTACTAGTTTTGTTTAGAATTTTGTTTTAATTTCTCACTAATTTTCCAATAAAAAATTTAAGGAAATGGTCATACTTTCACTCATTCTCACACCCTTAGCCTCAGATGTACACTGACTCACTCAAACTAAACTCACTGAAAATTTAGGATGCTTTACTAACGTTAACTAACTAATCATTGTCTCCTCTGAGATTCTTTGATTGTCTTGGGGCACAAGCTCTTAAACATTTTAAAATGGAAAAGAATGGGTGTACTGTAGTTACTTGTGCTGCCTCTATGAATCATTGACATTACATTACATTTAGCAGACATTTTTATCCAAGGTGACTGGCAAAGGAGGACATACACTGCAGTGTGGAGAGGTAATACATTTGTGATCAAAAATGTGTTGATTGCCTGTAGAATAAATGGTGACTTGTTAGGGACTTGGAAAAAAATGAGACTTGGACTTGGACTCGACTTGGCTTGGGTAGGACTTGGACTTGGACTTGACTTGGTCAAAAGTGCCTTGACTTGTGACTTGACTCGGACTTGAGTGGTAGGACTTGAGACTTACTTGTGACTTGCACATTAGTGACTTTGTCCCACCTCTGGTCCATACTATCTGCAATGAAATAAGTCAAAGTAAATTTAGAAATCACTGCTTTCTTCTTTTACATGTATTTTCCATCCTGTCTCAACTTTTTCTGAGCTGAGGTTGTAATAATAAATCTTTGAATACTAGAAAACAAAAATAACCTCGTCTCATCTCGTCTTCTTCTGCTTTATCCGGGACCGGGTCGCGGAGGCAGCAGTCTAAGCAGGGAAGCCCAAACTTCCCTTTCCCCAGACACCTCGGCCAGCTCCTCGGGAAGAACACTGAGGCGTTCCCAGGCCAGCCGAGAGACATAGTCCCTCCAGCGTGTCCTGGGTCTTCCCCGGGGCCTCCTCCCGGGGGGACATGCCTGGAACACCTCCCGAGGGAGGCGTCCAGGAGGCATCCAAAAAAGATGCCCGAGCCACCTCAGCTGATTCCTCTCGATGTGGAGCAGCAGCGGCTCTACTCCGAGCTCCTCCCGAGTGACTGTGCTTCTCACCCTATCTCTAAGGGAGCTCCCAGCCACCCTGCGAAGGAAACTCATTTCGGCCGCTTGTATCCGCGATCTTGTCCTTTCGGTCATTACCCAAAGCTCATGACCATAGGTGAGAGTCGGAACGTAGATCGACCGGTAAATTGAGAGCTTCGCCTTTTGGCTCAGCTCCTTCTTCACCACAACGGACCGGTAAAGCGACCGCATCACTGCGGAGGCTGCACCGATCCGCCTGTCGATCTTACGCTCCATCCTTCCCTCACTCGTGAACAAGATCCCGAGATACTTAAACTCCTCCACTTGAGGCAGAACTTCTCCACCAACGTGGAGAGGGCAAGCCACCCTTTTCCGGTCGAGAACCATGGCCTCGGACTTGGAGGTGCTGATTCTCATCCCAGCCGCTTCACACTCGACTGCAAACCGCCCCAGTGCATGCTGAAGGTCCTGGTTTGAAGAAGCCAACAGGACAACATCATCCGCAAAAAGCAGAGATGAAATCCTGTGGTTCCCAAACAGGATTCCTTCTGACCCCTGGCTGCACCTAGAAATTCTGTCAATAAAAATTATGAACAGAACCGGTGACAAAGGGCAGCCCTGCCGGAGTCCAACATGCACTGGGAACAGGTCTGACTTACTGCCGGCAATGCGAACCAGACTCCTGCTCCGTTCGTACAGGGACCGGACAGCCCTTAGCAAAGAGCCCCGAACCCCATACTCCCGAAGCACCCCCCACAGAATACTACGGGGGACACGGTCAAATGCCTTCTCCAGATCCACAAAGCACATGTGGACTGCTTGGGCAAACTCCCATGAACCCTCGAGCACCCTATGAAGGGTATAGAGCTGGTCCAGTGTTCCGCGACCAGGACGAAAACCGCATTGTTCCTCCTGGATCCGAGGTTCGACTATCGGTCGAATTCTCCTCTCCAGTACCCTGGAGTAAACCTTCCCCGGGAGGCTGAGAAGTGTGATTCCCCTATAATTGGAGCACACTCTCCGGTCCCCTTTCTTAAAAAGAGGGACCACCACCCCAGTCTGCCACTCCAGAGGCACTGTCCCTGACCGCCACGCGATGTTGCAGAGGCGTGTCAACCAAGACAACCCCACAACATCCAGAGACTTGAGATACTCAGGGCGGATCTCATCCACCCCCGGTGCCTTGCCACCGAGGAGCTTGCAAACCACCTCAGTGACTTCAGCTTGGGTAATGGACGAGTCCACCTCTGAGTCATCAGCCTCAGTCTCCTCAGTGGAAGACATGACGGTAGGATTGAGGAGATCCTCAAAGTATTCCTTCCACCGCCCGACAATGTCCCCAGTCGAGGTCAACAGCTCCCCACCCGCACTGTAAACAGTGTTGGCAGAGTACTGCTTCCCCCTCCTGAGGCGCCGGACGGTTTGCCAGAATTTCTTCGAGGCCGACCGATAGTCCTTCTCCATGGCCTCCCCAAACTCCTCCCAGTTCCGAGTTTTTGCCTCCGCAACTGCCCGAGCTGCAGCACGCCTGGCCTGCCGATACCTGTCAGCTGCCTCGGGAGTCCTGGAGGTTAACATGGCCCGATAGGACTCCTTCTTCAGCTTGACAGCATCCCTTACTTCTGGTGTCCACCACCGGGTTCGGGGATTGCCGCCACGACAGGCACCGGAGACCTTGCGGCCACAGTTCCGAACAGCTGCGTCCACAATGGAGGTAGAGAACATGGTCCACTCAGACTCAATGTCCCCCGCCTCCCTCGGAAGCTGGGAAAAGCTCTCCCGGAGGTGGGAGTTAAAGACCTCCCCAACAGAGTGCTCGGCCAGACGTTCCCAGCAGACCCTCACCATACGTTTGGGCCTGCCAGGTCTGTCCAGCTTCCTCCTCCACCAGTGGATCCAACTCACCACCAGGTGGTGATCAGTTGACAGCTCAGCCCCTCTCTTCACCCGAGTGTCCAAGACATAGGGCCGGAGATCAGATGAAACGACTACAAAGTCGATCATCGACCTCCGACCTAAGGTGTCTTGGTGCCACGTGCACTTATGGACACCCCTATGCTCGAACATGGTGTTCGTTATGGACAAACCGTGACTAGCACAGAAGTCCAATAACAAAACACCACTCGGGTTCAGATCGGGGAGGCCGTTCCTCCCAACCACGCCCCTCCAGGTGTCACTGTCGTCGCCCACGTGAGCATTGAAGTCCCCCAGTAGCACAATGGAGTCCCCAGTCTGAGCACTCCTCAGTACCTCTCCCAGGGACTCCAAGAAGGCCGGATACTCTATACTGCTATTTGGGCCGTAGGCACAAACAACAGCAAGAGCTCTCTCCCCAATCCGAAGGCACAGAGAGGTGACCCTCTCGTTCACTGGGGTAAACTCCAACACATGACGGCTGAGCTGGGGAGCTATAAGCAAGCCCACACCAGCCCGCCGCCGCTCACCACGGGTGACTCCAGAGAAGTGGAGAGTCCAGCCCCTCTCGAGGAGCTGGGTTCCAGAGCCCAAGCTGTGCGTGGAGGTGAGCCCAACTATCTCTAGCCGGTACCTCTCAACCTCCCGCACAAGCTCAGGCTCTTTCCCCCCCAGCGAAGTGACATTCCATGTCCCAACAGCCAGCCGCTGTGTCTGGGGATCAGGTCGTCGAGGCCCCTGCCTTCGACTGCCACCCAATCCACATTGCACCAGTCCCCTACTGCTACCTCTGTGGGTGGTGAACCCACAGGAGGTCGGGCCCACGTCACCTCTTCGGGCTGAGCCCGGCCAGGCCCCATGGGCAAAGGCCCGGCCACCAAGCGCTCGCATACGAGCCCCAACCCCCAGCCTGGCTCCAGGGTGGGGCCCCGGCTGCGTCATCCCAGGCGACGTCACGGTCCTCAGATTTTTCTCCATAGGGGTTTTGGTGAACTGCTCTTAGTCTGGCCTGTCACCTAGGACCTGTCTGCCTTGGGAAACCCTGACAGGGGCATAATGCCCCCGACAACATAGCTCCTAGGATCATTCAAGCACACAAACCCCTCCACCACAATAAGGTGGCAGTTATACAGATATAATTTGAAACTTAACAGATATAATTTGAAAATCATCAGTGAAATATTGTTGGAGTACCCAACTCCAGGACTGGAGGGTTGGAGTACAATACAGTTTGATTGTACCTGATTGTAGATTGTGCTTGACCTGTCTTCTGATTATGGCACTGGGATTTACCAGATCATTTTCACTCTTGCTGATTTGGGGATAGAGAACTGCACTCTTACGTGGTTGTTAGGACTTACAAGCTTACGATTGCTGTTCCTCAGGGGTCAGGTTCACTTTTGTTCTCCCATTGAAATAAATCACTGAGCTGAGTGATCACATCTCATGGCTTCACTTATCACTGCAGCACCAATAACACATAGCTTTACTTATCTTTCAAATTTTCATGTTGCTCATAAGCTATCAAACTGCCTTTTTGATATATCTTCCTGGATTAAGACACATCATCTGAATCTCAATCTTGATAAAACTGATTTGAGATGACTGACCTGACTTCTCCGATGACATCACATCAGCAATCAGAGCTTGCAGGTTTCTTCTGTACAATAACAGAAAGCATACAACCTCTCTGGCCACAGAACCTGCTCAACTGCCTATACAAGCTCTAATTAAGCAATACTGCATGAGCAAGTGTGTGGTTATACTTAATACTAGCATGGCTGTGATTTGGCCGTAGGCACAAACCCATAGGGATAGTGCCATAGGTAATCACAACTGTGCTGATATTCAGTTTAACCACACTCTTGCCCGTGTGATTTTGCTTTTATACATCAGATTTATAAACAAGAAACTAATATTGAATAACTGACATTTTGGACACAATATGAACATGTTCTATTTATTTTTGTTCTGCAAATGGAAATAGATACTGAAGGAGCCACACTCACTTTCTAGCATTTTGGCCAGCTAGCTCACAGTGATTTGTACATTCCAGTTAAAGCTGCTTCTGGGCAAATTGGCATCCTTTCTTCGTTTTCATCTTCATCTTACAAGCTTTCAGATTTTATATCAAAAATTATATGCCTGAAAAATACTGTTTGCCATGTCTGCTGACAATATTGCTAATACTACTGTAGTAACCATTTCAAAATAGGATGTGGAATATTTTATGTAGTAAACACAGACAAGCAGAGTGATGTCCCAGTGCAGTTATGCTAAATATAAGCACTCTTGGAATGCTGCTAGACCAATCAAATTAGTGGACCGGAACTAACTGTTGAATAATCATTTTAATTTTTTTCGCGGTCCAAATCCTGTGCTCTGATTGGCTGGCGATCGGGTCCATATCCTATGGTACGGACCCCAGTTACGAACCCCGGTTATGGACCTCTGGCGACTCGCTCGTTCACAACAAACATAGTAGCATTTTTTGTCAACATTTTTTAAATAAGATTTATTTATAAGATTATCAAAAATCTTATAAATTTTTGCCAGCATTTCTCAGGAGAATAGCATTAATTTTACAGCATGGATAGTGATAATTACAGTGTTCACAGCGAAAGCGAGTTTTACTACCCTGAGGAAGAAGAAATAAAAGAAAACATTTCAGGAGAAAGCTAAAAACCTCTAACTTGCTAACAGTTTGATCTCATTAGTTAATGAGGCCCATTTTGGACCATGTTATCCTAATACATAATATTACGTTAGGTAAAAACTTTAAACCAGTAACCAGTAAACCTCTTCTTCAAAACTTTAAACCAGTAACCAGTAAACCTCTTCTTCAAAGTTTCACCAAATGGCTTTATTTATTGCAATATAAAAGTCATAATACTGCATAACTTTGGTCGAGCAAAAACACGGCTGAATCCTGAATGACTCAGTTTTGTATAAATAGGGGACTACATAGGCGGCAAAATGTAGTTTTTTTCCTGCCATGGAAGTGCACTTGTATACTAAAGAGGAAGCAATTTGCATTAATGGTGGCTCGGCTCGGTTTTCCCTTTCGGGCACTCTCGTTTTCTGTTACAATTTGGTAAAGAAAAAAATAAATATATTATTTACCAGCTTAAGGTCAGTCCGTATGGTGAAATACCGTGACCTCGGCCCAGAGGGCCTTGCTCAGTACTTTCAAGACCTCAGTCACGGTATTTCACGATACGGACCTCCCAGCTGGTAAATAACATATATTTATTATATGGGAATGAGTGTTTTACTGAGAAAGGCTCCACTCGTAATTTTCATATGAGCTACATCTGGGACATGGAGATCCAAAACTGTGAAATAAATCTCTATATGTCACTCGTGAGGAAATTGATGAATTGTTTTGATAAATTTGGGTACTTTTTGTTTGTGAATGTGTTTATATAAAAAAAAGAAAATCACACGTTGGCTTGAAGTGTCATGGTCCTACCTGTGGGTTTCTCTCTTCAGGTAACATCTCCACTCAGCATTACCAGCCACGCCCGCACTCACTTCTTATTATTAACTCCCAGTGGCTGTCATTGGCTGTTACCAATCACCTGTTTCCCCCCATGTGTATTTAAGCTGCAGTCCTCTCAAGCTTCTGTGTCAGATCATCTGCAACTCTTAGCCTGATTACCTGCTCTGTGTTCCTACTACTCTGACTCCTGAAATTGTTCTGCTCTGTTTGACTCTGTCTGCTCTCTAGCCCCGGTATCCTGATCTGCCTTCTGTCCCGTTGACTCTGCCTCTTGCCTGCCCCTCTTGTACCTTCGCCTGATCTCCAGCTCGCTCAGCCCTGCTGCTAGCCTGCCTCTCCATCTACCTGGTTTTGCTCTCTAACTCCTGCCTGCTGAGGGACTGCTCGCTGGGAGACTGCCTGAAACCCAAGTTCTATGAGCCTACAGCCACAGCTCTCTGACTACGCCAGATCCTGTTGGGTCTCAGAAGCTAAGCAGGGTCAGGCCTGGTCAGTCTTTGGATGGGAGACCTCAGATGTCACCTCCAGCCATCCCTGCTGCTCAGCTCTCTTGCCACTGGACTTCACCCACACACATTCTCCCAACTCCCTATTATTAATAAACTGTGGTTTTGAGCGCATTTGAGCTCCTCTCCTGTCTGTTCCGTGACAGAACAATCTGACCACAACATGGAGTCAGTGCCTGAACCCTCTGCCCTAGACCGGCTTCAGCGCATCGAAGATGATGTCAGTCGGATGTCTGCCGACATTGCAGCCCTGATCCAGCTTGGTCAGCAGCAACAGCTCCAGCAGCAGCAACAAAGATTGGACCAAGCACTCCAGCTGCTCACCGCCCAACCACCGCAGTCCCTCATTGCATCAGCCCCGTCATACCCGCCACTGACGTGCCAGCTCCGGGAGGTGCTCCTGCTACACTCGAGGCTCTGAAACCCAAGGTCGGCAGTCTGGAGCGTTTTGATGGTGACCCCTCCCAAGTCTGTGCCTTCCTGACCAGTTGCCGGTTGCTGTTCGACCTGCAGCCCAGAACCTTCGCGTCGGAGGCAGCGAAGGTGGCTTTCGTCATCACTCGTCTGACTGGCCGTGCCCGCCTGTGGGGGACTGCTGAGTATGAACGCCGGACACTGGCGTGTGCCTCCTTCACCTTGTTTTCAGCGGAAATGACTAAGGTCTTCGACCTGGGCTCATCGTCAGTAGAGGCATCCGGAGGACTGATGAGTATTCGCCAAGGCAGACAAACAGTGGCTGACTACTCGATCGATTTCCGGACCTTGGCCCGGCGCAGCAAGTGGGGCACGCAGGCGCTGGTGAACGCCTTTCTGCACAGCCTGGCCGACTACATTAAGGATGAATTGGTCTCACACGAACAACCATCGACACTCGATGAGGCCATTGCCCTGGCCGTCCACATTGACCGCCGGGTCCAGACCCGTCGACAAGAGACGGCCCGCCAGACTCAGTCAGTCACCAGTGCATGGAGTAACCCAGCCCCTTCTACGTCTCCTGCTGCTTCTCCGCCGAGCCTTCTGGACCAGGCAGAGCCCATGGAGATCGGCCGTGCTTCCCTCAGCCCGGCAGAGCGCCAGCGTCGGATCACCTCCAATCTGTGCCTGTACTGTGGGGGTGACGGTTACCATGCTGCATCTTGCCCAGTAAAAGCGACGAGCGCACTGGACATGGGAGGGGTCCGGCTGGGCTCAATGAGCATCCAGTCCTCCACCAGCCAAAAACCTATGCTCCAAGTTCATCTTCGTCTGTTGGATTCCACCCACACCCTGACCGCCCTGGTTGACTCTGGCGCTGAGGCTAACATCATGGACACAGAGCTTGCGCATCAGTTGGGTCTGCAAAGCCTTCACTTATCCTCTCCCATTCCAGCCAGGGCGCTGGATGGCCATCTCCTTGGCACCGTTGCCCGCCTCACTGCCCCGTCCCGATGACTCTGTCAGGCAACCACCACGAAACCATCCAGTTTCACCTGCTCCGTTCCCCTGACCAACCTCTCATCCTGGGCTATCCATGGCTCCGCCAACACAGTCCTCACCTCGACTGGGCCACTGGCGCGATAAGAGAATGGGGCAAGGACTGCCACCAGACCTGCTTACAAGCCACCACTCTAACCCCCCGTACTCCACCTGCCAGCTCTGCTCCCTCCAAGGACCTGCCCCTCCAGGTGGAGTCTCGTAAGCTAGCACCTCGGTTCGTCGGACCATTCCCTGTCCAGAGGATAATCAGCCAGTCTGCTGTCCGGCTCCGACTGCCCAAGTCCATGAGAGTGCACCCCACCTTCCACGTCTCTAAGATCAAGCCAGTACATGAGAGCCCGCTGGTCCCAGCTGCACCTCCTCCTCCTCGTCTCATCGACGGTGGCCCGGTCTACTCCGTCTGGCGACTGCTGAAGTCACAACACAGGGGCCTCCAATACCTGGTGGATTGGGAGGGCTATGGTCCTGAGGAGAGGATGTGGGTTCCTGCTGGAAGGATTCTGGATCTGGCCCTCATCGCCGACTTCCATCGGCTACACCCCGACCAGCCCTCCATCCGACGGGGCCGATGTAGGGGTTCTCACCATGTGGATCCACTCCCAGACCCTGCTCCTGCTCCAACGCCTGAGCCTGACACCGAACCGAATCCTGGGCGTGGGTCCTGGGATGACGATTCTTCTGACGGTGAAGAGGGTGCGGAGGCTATGGACACTGACCAATCTGAGGAGTTCTAACCCTCCACCGGTATTCCCCCTCCTCCTGCCCGTCTTTGGTGATCTGTGGCTAGGGACTTCTGGGGCCATCCCTTGAGGGGGGGGGTTCTGTCATGGTCCTACCTGTGGGTTTCTCTCTTCAGGTAACATCTCCACTCAGCATTACCGGCCATGCCCGCACTCACTTCCTCTTATTAACTCCCAGTGGCTGTCATTGGCTGTTACCGATCACCTGTTTCCCCCCGTGTGTATTTAAGCTGCAGTCCTCCCAAGCTTCTGTGTCAGATCGTCTGCAACTCTTAGCCTGATTACCTGCTCTGTGTTCCTACTACTCTGACTCCTGAAATTGTTCTGCTCCGTTTGACTCTGTCTGCTCTCCAGCCCCAGCATCCTGATCTGCCTTCTGTCCCATTGACTCTGCCTCTTGACTGCCCCTCTTGTACCTTCGCCTGATCTCCAGCTCGCTCAGCCCTGCTGCTAGCCTGCCTCTCCATCTACCTGGTTTTGCTCTCTAACTCCTGCCTGCTGAGGGACTGCTCGCTGGGAGACTGCCTGAAACCCAAGCTCTATGAGCCTACAGCCACAGCTCTCTGACTACGCCAGATCCTGTTGGATCTCAGCTGCTAAGCAGGGTTGGGCCTGGTCAGTCCTTGGATGGGAGACCTCAGATGTCACCTCCAGCCATCCCTGCTGCTCAGTTCTCCTGCCACTGGACTTCACACGTTCTCCCAACTCCCTTTTCCCCTATTATTAATAAACTGTGGTTTTGAGCGCATTTGATCTCCTCTCCTGTCTGTTCCATGAAATGAAGATATGAAGTTTATCCTCTCATGTTGAAAAACAAGCATTTTTCATACAAAATACATTGCGTATCTGAGTGACATATTTAAATACTATTGGCTGGCTTTGAGTGGTACAATGGTGCTTGAAAGTTTGTGAACCCTTTCTATATTTCCGCATAAATATGACCGAAAACATCATCAGATTTTCACACAAGTCCTAAAAGTAGATAAAGAGAACCCAGTTAAACAAATGAGACAAAAATATTATACTTGGTCATTTATTTATTGGGGAAAATGATCCACTATTACATTTCTGTGAGTGGCAAAAGTATGTGAACCTTTGCTTTCAGTATCTGGTGTGACCCCCTTGTGCAGCAATAACTGCAATGAAATGTTTCCGGTAACTGTTGATCAGTCCTGCACACCAGCTTGGAGGAATTTTAGCCCATTCCTCCATACAGAACAGCTTCAACTCTGGGATGTTGGTGGGTTTCCTCACATGAACTGCTCGCTTCAGGTCCTTCCACAACATTTTGATTGGATTAAGGTCAGGACTTTGACTTGGCCATTCCAAAACATTAACTTTATTCTTCTTTAACCATTCTTTGGTAGAATGATTTGTGTGCTTAAGGTCATTGTCTTGCTGCATGACCCACCTTCTCTTGAGATTCAGTTCGTGGACAGATGCCCTGACATTTTCCTTTAGAATTCACTGGTATAATTCAGAATTCATTGTTCCATCAATGATGGCAAGCTGTCCTGGCCCAGATGCAGCAAAACAGGCCCAAACCATGATACTACCACCACCATGTTTCACAGATGGGATAAGGTTCTTATGTTGGAATGCAGTGTTTTCCTTTCTCCAAACATAATGCTTCTCATTTAAATCAGAAAGTTCTATTTTGGTCTCATCCATCCATGAAACATTTTTCCAGTAGCCTTCTGGCTTGTCCACATGATCTTTAGCAAACTGCAGACGAGCAGCAATTTTCTTTTTGGAGAGCAGTGGCTTTCTCCTTGCAACCCTGCCATGCACATCATTGTTGTTCAGTGTTCTCCTGATGGTGGACTCATGAACATTAACATTAGCCAATGTGAGAGAGGCCTTCAGTTGCTTAGAAGTTACCCTGGGATCAGGGGCGATTTCTCAGAGACAACAAGGGAAGCCGAGCTTCCCCTAAAATTCTCTCCCCAAACTGCGGCATCTACGACGTTGAATTCTCATTAAAACAATAACTTGCATAACATATGCCCAAGATTGTATTTACGTTCATAACTATCCTGTAACTTATTTGAGTGATGTCTGACGAACTTGCAGTTCGCTACGAGAATCACCTTTGCTGCCAGGCTGTAACCAGCATTGCCAGATACTGCTGACGTTTTCCAGCCAAAATATGTTCAAAACCCGCCAAAATGCACTTAAAACCGCCCAATCTGGCAACACTGGCTGTAACCTTTCTTATTTCAATGGGCTCTATGGCTGGCAGCCGGGTATCCATTGCAGTCTATGAGAGGGCTCTGAACAGCCAATTTCGGCTAGTTGTTATTGGTTAAAATCGACAAAATCGTCACTTCCAGGGAAGCCGGGCTTCTCTGGGACTAAACGAGACAGTGGGAGGGACAAGAAGCCGGGCTGATGAAGGATTATTGGAGGTAGTGTTTGAAAGACATGAGGAGGGCAGGCTCTGTACTTCGGCGTTGGCGAGGAACACGGAAGTATGATCAGTCAGTCCCCAGCGGATGTTGAGAAAGTGTAGTCATGTGCCAAAGTGCTGTCCGACTTTCTTTTCATATAAACGTTTCTTCTCATTGATGTCTCTGTACATTACTCTGTAAATAAATGTAAATATTACTCGTTGTGCTCCGTTAACTTTCATCCATTCTATCAGTTTGATCATTCGCGAATTCACTCATTTATTTCATTTGTAGTTCAATTTGGTTGTAGGCTAGCTTGAGCCTTATTGGGATCTGCAGTGCTAGCTGCTAACAGAAATTGGTGAAGTCTCTGGAAAGCACAACCAGCTAGTATGACAGGGTCACAGACCATTTTCTGGAAAAGGAGAGGAGGGCAGAATTTGTGTATAAATAGTGTGCATCATATAATGTTCATGAATCTGAAGTGTGTATATTGTTCAGTAATGTTAAGAGAATGGTGGGCTCTGTGTTATAGGTTATACCTGGGTATAATATTCAAGGTTCTGTGTGTTGCATAGCCTACCTGGTTATGAATTTCCAGACTGTGTTGCAGAAGATGTTCAAGGATATGTTGCACAGCTGGGTGTTGTGTTAAAGACTCTGTGTTGCATATCAGGGTATGATGTTCAAGGCTCTTTGTTGAATAGCTAGTGATTTTTGGATGTTTGATATTTTTGATTAAGGATATGAGGCACTAGCCTGGCAAGCCAGACTATAACATGAACGCTACGTTCACACTGCAAGGCTTAATGCTCAATTCCGATTTTTTTGTGAAATCCGATTTTTTTGTGAGGTCGTTCACATTAACAAATATATGCGACTTGTATGTGATCCTCAGTATGAACGAAAAGCGACCTAAAAGTGTTCCGCATGCGCATTGCAGGATACGACGACGTCACACGCAGTGAGCATGGCCAGTGTTTACGGAAGTAAAACCGCCCGGTTGCGGTATGACCCATCCAATCTAGCTTGAATAGCTGCATCCCCCCAAATGGAAATCAGCTCCCTAACCTCTGCGTCCTTCCATTGAGAAGATTCAGAACCTTCACAGCCCGAAGCGTCCCTCACATTGATGTCATGCGCAGGGGCGCAGATACGTTTTTTGAACTGGGGGGGACAAAGCTGCCAGCAAACCAACCCCAACCCCGATATGCCTGTCAAACTTGTTGTTAGTAACCATAGCAACCAAGCTCGAGCTCGCAACCTGTGCAGTCTGCGCAGCTCAACCAACCGAATATCAGTCTTTGTTTTATGTGAGTTGTTGCAACTATGTATACACTGCTGTGCACCTCAATAAACCGAATGGTAATTAGTCTTTTGATTTTTCCGTGAGGTTTGCCTTATGCAAAGAAAGACAGCATAGACATTTTTTCCTCCCTATAAGTGGGGGGGACCGAACGAGGTGAATTTAAATCTGGGTGGGACGAGTCCCCCCCTCTATCTGCGCCCGTGATTATGCGCCATGTTGTTGTAACTTTTTTTGAGAGACCCGCCGCCTACTTCAGCGCAGAATAGTGACGTTTGTGGCTTGCTGATGACGTGTAAGTCGGATGAATGCAACCTGGCGGTTCAGACTGAAGTCGCATATGAAAAGAGCGGATAGGAATCGGAATTAGGACCACATATCCAAACGGCCTGGGTCGGATTTGAAAAAATCGGATCTGTGTCGTTCATATTGTCAATAAAAGATCGGATACAGGTCACATATGGGCGAAAAGATCGGATTTGAGTCACTTCAGCCTGCAGTGTGAATGTAGCCGAAATGTACAAGCAAAAATACTTTCTGCCACTAGGTAGGGTTGTCTAGTTCACTATGCTAATGGGGCACACCTTTCTATGCTTTGATATCCGGCCTACAGGTTTTACGATGAATGCGTAAAATGGGCTTCCCCTGTTTTAAAAACCAGCAGCCGCCACTGCCTGGGATCCTTGTGACCTCGCCGACTATTACACGCCTTGCTCTTGGAGTGATCTTTGTTGGTCAACCACTCCTGGGGAGGGTAACAATGGTCTTGAATTTCCTCTATTTGTACACAATCTGTCTGACTGTGGATTGGTGGAGTCCAAACTCTTTAGAGATGGTTTTGTAACCTTTTCTAGCCTGATGAGCATCAACAATGCTTTTTCTGAGGTCCTCAGAAATCTCCTTTGTTTGTGCCATGATACACTTCCACAAACATGTGTTGTGAAGATCAGACTTTGATAGATCCCTGTTCTTTAAATAAAACAGGGTGCCCACTCACACCTGATTGTCATCCCATTGATTGAAAACACCTGATTCTAATTTTACTTTCAAATTAACTGATAATCCTAGAGGTTCACATACTTTTGCCACTCACAGATATGTAATATTGGATAATTTTCCTCAATATATAAATGACCAAGTATAATATTTTTGTCTCATTTGTTTAACTGGGTTCCTCTTTATCTACTTTTAGGACTTGTGTGAAAATCTGATGTTGTTTTAGGTCATATTTATGCAGAAATATAGAAAATTCTAAAGGGTTCACAAACTTTCAAGCACCACTCTATATCAGATATATTCTATTCAGCTAGCATGATATTGAACGAGTTGAAGACAAGCCAAAATGCTAGAAAGTGAGTGCGGCTCCTGAATGGAATATATCTGATGTATCATGAAAAAAGCCAGCCAATATTTTTATTATTATACATACACATTCGATGAAAGAATTCTAGATTTACAAATAGTTAAGAGGGGGCGCACTTACCAATATTGAATGCTGATTCTGATTGAATGTAATTCAATGTTTTGTCAATCCAATGTACATGTACAAAGTCAAAGTTCTAGCAATAAAAATGGTCCAAGACCAAAAAGCCTGAACAACAACCCAACTTATATACAAGCTATATACAGGTTGACAGTTCAAGTTCACAGTTACTTTTGGTCGTAGTTAATTGTTACATTATAGTTGTCCGAAACAAAAGGGCTTTGCTCAGTGAAGTCCTCTTGTAAAAGTCTCTGTCACTTTTCCTAATCTCAAAGTAGAACTTTGACAATATTTCCGCTATTGCTGTCTTTTCCAGTTTTTCAATGTCCGTTGGTATGTTTTTCTCTTGTAAATATGCGTGAAGAATATCCAGTGACGTTTTGGTAGCCTTTCGAGTGTTCAGCACGTCGCTCTCTTTAAATCTTCCGCTTTTAATGAAGCAAACCTCACGGCCATTTTTGTGTACAAACTGTCACAGTCACTCACTAGTGCAGAAGTTTTACATCTCTGCCGTGTCTCTTTTCCAGTTTTGATGTCTGTTGGTATGTTTTCCTCTTGTAAATATGCGTGAAGAATATATAATGAAGTTTTGGTTGCCTTTCAGGTGTTCAGCACATCTTTAGTTTCAGTTTCCAGTTTATTTATTTTGTGCTTAAACTAAGCACTGAATTAACCCCATCTTCTCTCTCTCCTGGCCAACAAAGAAATGATGTGTGCATGCGCAGCAGAAAAGTTTTGTCATTGGATCTTCGCATGAGCTTTGACGTGTGACATCGTGTTGTCTTGACAATGTGCAATATTACAACAATACTGCACGCTCATTCTCCATTGGGGAGAGTGGCATAATACTTGAAAGATAAGCAATATGCTAACAATATTGCATGCCATAAATAAACCCACTAGAAGGGAACAGAATGCATGTTTTTATTCCATGGAAAAAGTGGCCCATATGTATAATCCATCCATTATCTGTAGCCGCTTATCCTGTTCTACAGGGTTGCAGGCAAGCTGGAGCCTATCCCAGCTGACTATGGGTGAGAGGTGGGGTACACCCTGGACAAGTTGCCAAATCATCACAGGGCTGACACATAGACAAACAACCATTCACACTCACATTCCCCTCTCACACTCACACCTCCCCCCCCAGACATTAAAGACCTATTTACATCCCCTGCTATTCTGCCTCCTCTCGCCTCTGACCCCACACCAGCATTCAAGATCTGTGAAGAAGATGTTTGTCAGCTTTTTCGCAGACAGAAGATCAGGAAGGCACCCAGCCCAGACAGTGTGTCACCCTCCTGTCTGAAGGTCTGTGCTGATCGGCTGGCCCCCATCTTCACCCAGATCTTCAATAGATCCCTGGAGCTGTGTGAAGTCTCCTCATGCTTCAAACGCTCCACAATAATCCTGGTTCCCAAGAAAACCACCATCACAGGACTGAATGACTACAGGCCTGTAGCCCTCACATCTGTAGTCATGAAGTCCTTCGAGAGACTGGTGTTGTCACACCTGAAGGACATCACAGACCCCCTGCTGGACCCCCTGCAGTTTGCCTGCTGGGCAAACAGGTCAGCGGATGATGCAATCAATATGGGACTGCACTACATTCTGCAACACCTTGACTCTGCAGGGACGTACGCCAGGATCCTGTTCGTGGACTTCAGTTCCATGTTCAACACGATCGTTCCAGACATCCTCCACACCAAGCTCACCCAGCTCACCCAGCTCACTGTGCCCTCCTCCACCTGCCAGTGGATTATAAACTTCCTGACTGACAGGAAGCAGCAAGTGAGGCTGGGGAGCGTCACATCCAGCACCCGGACTATCAGCACTGGCGCCCCCCAGGGGTGTGTGCTCTCCCCACTGCTATTCTCCCTTTACACCAACGACTGCACCTCAAGAAATCCGTCTGTTAAACTCCTGAAATTTGCAGATGACACAATGGTCATCGGTCTCATCCGAGATGGTGACGAGTCTGCATACAGACGGGAGGTTGAACGGCTGGTCTGTTGGTGCGGTCAGAACAATCTGGAGCTGAACATGCTCAAAACTGTGGAGATGACAGTGGACTTTAGGAGGAGCCCCCCCACCCTGCCGCCCATCACCATCACCAACAACACTGTGACTGCTGTTGAAACCATCAGGTTTCTGGGCTCCACAATCTCCCGGGACCTGAAGTGGGAGACCAACACAGTCACCATCATCAAAAAGGCCCAGCAGAGGTTGTACTTTCTGCGCCAGCTCAGGAAGCTCAACCTGTCTAAGGAGCTGCTGACACAATTCTACTCTGCCATCATTCAGTCTGTTCTCTGCTCTTCCATCATTGTTTGGTTTGGATCGGTCACCAAGCAGGACAAGAACAGACTGCAACGGACAATAAGGTCTGCAGAGAAAATTATTGGTGTCAGCCTGCCCTCCATCCAAGACCTGTATCTGTCCAGAGTCAGGAAACAGGCAGGTAACATCTCTGCAGACCCATTACACCCTGGTCACAAATTGTTTAAACTTCTCCCCTCTGGGAGACGCTACAGAACACTGTACGCAAAAACAACCAGACACAAGAACAGTTTTTTCCCTCAGGCTGTCTCTGTGATGAACAGCTAAAACCAGACTCAAACATCAGTAACATCAACTGTGAAATATCTGCACACTCATACCGTCATTCTGTGCACACTGTATATTTATATTTACTAAGTCATCCTTGCACTATGCACCATTTTGCACCAAAAAATTAAATTTCCTTGTCTATACATATATTTAATCCTCTACATGTACAGTACATAGCTTTTTTTGTTTGTTTTTGTCTACGCTTTTTTATCTGTTTGTACTAAGAGAGCTAAGTGAAACCAGAGTCAAATTCCTCATGTGTGTTCACATACCTGGCAATAAAAGTGATTCTGATTCTCACCTATGGTCAATTTAGAGCCACCAATTAGCCTAACCTGTATGTCTTTGGGGGAAACTGGAGCGCCCGGAGGAAATCCACACAGACACGGGGAGAACATGCAAACTCCATACAGAAAGGCCCTCACCGGCCGCTGGGCTCGAACCCAGGACCTTTTTGCTGTGAGGCACCCTCAGTATATATAATAATTTCTGATATTTCATTCAGATAACGTCACTCCCAATGTTTTCCTGCTGACTGGACATGTGTTGTCAAAATGGCGAATGGTTCAAAATGAAAATTCTTTTGGTTAACTTGATTTTTTGTGGATGTGTCCATATCATATAAAGAACACTACACTGTAGCATAAAGATGTGAAGTTAACTTCTCATGTTGAAAATAGTTTCACTCATTCGCTTTACTCACTCATAAATATATTCACCACTCGAAGATAAACTTCATATCTTCATGCAACCATGTAATATCCTCTATATAGACATGAGTACTGTAACTCTATTCTTGCTGGTCTCGCTACATGCTGTATATATACCTTTTTGGCCCTAAAAAGGTACACATAGTTACCTTGAAATCCAATAATGAGCCCTAGGGGGTACATTAGTGTAGATTGTACCTTGAGGGACAGAAATGGACTCTTACTCTACCCCTATTTCTGACAGTGTACTTTGGTGGTAGAATGAGCTTCCTCTCTCACTCTGAAAAGTCAAGTGTCTCTATTCCTTCCACAACTCTTCAAGCAGTATCTAAAATAGCACCTTACTTTGCACTTGCCTTGCATTATTTGCTTTTTGTGTTTTTATTTCTTTAATTTGTGACTATATATGTACTTAGGTTTAAAATTTTCTCTTGTCTCTAGAGTTCAGGTTTTGAATCATTGCAAATAAGCTAGCTGCTTTGTATCACTGCACCTTTATCTGTTGTCTATGTGCACATCATAGCTTCTTCACTGGAATTCTCAAGATTTAATTTTCCACCTACATATCATCAAGGCCACAGACATGCCTTTTATGTTACATATAGAGGTAGTATATGCTTTTAGCAGTTTAGCTATTCAACAATCAATGGGCTTAGGAAAAACACTGAGCAGGCAAACTCCATATCTGTCAGTGTGACCAGCAGTGGTTATTCAAGACCATGTAAATTATCTCTCCTAATTCCTCTAATACAACAGTGAGTGGCAAATGTATTCAGACACATGGAAACATAAAATTGTATGTACTCATTCATGCATGTATTTATAAGCATAAACAAAGATACATTTAACAAACAAAATTGAAGGGAAGAAATAATCCTGACACCACAAATTACCAGTGTTGGTACAGTGCAAAGCTGTTTCTGGCAATTATAGCTTCAAGATCTCTAAGGTAAGAATTAATAAGATTTTTACATCATTGTGATTCTTAAATAAGTATTTTAGGGAATTGGCTATGTGGTCTAGCGCTGTCGCCTCACAGCAAGAAGGTCCAGGTTCAAGCCCCGTGGCCGGCAAGGGCCTTTCTGTGTGGAGTTTGCATGTTCTCCTCGTGTCCACATGGGTTTCCTCCGGGTGCTCCGGTTTCCCCCACAGTCCAAAGACATGCAGGTTAGGTTAACTGGTGACTCTAAATTGACTGTAGGTGTGAATGTGAGTGTGAATGGTTGTCTGTGTCTATGTGTCAGCCCTGTGATGACCTGGCAACTTGTCCAGGGTGTACCCCGCCTTTCACCCGTAGTCAGCTGGGATAGGCTCCAGCTTGCCTGCGACCCTGTAGAACAGGATAAAGCGGCTAGAGATAATGAGATGAGATGAGATAATGATTGAACAGTCATGGAACTGTTGGCATGGGACAGAATGTGACAGATCTGTTTGGCCAAAAGGACAGATATGAATGGGAAAGAAAACTTAATAAAAGACATGATTATAACTTTGACATTTAGCTAATATGTTTATTGAAATTACACCTGTGGTTTTTCAAATATTATTTTAAAATCTCACCATATTTACACCCAGCAGCCAGATATCTGTAAATACGATCCCTTATTTCTGCCCTTGTGTGAGTGCCAGTTGGTCCAGGGTGTGGGTTTGTTTTGGGTGATCAGCAAAATCCTTGACTTGATATTTCACACAAGAGGTCTACTGACTTCCTGAAATACCCACAAACTTGTGCCACTGGTCGTCTGTCATTTCGATGATTTCGTTGAAAGCTGTATAAGTTAAGCTCCATGTCTGCATAATGCTGGCTTGTTTGTGAAGTTACACAAGGCTTCATGAACCTTCAACCTTGTGGCAGGCAATGCTGAATAAATGCAATTTCAGTTTGTGGAGAAAAGTTACCAACATTGGCAAATATTGCCAACAAATATACACATTTGAGCTGCTTCTGTTTTTAAGGTAAATGCTCTGTTAAGTTTGGATTTTTAAATAAATAAATGAATAAATGAATAAAGATGCAAATCTGTGCTAATAATTGATCTCATCCCAGAAAAGTCATGTACCTATTTAGGCTACTTATGTTATCCATGTATATATTTTGCCCCATTAAAAACATCTTTTCTCAGTAGAAAGTAAGATTCAAGACACATTTTCTTTTAGGTGAATAGGTGTTTATATACAAATGATTAATAATTCTGTTTTTTGTGTCGCTATCTTTTGTTAGGCGGGCAATACATGACAATAACTGTTCATTTACAAGGAAGATCAGGATAAAAGCTGATGCTCTGTAAAGCACACCACACTCATTTTAAAGCAGTTTTACTGTATTTAGTGCCTTCTGATTCCACATTACAGTACATTGATAAATGCTCAGAAGTGATACAGAAAGACAAGGGAATTTCCACTGTTTGAGTGATAGATGATATATCACAGAGAAATGAAAGTGAAAATCTCATTCATTCAGGTAGCAGAATTCAACACGCTTTTTTCAAGTCAGAACAAACATGCTGAACTTTAAGTCTCTCTCTCTCACACACACCCCACACACCCACCAAAACCAGTCTAATTAGTCACTCCCTTATAGATGTGGGTACAATTCAATTCCAGTTTGTGTTAATCATTTTTCTTTTAATAATTAATTTAATATGAACCATGTACACTACATTTCACTTAAAAAAAAGCAGGAATAACATAATGTACATTATTCATTCAAATGAGAATGGACAAATTAAGCCACTCTACTGCAAAGACAAATTTAGTCCTTTGCCCTCATTCACAAGACCTTAAACTACTTAAAAATACACAATTCACATATTCACCATCACATATACTGCCCGAGTAGTTCTGTGTGGAGATTGTCACTGATCATGCTAGTCCGGTTTACCTCCTTCCTTATGCCGTGTTCATGGTAAAGTGCCATCCGTTGTAAGAGGCGTTTACATGCCATACATGCCAGTCCCCCAGCAAAAAATTTTTATGACGCAATACGGTGCATTGAACCCATCTGAGTGATGGTCAGTGGGGGAGGATATGATATGAGTTAGATCTAGATAGCAATTGTATTGTAATTGAATGGCTGAAACTGAAAATAAAGCTGACACTGGGTGAACATCAACTGGTTGTTTTATTCTTGTTCCATAAATATGTCACTAACATAGTTGAATATTAATTATAATAAGTCTTCAATCAAAAACAATCTCAGCAACTTTGGCACACAAAAAAAATGTCATTAATATTACCAAAAAAGAGTGACTTTCAGGGAGGCCTGTAAGTGCCAGGAAATGCACAAGAATGCATCTCCAAGCATGTAGAGCCTGTGAGCTTTCGGGGGCCTAAGGTGGGCACCGTTATGACTGATGCCACTACACTGATATTTTGGTCTAGTTAGAACCCTGACTCATATACTTCATTCAGAAAATTCACACATTTTGCTAGAAAAGTAATAAGGCAAACTGCATTATTTCATTACAAAGTATTATCTAACCAACAGGTCATGTTGACAGATTTATACAGTTGTTTTTTGTGTCTGTGGCAGTGTTGTAGTCAAGTCACTAAACCTCGAGTCCAAGTCCAGTCTCGAGTCCCCAGTGTTCAAGTCTGAGTTAAGTCCAAGTCATTAAAGAAAACAGTCGAGTCCACTATTGATCCGAGTCAAGTCCGTGAACAAGTCTCCAAATGCACCATTTGACGGTGGCTGTTGCTGCCTTTATGTGAAACTGTCTCTGCTACCATGTTGGACTAACGTTACTGCTTGACTGCCTCATTTTAGTTAATAGGCTACAGATAAAAAGCTTGTTCATCACTCAGCAAGCAAGCCCCGCTATCAACAGAGCAATGAACATACGTAGCAGGTCACTTCCTTCTCTGGGTGGAGTCTTGCCAAATGACGATTGAAGTTCGAGGTTGTCCCCATCATCTCCTCGATAGTTCTTCTACATATAGAACACATAGCAGTTCATTTTTTCACACTGCATGAGAAGTCTCATCTCATTATCTCTAGCCGCTTTATCCTGTTCTATAGGGTCGCAGGCAAGCTGGAGCCTATCCCAGCTGACTACGGGCGAAAGGCGGGGTACACCCTGGACAAGTCGCCAGGTCATCACAGGGCTGACACATAGACACAGACAACCATTCACACCTATGGTCAATTTAGAGTCACCAGTTAACCTAACCTGCATGTCTTTGGACTGTGGGGGAAACCGGAGCACCCGGAGGAAACCCACGCGGACACGGGGAGAACATGCAAACTCCGCACAGAAAGGCCCTCGCCGACCACAGGGCTCGAACCCGGACCTTCTTGCTGTGAGGTGACAGCATTAACCACTACACCACCGTGCCGCCCGCATGAGAAGTCTGTATAAGCAAAATGGACAATCCTAGGGGCTTCTCTCCAGGCATTTTAGCACCATTAGTATTAGGTTATTCCTGAACATGACACATGAAAAGGTAAATGTGCATTCTCTTGCATGAAATTAGTATAAAAATTAATGTAGACATAAATATCTTACGCCAAATTACAGTATTATGGTATGTTACAAAAATAAAGAAAAAATTTGAGTCCTCATCTCCAATTTATGAGTCCGAATGCAGTTAATGCACGAGTCCAAGTCAAGCCATGAGTCCTTAAAATTAGGGCATGAGTTGGACTTGAGTTCAAGTCCTGGACTCTAGTATTACAAGCCTGGTCTGTGGAACATGTTCCCATATATCTCACGGATATTAACTTTCTAAGTAGATAAATTAAGTTTCTATTAGTTTAAGATGAATAACTATAGCAGCTGGGAAAGACTGAAAGATTTCGAGACTGAGTAGCTTTGTAATGATGGATCTGATTGAAAATTTGAAGAATCAGTTTTTGTGCTGCCTGATTTTGAAGATGCCGAAGCACCTGAGACTAGGAAGCAGATGTACCTGTCTACACCTTATATGTCCACTTAAATCAACAGTCAACATACTAATGGGCAATTAAATGCAGAGCAGAGGGTGAGCAGATCAGTGTTGGTCATTCACAGGACAGAGCCATTTTTGCAAGTGTGAGACACCCACATAACAAAAGAGTGATGGCTCAGTTCTGGCCCACATTTACCACTTGTTTCTGCCCAAAATAATACCATGCAACTAAACAAAACATGCAACTAAATGCAGTAAATACATTTTAATTGCCTTAAAAGACAGCAGGTGCAACATGTTGTGTAAATACAGGAGCCTATAGCACTTACAAACTGATATAAATATGATGCATGTAATAATGAAGACATGATGCTTATAAGATGTCTAAAATTTATGAGGAGAAAGTTTAGAGCCCCAGTCTTTCTTTACCACCTATTTAAATGAAAATATACCTTCTTCCCCCAAAAGAGCATTTTTAATCTATGTGATTACTGAGCATCAATCGATTGATCTATCTATCTATCTATCTATCTATCTATCTATCTATCTATCTAACAGCAAATAATTTTATTCTAATTTATCCCTATGATCAATGAAATGTGGGACATTTGGTTTGTGTGGGATTACTTTCAAACCTACAATTTTCAGGGCTCTCCTATGTAATGCAGGATGGAAGATCAGTAAGGACGAAAGACTGTATCCTCAATATACAGTCAGCACATACCCATCCATCCATTATCCGTAACCGCTTATCCTGTGCAGGGTCGCGGGCAAGCTGGAGCCTATCCCAGCTGACTATGGGTGAGACGTGGGGTACACCCTGGACAAGTCGCCAGGTCATCACAGGGCTGACACATAGAGACAAACAACCATTCACACTCACATTCACACCTACGGTCTATTTAGAGCCAACAGTTAGCCTAATCTGCATGTCTTTGGACTGTGGGGGAAACCGGAGCACCTGGAGGAAACCCACGTGGACATGGGGAGAACATGCAAACTCCACACAGAAAGGCTCCTATCGGCCACTGGGCTTGAACCCAGAACCTTCTTGCTGTGAGGTGACAGTGCTAACCACTACACCACCGTGCCGCCCTCAGCACATACCCTGGCTGGCTTAATTAGTTCCTGAAAGCAATCATACAAGACCTCTTGAGTGACAGTGAACTAATATGGCTAGGAGAATTATGTTGCTAATTGTCAGGGTTACTCCCATGTGCATGAAATTGGCAGGGCAGTTCCTTTTAGTGCAGGTTTTATGGTGAACCCCTCTAATCATCAATTTATATTTATAATCAATCAGAGATATAATTTTTTTATTAGCACCTTCTGCCAAGAGTGTTGCAAAAGTGTCAGTGTTGTGCCAGTAGGATAAAAATAAGAATAATAAAAAGCAGACGCTAAAGAAGGCAACTGGACTTGCTTGCTTTCAAGCAAGTCCAGTTGCCTTTTCAAGCAAGTCCAGTTGCCTTCTTTAGCACCTACGGTTTACGATGACATGGAAGAATGAGAACCTTCACAGATAAATAAAAAGCAGGGCTGACACTGCAATTTAAAGATATTTCACACTGATGCAAGGTTATCTTTTTCTTTACAGATTTCAGCTAGCTAGCTAGTTACCCAACAAAATGATAGTCCAGTGATAGCACCATTGTGGAACATGCAGCTGATGTACATTTTTAAATAGACGACTTTTAAGACTAGAACAAATTTAGGTGTAGAATCATATTGCATAGTGGACACTACAATAAAAGCAACAGATATTGAATTTACTGTATTCTCAAATACTTCTGTGTATAACATGCATTAGAAATGTGCACCAGGACTGAGATTCCACAGGACCAAAACAAAATATTGTGCGATTAGATGGTGTTTCCTTGATCAGGATTGATCAGAATTCCTTCAGAAGTGGGTGAGAGGGGGATTTAAAACTTGCACTCGTGTGTGTGTGTGTGTGTGTGTGTGTGTGTGTGTGTGTGTGTGTGTGTGTGTGTGTGTGTGTGTAATTACAACTAAAATATTTTATTGCAAATCATGGTTGTATTTTTCCCTAACCTACTCTGAACTTTTCATAGGCATATTCATTTTTATTTCTTCTCCTATTCAGTGGATTAGTTTAGAGTAGGCCTACATCTTAAAGGACTTCTGGGTAGCTTAATGTCTAGAACTCACTGAACAGGTTGTAAATGATACAAGCTGTCTCTAGAGATTCAGACTAAATCAAGCATGACATTATTAGCATTCTTGAGGAAGCATGTTTGATTTGAAGTTAGAAAAGAATTTGTCACTGTCCACCTTTACTCTGAGGATGATTCACCCTATCTGAAGCCGATCTTTCCTTTACCCCATTTGGATAAGAGCCAAAACAAGCTTTTCTTTCTCTGAAACATCCCATTAGGTGCTTTAATACATTGCTATGGATAAGCGCATCTGCTAAATGCCATTCCTTTAATAGCTCTTATTTCTCATTTTATATCCATCCGTCCATCCATTTTCCGTAACCGCTTACCCTGTGAAGGGTCGCAGGAAAGTTGGAGCCTATCCCAGCTGACTATGGGCAAGAGGTGGGGTACACCCTGGACAAGTTGCCAGATCATCGCAGGGCTGATACATAGAGACAAACAACCATTCACACTCACATTCACACAAACAGTCAATTTAGAGCCACCAATTAGCCTAACCTGCATGTCTTTGGACTATAGGGGAAACTGGAGCACCCTGAGGAAACTCATGCAGACCCGGGGAGAACATGCAAACTCCACACAGAAAGGCCCCCATCGGCTACTGGGCTCAAACCCAGAACCTTCTGGCTGTGAGGTGACAGTGCTAACCACTACACCACCGTGCCACCCTTTCTCATTTTATAGTAACTCAAAAAAGTTTTTTTTTTTTTTTTATTACATCAAACATTTTTTCCAAGCATGAAATCAGATGTGCTTTAAAACCCAATGGTCATTTTTTGTCTACAATTAGTCAATAAATTAAATATTATATTTTTAACTTTATTACATATTATAAATATTGTACCTGATAAATATATAGATGAATGTACTCCCGGGGGGGACCCTTCATATTAAAGTTTATATCTTTGGACTACAACATTTCAAACTGTCTGACTGATTAGTTGCAGTACAGTTAAGGAGTGACTGGCAGTTGGAGTAAAAGTGCCCCTGAATGATTCCCTCATTTCTTGGAATGTCTGCCTCTCTCATATCCAGTTGAGGTGAAAGCAACAGAAGTGGGATGAGATTGGTGAGGCACCAGTGAAAACATGATTTAGGCTAATTGCAAAATGAGGCTTTAAAGAATCCACGGTAAAGGGTAAAAATATTTGTGCATATTATAATCATCTTGTGCCTCCAAGTTCCTTATCTGATAAACTTGTTAATTTTTTTCTTGTGAGACAGCAGACATTTGTCTGTTCCATCACATTAAAATGAATGCACATATGTTTTGTGCTCATCTCTGTCACTTGTGTTTTAATACAGATATTGATGTTTGTGTTTGTACAGTTGATGGCAAATGCCCCCCCTCCCCTTTTTTGAATAGGGAAAATGAAAATTCGACATATATTTTACAACTTAAAAGTTTTACAAATAAAATATAAGCATGTTCTGCCGCAAGACACAAATCCAAAATATAAGGCAAAATTAATAGAAAATTTTGAATGAAGTTTTGTACTTGTGATAATAAACAAATGTCAGACAAACTCCATAAATGTCTTCATCCATAAAGGTATGCAAACTTTTGCACTGGACTGTACACAAGTAGGGTTGAGAGCACAGAGTTGGTCAGACAGTAGGATATGAACTTTTGGCATTGCAATGAAATTATATTACTTTAGTACTGCAGGTTAATGATGATGAGAATAAATGTCACTGTGTTTTTGTTATTCCTCATAAATTATTTTGGAAACATTGAAAAAAAATGAAAAAAAAAAAAACTGCAGTAATTTGCTTACAAATATTAAACCTGCAGATGTACCAGGTCATTCTGGTTTCATTCAGCAGTGTTTCTGGACCGAGTTATATTATGATGACTACGGTGAAGTGCAGTAAATTGAATTTTGTTCTGAAGTAGATGACAAAGGTGGATATCTTAATTTACACAACTTCACTATGCATTTTAAAAATTTTAAATGAATGCTATGATTTAGTTATATAATGGCATACGAAATAAACTCATGTGTGTCCGTCTGTGTATATATATATATATATATATATATTAATGAATTTTATATATATATATATATATATATTAATGAATTTTATATATATATATATATATATATATATATATATATATATATATATTAATGAATTTTTTATATATATATATGTGTGTGTGTGTGTGTGTGTTCGAGTCGTGCATGAGCTGATATGTGCCTCGTTGGCCTATAAGCCATGTACGACGAGCTTGAGTGGCATAACTATTTTATTCTATCCACATTCACTGGATTTTGAGAAACAGAACATTTTTAGTTTTTGCAAATTTACTAAATATCTAAAAACTTTATACAAAATTAGGCAGACTTCTTAAAAACCTATTGATGGCTATATGAATTGACTTTTTTTTTGTAGAAAGTGCCATCTTGTTGTCATGCCAAGGTATAGAATAGCTTTAGACATTTATTTAATTCTTCCTTGGACATTTCAGTTCTGTAATTTTCAAACTTCTTTGAGCATTTGAACCAGTCTAAAAAAATTCAACAATGTTTAATTCTTAAAGATGAAGAATGTAAATAAACCTGTGAAATGACAGTAGCAATTTGTGAAAAATGCTGTAATAATAATTCTTGAAAAATAAAAAGATACATTCTGACTATCAAATACTTTCATTACATATTTTGTTGCTTTTTTGTGTTTTTTATGGTTTTGTTTTTGAATAGAATTTTTATTTCGTCCTCAGTTGGTTCAGCAACACGTGCCGCCATTTTATTTTTTTCTACTCATGGTACATGACCTGATAGCCGAGTAGCAGAGTTGCCAATCGGAGCGCGCAATTGCTCATATATATATATATATATATATATATATATATATATATATATATATATATATATACACACACTTTATACTCATTAATGTCATGTTCTGCTGACAGTACTTAACAATTTATTTGGTTTAATATTTTTCAAATGTCATATCCAAGACCTAAGACTTACCTCTGACCCTGAGTTCAATGAGTGAGCAGAGGTCTACCCAGTCCAACATCTTCTGGAACCAGTGCACCACCTTCTGGACATGACTGGAACAACACGTTACCCATGACGAGAAAGCTGAATACTTAAGAACAATAAGGATGAGCATAACGAAAGACTGAACCTCACCCAACAGACATAGGCCTAATAAGCCTTTTTTTTTTTTGCATGTGACATTATGCTCTCTTCACTCAGGTTTGGAAATTTTGCATGATATACAGATTGGTGACAAATTAAAGGAAACAAACTAAAATCAATGAGTGAAGAAACATTACAAGTGCAGATGCTTTTGGACAAGTGTAGTGCATGATACAATTAAGTAATGAACAACATGCCATGCTCTGTGGCGTGTATAATAATGCTAAGCAATTTTGAATCAAGCTGGCAACAGAAAAGATCTAAGTGACTGAAAAAATTCTCATTATTGGGGTACAGGTCAAAAAAGTTTCAGTCAGTGACACTTGGGTGTGGTGTAGTGAGGTTTGTAACATTAGCTTAATTTTGAGCACCAACCGGAACCTTGCAAGTTAATGAGTTTTGCCACATCAGCTTCCTGAAAATATTTTTATATATCTTATATTTTATATATTATACAACTCTGTAGTTTAGCTAGATAAAGGTCTCAGTCACATTTGAACAATTTTTTTTTTAAGATATTTTATTTTCACGGACCCCTTGCAATTACACCACGGACCACTAGGGGTCCGTGGACCCCCGGTTGAGAATCACTGCTATAGAGGATGTGCAGTCACGTGACCCGTCCGTGTTTACTCCGTCATATTGGACGGCTTCAGGATTGTTTATCTTGCGCGAGCGTAATGGATCCAGGGAGTAATCCCCAAGAAAATTCGGAAAATACCCCATCTACATCGCGCAATTACTTGTCTAAGTTTGTTCAGCATCTTGAAGCTGACGTGAGGCAGCGTTACGTGGAAAAGTGTTCCAGGTTGGGGATTGCAGATCCGTAGAGTAGAGTGGGGGAAAAAGCCCCCCTTAAGGAAAATTCAGTTTTTCTCCAAGTTGAAATGAACCATGTGTTTAGTTTTAATCATAGTTTTTGATAATAGTGACATGAACAATAATGCCACCTAAAGTTTGCCTAAAGTTAATACTTAATTTTTTTTTTAACAAAAACAAACATTGTGCCAAGGGGGCCTTTTACCCCCCCCCCCCCAGTGGGGTAAAAGGCCCCCTGAGGTGGGGCAACAGGCCCCCTCACTCAAAAAAAGCTGTTTGGATAGCAAAAGTGTTTACTTAAGCCTATAATGTGAAAGAAACAAGAAAATATCCCTGAATTAATGAATAGATGCATTATTTTATTATATTTCGCATTTTAATTTCAATTTTTTTTTAATTTCAATTATTTTTAATATTAAGTTCAGATTACTTGCTTTACTCAACCAGGTAAGCGAGATGTTATTAAAAACTATGTATCTGCTATTCAGAAATGTATGAAATACAGTAATTATGATAAAAGGAAACGATGCCCCCTGGGGGCCATTTACCCCGCCATTAAGGGGGCGTTTTACCCCACAGACTACACTTTTACAAAAAAGGGTCTTACTTTCAAAATGTGATTCAACTTTTTATACCTAATGTATTTTTTTTACGTACTGACTTGTCTGCTCATACCACATACACAGCTGTGATATCTGACGAAATAGCAGCTATCTAAATACAGTTTTACTGATATCTGAAAATTATATCACTTACCATGAAATTTGATTTCTCTCCGCTGCATTGCTGATATGCGATCCACAGTGGATATTTGTATATCCCCGTTGTCAAGCCAGTCCATAGCAACAATAGAAATGTAACTTTGCGCCATCTGGTGGTTATTTTGGGTAAAACAGGCCGGGGCGTATTACCCCACGGGGGCGTATTACCCCACTCTACTCTACAACTTGCCGTAATCCTTGTTCAGGGAAATTCGGAGCTGCGGTGCCGGCGATTTGCCCGATCTGGCCTACCACGACATTTACAATTTTCTTGTTAATCGTGAATCGTGTTACACTGGCAAAGCCCTCAAAGCTTACAAGAGCCTGGAAGCTTATAAATATTTTGTTGCGGGATGGCTATCCCAACTATACCTCTGGAAGGTTCCAAAGAAGAATGTCTACTTGATAACCTCACAGGTAAGTGGCATTAAGACGTTTATCATAAAGAGACTATGCAGGACGTTTTATCGTAAGAATGTTCGAAATCTAAACTCAGTTCCAGATAATGACAGGGTTGTAAATATGTATGTTTTTGTCTGAAAAAAAAATCACAAATCACCGCTATCAATCCGAAAATCAACTTAACAGATGTACTAGGAGTACTGAATTAGAAGATTACACCTACCTGATATGAAGTGTTCACTACAAATTCGGCTGGTAGAACTGGGGTACCAGTTTTCTCTTCGCACAGCGGACACCCATTTTGCGCGTCTCTCCTCGTCTGCGTGGAATCTATAAAATGACAGGCCCTCCTTTTGGCCCTGTCTATTGATACAACCAAATGCTGAACAAGATATAACCATTCTCGAAAGATCTACTCCCACACACTTGATAATTAGAACGGGTTCGTCTAAGTTCTATGCGCGGTCATGCTGTCCAAGATGGCAGATAAACAAATATCACGTGACCTCGTGACGTCACGTGCACGCTCTCTATATAAGACATAAGTATGTAGAGTTGGAAATTGTAGTGGAAAGTGCACTCTTATCAGGTAAGAGATATTAGTGAGGTATTGTAGTAGGGTTGCAATGAACCCTGGTGTGCTGGTTGACACAGATGTGGACAAATGTGATGTGGTTAAATGAATCATCCTTCAATATTCGCGACAAGTGCTGGTGTGGTGTGCACTTTTTTTTAACCACATGGCTAGATAGCAGCTGAACAGAAGAGCAGAACACATGCTGTTCAGTCTAATCCAAAAGGATGGGCTGTTCATTTCACCCATGTTAAAACAGGGGCAGCATGATGATGCAGTGGTTAGCACTGTCATCTTACAGAAAGAAGGTTCTGGGTTTGAATCTCATAGCCAATTGGGGTCTTTCAGTACTTGGATTACCACTGTAGGGTTTTTTTGCAAAATAAATGTCATCTCATCATCTTTAGCCGCTTTATCCTTCAACAGGGTCGCAGGCAAGCTGGAGCCTATCCCAGCTGACTACGGGCGAAAGGCGGGGTACACCCTGGACAAGTCGCCAGGTCATCACAGGGCTGACACATAGACACAGACAACCATTCACACTCACATTCACACCTACGGTCAATTTAGAGTCACCAGTTAACCTAACCTGCATGTCTTTGGACTGTGGGGGAAACCGGAGCACCCGGAGGAAACCCACGCGGACACGGGGAGAACATGCAAACTCCACACAGAAAGGCCCTCGCCGGCCCCGGGGCTTGAACCCAGGACCTTCTTGCTGTGAGGCGACAGCGCTAACCACTACACCACCATGCCGCCCGCAAAATAAATGTGATCTTTTAAAAAATTTATACAAAACACAATTGCAAATGGCCGGTTTCCAAAAAGCAATGTTATGCGATTAAAGATGGGGTTTTTCTTCTCGCAATAGCTCTCACAGAGCTCTCTTTTTTCAGAAAGGTTTTCATGTGACTTCAGTATGAAAAATGTGTTTCCATTTCAATTTTGGGAAATATTGCTTTATCAAATTGTCTGGAAAAGCACCTCACGTGAGCACCTAAACGTTTTTGAAAATTTGAGTTTTTTTCAAAAATTGTATTTCCATTACACTTTTTTTTTTTGCTTTTTCAACTTGCACATTAAGCAGGTTAATGGAAACATGGGTTGTGTAGAGTTTGCAGGTTCTCCCCGTGCCTGCGTGGGTTTCCTCTGGGTGCTTTACAGCAAAAAGACATGTGGATGAGGTCAACTGGCTATTCTAAATTGCCCATAGGTGTGACTGTGAGTGTGAATGGTTGTTCATCTCAGGCTACGTTTACATTACGTCGAATCAGCGGATCATCAGATTAACGTTCTTAAAACGATTCGCGTTTACACTAAAACCGTTAGCCGTGCACACAGCAACACCAATACGCGGATACGCTCGGCTCCGCAGGCATCCTGCGCTCCAAATCACTCCGCCCTGAACAGCGAGTGCCCTCTGGAGGGTGTGCACTCCGGCCCTGCGCAGCTCACAGAGCGCGCGAGTGAAGTGAACAAGCCACGATTCGGGACTGAGCCGCTGTGTGTGAGATCCCAGCGCATATCACTTATTACTTGCAAGTGGAAGGATGGCAAGCCTAAAGACAATCATAACTATACAATGGGCAGTATTTGCATCAGTATTTGCAGTATTTTCATACTTTTATACTCTTTAATGAAAGGTGATACAAGGCGGAAGTCTGCGCCGTTTTTCAGCAGTCGCGTCACATGACCAACGCCAGCGAATCAGGAAGGTGGATGTCACAGTGACGTTGTCCAATGAGACGCCAGCTAGAGCTCAGCACAGCGTATTCGCGTATTCTCAATGTTTACACAGCACCGGAGCTGATACGATCTAGATTGAATACGTGGACGCTGGCGGATTCCCGTTTCCCCGCTTTTTCAGGGGGGTTAATGTAAACGGACAGTGCATCCGCGAAGAAAACGAGACAGATACGGTCTAGTGTAAACGTAGCCTCAGTAGCCAAGTTTCCATTGCAGTTCTGCACACAATAGATGAGGTTGTTGTTTTTTTTTTAAGTTCAACAAAACACAATTGTGAATGGTCTGTGCTCTTATTAAGTGATGTTATACCATTAAACCTGGGTTTTCTCCTCTCACAATACCTCTTACATTGTTAGTGCTTCCATTTGCTCTTCATGTCATGCACATGGCTTAAATGTGAAAAACATGTTTCCATATCAATTTTGTGAAATATTGCTTTATTGAATCATCTGAAAAACCATATAGTCACAAAATATTTTTCCCTCATTTTTAAGCTCCCTGGGCCACATTGGCTACGTTGCATGAACTGATGTTTTATACATTTTATCATTACTCTGCATCTAACATGAGCCAACTCATCAGGATTTCTAAAATAATTTTAAGAATATATTTGTGTAGACTCCGACTTATTAGCTTCCCTACTAATGCTATCCAGCTAACAAGCCTGAATTGCTGTGTGCTGTTATTTACAGATTAATAAATATGATTTTAGGAAACTTGCTAACAACCCAGCAGGCCCGTAACTGAACATGTCGGGTTGTTCCTTGTTCAAACACAGTTACAAATCTTTCTTATATTATATTATAGAAGAATGCGCTCTTTTGCTCTGCTGTTAAGCTGGAGGCAGGAAGGGAAAAAAAGGCAGCTGTTTTGTAAAAAGACATATGGTAAGAGCCCCAGATACTGGACAGATGGGTGGATATTTTTAAAGTAGACAGTTTGGTGGCATGGGTTGGATCCACTTGAGCAAATGGTTGCCAATTGATCAACTGCCATTCAATACAAAGTTATTCTCAGTGATCACCTTTATCCTATAATGAACACTTCTAACCTAAGGGAAGTGGTCTTTCCAGGATGACAATATTATCATTAAAGGTGGGGTATGAGATTTTTTTCAGGAGTATTTTTTACCATATTGCTTGAAAAGCTCCTCACACCCATGCTGCAAGCAGTACAATAGAAGGTTTGACCCAAAAACGAAATATTTTAATCCAGTCTACAGTGTAAAATAAAGGAAAAACGCCATCCAATCATATCGAGGGACCACCTCAAAATGATTGGATACTGACACGTCAATCAGACTGAAGTCCGCGAGCAGCCCGTCCTTTCTGTGTGTGTGTGAGAGAGCGAGCAGAGTGTCACACAGAGCGCAGGATTTTCTCAGTGCGCTCCCTACAAACAACGGGGATTTACACGAAAACGGAAGGAGATATTCACAAAATTCTTTCACAGTGAGTGCCACAAGGATCTCCTGAACACACTGATGTAATTTTTTTGTCTGTAGTGTAAAAAATGAGGTCACTAGAGCTAGTTAAAAATGAGTGACTTTTCTGCCAAGTTTATAATGGCAGTCTATGTGGCTGCGCAGCTGTCCTCTCTTCACTTTCAGGCTTCTCATTCAAAAACTGCAAGTCCTATCGTGTAGGTAGACACATATTGTGAATCAGCACAAGTGTGGCTACTACTTTTGAAAAAATTATGTGTGTGGAGTGAAAATTGGGGCTGAAAAAACAGTTTAAATGAGAAAGTTTGAGCTATTTTTCCAAGCTCTCTACACTCTGCTCCACTGGGGTGTAACGCAATAGACACCCATTATAAAGGCTGATTTTCTCAGGCTTTATAAAGGGGAGGAGGGGTGGAGACGCAGGGGGTGGGAGCATGGCGAGGGCGGGCGTGTTTCTTTTCAAAATATGGCTTGCGGGAACCGTTATTCCAAAATCTCATACCCCACCTTTAACTGGACATGAGGGCTCACTGAATGAGATGGAATTAAATAAGTATAAAATTTATGTAAATCATATGCCTTTGCAGTTAAAAGATGTCAACTAAAATTAATACCCATGTGAGATTTTGGATCGACTTGTAAATACTTTGATCAGGAAGGATGGTTTTCATGGAAGAACGGTTTTCATGGAAGAACAGTTTTCCTTCCTCTGGCGGTCCTGATGTGGCAGTTTAACATCATACCAAGGCACTTAGTTTATTTGTTCTATACCTTAATTTGTCACCTTTCTGAAAAGCTTCACTTGTCCAGCTGACTATCAGAGTTAGTAACTGGGAGAATTGGGAAGACCCCATTCCTGCTGATGCTGTTGCATGGGGTCGGTAAATTATATAGCTACAGTAACTCGATTATTATAGGCAAATGTTGTCTGTGTAATGTAACAACCCTCT
This sequence comes from Neoarius graeffei, assembly GCF_027579695.1. NCBI lineage: Eukaryota > Metazoa > Chordata > Actinopteri > Siluriformes > Ariidae > Neoarius > Neoarius graeffei. The sequence goes on from NC_083579.1 coordinate 56,485,515, forward strand.
GCCCTCATCAAACACACACACACACACAGTGGGCCCCTCCAAAAGTAAAATAGAATTACCAACTGATCTGCAAAATTACGCCTAAACTGAAGTGTAACGGGCTTGTGCATTTGGGTGGATGCCAGGCAGTAGCAGAAATATGATTTACTGTCATCAGTCTTGCCACATTAATAACTTTAAATAAATAATATTAACATAAATACACAGAAAAAATACCTTCATAAGAGTTCCACTGAAAATAGTTCGAACAAGCTGCTAGTAAATCGGCGGAAATGGCAGAGCCCCATGACCTTATAAACCCAGCACTACTTGGAAAAGTGCTGGATTCCAATTGGTTAATTCTGTTTTTCACTATAGCAGCCAATAGCCAATAAAAAGTAATTAAACGAAGTACAGGAAGCGTTTGATGTCTCAGGCAGTTAACATTAACATTACAGCGCGATTACTGTGCAAAACAAAGTAGGAGACTGAGAAGGCAAGAAATTATTTTAAAAGAAAGAAAGAAGAAAAGCAGATGAAAAGGATGGAGAGCTGGCTGACAGTAAGGGTTATGTTTGGAAAAGGTAAGTGGTGCAAAATGCAAGCAAGAACCTTCAGCACTCATGACTTAAAATCTTGCCATTGAAGTTAGTCTAATGTTATAGTTCACAGCATGCTAATTGTGATGGTTGGGTCACATTTCACATGGGAAAATGTGTTTTAATGTCTTTATTTTACCACTGGAAGAGGGAATTCTCCTGAGTGTAGGAAATAAATTGTTGTTTATCCTGCTTTTATTTGCCAAGTCATTATGGGTTAGGTAATATTTTTTTTAATTCCCCCAGAAGCAGATGCGCAGCTTGTGAACAGGCAAGGCAGGCAACTGCTTGGGGTCCCATGGCCCAGGGTCCCCCCCGAGAGTTGGGGCCCGAGGGCTTATTTATTTTTGCTTTTTATTGTTTTTATTGTTCTTTACCATTGTATTTTCACATTTGGAATTTAAAAAACTTTGATTTCATACATTTTTCGTTGGTGTCAGATTATTTATAACATATTGGTGATGAACACTGGTCAGAAGGGCCCCCTGGAAATTTTTGCTTGGGGGCACAACAGACTCTAGAATCGCCTCTGCCCAGAAGCAAATAATCTACATCACAAGGTTTGGAAAAACAATTTGCTGCCCAATCATTGGCATACAATGCATCTTCCGCTCCCTATACTGTCCTGGGCCAGTCTGATTCATGTAAGGTGCACCGTCACTCAGGATGGACTGATTGATGAATTCATCAATCAGTCCATCTTCAGTGATCAGTTTATCCTGGTGAGTGATGTGCTGGAATCAGAGCCTATCCCATGAGTGGGGCCACACTGTGTACACTGGGGATAAAATCAGGAGCTAATTGCTGTAGCAGTTAGTTGATTGACCAATCAGCACTGACTACTGAAACAATCATTTTCACATAGCTCGCCCTATGGACCCTTTTCACGTGACGTCACAACAAACGCGGCCGCCATTTTGGACATGTACTACCAGTAGTTTACCACAGCCAACATTGAGGAACGGCAGTAAAGAAAGTGTTTATTTTCAGCAAGACTTCCATCATGCCACTATATTGTTGTGCACCTGGATGTAGTAACCATCAACAAACAAGGCAAGGGTTATCATTTTATCGGATCCCGGTAGATGCTGACCGACGGAGAAGATGGATAGCGGCATACCAACGCTTGTGTAGTGACCACTTTGTTGGAGGTAAGACGAATAAAATTAGCCAGAAAAGGCATTACATTGCTGTTAACATTCCATTCTAGTTTACTGTAATTATGATCTGACAGCTATTTACACCGGATCCAGTGTAAATAGCTGCCAGAGCCAACGTCCGAGGTTCCGGAGCACGCGCGCGCTAGCTCGCAGCCGACCGGGGAGGGAGAGCGCGCGCGCTAGCTCGCGGCTCCGGCCGGGGAGGGAGAGCGCGCGCGCTAGCTCGCGGCTCCGGCCAGGGAGGGAGGCTCCGGCAGCTAGCTCGCGGCTCCGGCAGCTAGCTCGCGGCCGGCGGCTCCGGCAGCTAGCTCGTGGCAGCTATTTACACTGGATCCGGTGTAAGTAGCTGCCAGATCATAATTACAGTAAACTAGTAAATACAGTTTTCTGCATCTCGCTCCTTTTTATTTTATGTTTGTCGCCTTCCTCGCATTCAAACCGATTCGAGCTGAAGTCTACTACATGTCCAAAATGGCGGTCGCGTTTACGAAGGTCACGTGACTGAAAAGGGTCTATTGGCACTACTGGTTATTTCACACTAGAAACGCTCTTAAATTCATATAATCCATCCATCCATTATCTGTAACTGCTTATCCTGTACAGGGTCATGGGCAAGCTGGAGCCTATCCCAGTTGACTATCCCAGCCACCAATTAGCCTAACCTGCATGTCTTTGAACTGTGGGGGAAACCAGAGTACCCAGAGGAAACCCATGCAGACACGGGGAGAACATGCAAACTCCACACAGAAAGACCCCCATCAGCCACTGGGCTCAAACCCAGAACCTTCTTGCTGTGAGGCGACAGTGCTAACCACTACACCACTGTGCCACCTTCATATAATCCACACAAGCTTAAATGCTCATTTTCATGTGCGTGCTTGTTTGTCAAAACATTTTTTTTAAAACTTGATTTAAGCTTTGAATATGTCTTTTTGTGCATCTGCCATCCCTCCATATAGTTTAAAGCTTCTTCTGCATTTGGTGAATACTAATCTATAAGTTCATCTATAAATCATTTTGTTTTGTTTTATGTTTGCAACTTCATCCTGAGTGAAGGTGCACCTTGCATACAGTGGTGCTTGAAAGTTTGTGAACCCTTTAGAATTTTCTATATTTCTGCATAAATATGACCCAAAACATCATCAGATTTTCACAGAAGTCCTAAAAGTAGATAAAGAGAACCCAGTTAAACAAATGAGACAAAAATATTATACTTGGTCATTTATTTATTGAGGAAAAGGATCCAATATTACATATCTGTGAGTGGCAAAAGTATGTGAACCTCTAGGATTAGCAGTTAATTTGAAGGTGAAATTAGAGTCTGGTGTTTTCAATCAATGGGATGACAATCAGGTGTGAGTGGGCACCCTGTTTTATTTCAAGAACAGGGATCTATCAAAGTCTGATCTTCACAACACATGTTTGTGGAAGTGTATCATGGCATGAACAAAGGAGATTTCTGAGGACCTCAGAAAAACCGTTGTTGATGCTCATCAGGCTGGAAAAGCTTACAAAGCCATCTCTAAAGAGTTTGGACTCCACCAATCCACAGTCAGACAGATTGTGTACAAATGGAGGAGATTAAAGACCATTGTTACCCTCCCCAGGAGTGGTCAACCAACAAAGATCACTCCAAGAGCAAGGTGTGTAATAGTCGGCGAGGTCACAAAGGACCCCAGGGTAACTTCTAAGCAACTGAAGGCCTCTCTCACATTGGCTAAGGTTAATGTTCATGAGTCCATCATCAGGAGAACACTGAACAACAATGGTGTGCATGGCAGGGTTGCAAGGAGAAAGCCACTGCTCTCCAAAAGAACATTGCTGCTCATCTGCAGTTTGCTAAAGATCATGTGGGCAAGCCAGAAGGCTATTAGAAAAATGTTTTGTGGATGGATGAGATCAAAATAGAAATTTTTGGTTTAAATGAGAAGCATTATATTTGGAGAAAGGAAAACACTGCATTCCAGCATAAGAACCTTATCCCATCTGTGAAACATGGTGGTGGTAGTATCATGGTTTGGGCCTGTTTTGCTGCATCTGGGCCAGGACGGCTTGCCATCATTGATGGAACAATGAATTCTGAATTATACCAGCGAATTCTAAAGGAAAATGTCAGGACATCTGTCCATGAACTGAATCTCAAGAGAAGATGAGTCATGCAGCAAGACAATGACCCTAAGCACACAAGTCATTCTACCAAAGAATGATTAAAGAAGAATAAAGTTAATGTTTTAAAAATGGCCAAGTCAAAATCCTGACCTTAATCCAATTGAAATGTTGTGGAAGGACCTGAAGCGAGCAGTTCATGTGAGGAAACCCACCAACATCCCAGAGTTGAAGTTGTTCTGTACGGAGGAATGGGCTAAAATTCCTCCAAGCCGGTGTACAGGACTGATCGACAGTTACCGCAAACGTTGAGTTGCAGTTATTGCTGCACAAGAGGGTCACACCAGACACTGAAAGCAAAGGTTCACATACTTTTGCCACTCACAGATATGTAATATTGGATCATTTTTCTCCATAAATAAATGACCAAGTATAATATTTTTGTCTCATTTGTTTAACTGGGTTCTCTTTATCTACTTTTAGGACTTGTGTGAAAATCTGATGATGTTTTTGATCATATTTATGCAGAAATTTAGAAAATTCTAAAGGGTTCACAAACTTTCAAGCACCACTGTACCTGAACAAAAGTCGAGAAACCTTACACCTTTGATGCACATAATATATTAGGGATGCCATAATATAGGTGACATTCAAATGCAAAGGTCACTTTGTGACTTGTAATGTACTTGTCCTTGGGTATGATTATAAATACAGCAGAAAAGAAAAAATGAATCCCAGCCAAACTATGGTATTATGTTTGTGATCACAGACAGACACAGAAATTAGGGTCCTGTAAGATTTCAGCCCCTGTCATGTATATTCTGCTCTGGCCTGTACATGTTTATGTGTAGATATCTAGCAGTAAAGTAGAACTGTTGTGGATTTGTAAGTCAGACCATGTTTATCTAAGTTTATCGGTGTGGACACTGGAAACGGCTTCTGTGTTTTGAAAATACTTTGCATAGCCTTATATGTGTGACTTGTAATCTCCCTGGACAAATAATTTTTATATCCCCTGACAGAAATTCCTTATTGAACAATGTTAATAGGTTGCACGTTTGGATGAATGTAACTTATCATAAAGCTACACTGCCGGTTATTGGCCAGACTCTGAGGTTATCTTGTGTGCTTCATGGTCAAGCAGTGTGCAGCGCTAACACTCCCATGTTACTGGTTACAATAATATACATTACAACTGAATCACAATGCAGAAAAAACAGGATAGATGTAATTTTGTAAGCAAGTGTCTGTCTTCAAACGATCATGACCAAAGTAAAGATAATTTGTTTGCTTGGCCTGGTGGTGCAGTGGCTAGTACTGTCCCCTCACAGCAAGCAGATTCCTGGTTCAAACCTACCAGTCGACTGGGCCCTTTCTGTGGAATTTGCATGTTCTCCTCGTGCCAGCGTGGGTTTCCTTCAAGTGCTCTGGGTTCCTCTGACAATCCAAAGACACATGGATGAGGTCAACTGGCTACTCTAAATTGCTCATAAGTGCGAATGTCTGTCTTGCTCTCATTCTGTGTTCACCCCATCACTGATTGGCGACATGACCAAGGTGTCCCTTACAAAAAAGAAGTTTATTCAAGTGTGCTTCTGGTATACTTATTTTAAACTAAAAATAAGAGTGTATGCTTTCAGTTTACTTTTTATTTACTTATCAGAGATATACTTAATAAAGTTATACATAAGTATACTTGGCTTATATTGAAAAGTATATAGAAAAGCCTAAGTATATTAAGCTTATTCTTAAACTTTTGATCAAGATATACTTAACAAAAGTGTAATAAATTATTAAAATATTTGTGCCTTATGTTTTAAGTATACTTGCCCTGTAGTAGGTTTTGACTTTTAAAGAAAACTATCATGTTCTTAATCCTGAGTATCTGCTGTTATTTTGTGAATTCTTACCTTTATAACTTCATTGTACTTTATGGTAAAAAAAAAAAACAACACTTAAGTTATCTACTGGTAGTGTGTATGAGGTAAGGGTTAGGACTAGAAAACTAATAGTATACCTAGAAGGGTAATTGCAGTATATTTCAAAACTAAAAAGTAGACTAGATGTACTGTATATAACCAGTAACTAATAGTATATTTCCAATATGCTATAAAGTATACTTTTATAAACTAAAAAGTGGATGAGAAGTGTGTAATGAGTAAACCAATAGTATATTTCCAGTATACTACAAAGTATACTTTAGTAAACTAAAAAGTGGACTAGAAGTATAAAACAAGTAAACTCATAGTATACTTCCAGTATACAACCCCGATTCCAAAAAAGTTGGGACAAAGTACAAATTGTAAATAAAAACGGAATGCAATAATTTACAAATCTCAAAAACTGATATTGTATTCACAATAGAACATAGACAACATATCAAATGTCGAAAGTGAGACATTTTGAAATTTCATGCCAAATATTGGCTCATTTGAAATTTCATGACAGCAACACATCTCAAAAAAGTTGGGACAGGGACAATAAGAGGCTGGAAAAGTTAAAGGTACAAAAAAGGAACAGCTGGAGGACCAAATTGCAACTCATTAGATCAATTGGCAACAGGTCATTAACATGACTGGGTATAAAAAGAGCATCTTGGAGTGGCAGTGGCTCTCAGAAGTAAAGATGGGAAGAGGCTCACCAATCCCCCTAATTCTGCGCCGACAAATAGTGGAGCAATATCAGAAAGGAGTTCGACAGTGTAAAATTGCAAAGAGTTTGAACATATCATCATCTATAGTGCATAAAATCATCAAAAGATTCAGAGAATCTGGAAGAATCTCTGTGCGTAAGGGTCAAGGCCGGAAAACCATACTGGGTGCCCGTGATCTTCGGGCCCTTAGATGGCACTGCATCACATACAGGCATGCTTCTGTTTTGGAAATCACAAAATGGGCTCAGGAATATTTCCAGAGAACATTATCTGTGAACACAATTCACCGTGCCATCCACCGTTGCCAGCTAAAACTCTATAGTTCAAAGAAGAAGCCGTATCTAAACATGATCCAGAAGCGCAGACGTCTTCTCTGGGCCAAGGCTCATTTAAAATGGACTGTGGCAAAGTGGAAAACTGTTCTGTGGTCAGACGAATCAAAATTTGAAGTTCTTTATGGAAATCAGGGACGCCGTGTCATTCAGACTAAAGAGGAGAAGGACGACCCAAGTTGTTATCAGCGCTCAGTTCAGAAGCCTGCATCTCTGATGGTATGGGGTTGCATTATTGCGTGTGGCATGGGCAGCTTATACATCTGGAAAGACACCATCAATGCTGAAAGGTATATCCAGGTTCTAGAGCAACATATGCTCCCATGCAGATGATGTCTCTTTCGGGGAAGACCTTGCATTTTCCAACATGACAATGCCAAACCACATACTGCATCAATTACAGCATCATGGCTGCGTAGAAGAAGGGTCCAGGTACTGAACTGGCCAGCCTGCAGTCCAGATCTTTCACCCATAGAAAACATTTGCCGCATCATAAAACGGAAGATACAACAAAAAAGACCTAAGACAGTTGAGCAACTAGAATCCTACATTAGACAAGAATGGGTTAACATTCCTATCCCTAAACTTGAGCAACTTGTCTCCTCAGTCCCCAGATGTTTACAGACTGTTGTAAAGAGAAAAGGGGATGTCTCACAGTGGTAAACATGGCCTTGTCCCAACTTTTTTGAGATGTGCTGTTGTCATGAAATTTAAAATCACCTAATTTTTCTCTTTAAATGATACATTTTCTCAGTTTAAACATTTGATATGTCATCTATGTTCTATTCTGAATAAAATATGGAATTTTGAAACTTCCACATCATTGCATTCCGTTTTTATTTACAATTTGTACTTTGTCCCAACTTTTTTGGAATCGGAGTTGTACTATGAAGTATGCTTTTGTAAACTAAAGAGTGGATGACAAGTATAGAACTAGTAAACTATTAGTATATAAGTTTACTTGTGGTATGCTTGCAGTACAAAATAAAAAATACTAGTTGTATACTCAGAATTTACTTCTCTTACACTTAAAGTATACTTTTTATAAACTAATAGTGGGCCAATTTAGTCCCAAGAAATATTAGATTAGTTTACTTACAAGTATACTGTAAGTACATTGATATCAGTATACTTGGTACACAAAAGTATACTTAAGGAAATATACTTAAGTATACTGAATAAAATTAACTTGAAGTATACTGCTTTTTAATAAGGGGTACTCTGATTTTTATCCAATATCAGCTCCAGCTCATCGGTGATCCTTCATTGGATAAGCAACATAAAAGATGGATGAATGAATGGACATAATTTTCTCACTTTTTTTTCTCAATTGTGAAAATTAAGTTAATATTAGGTTAATAATAAAGGTCAAAATTTTTCCTCTGCATAGACCCTATAATGTCTGAGATTAAGTTTCCTTTCCACCACCAGTAGCTGGCAGTGCAGGCTAGGCAATGGGATTACACGTTATCAAAGCGTTGTGTTGTGAGAAGAGCTGTAAATGGAGACCAGAGCTGGAGCTGACCTTCATACGGTATTCTGTATGTGTGATCGGTTCTTCACTGTATTCTACACACAATGAAAGCACAATCTATCTCTACCAAAGCATTCACAAGGCCATGCTTGCAAAAGGATGAAAGGAGGAAAAACGTCTACATGCCTCTAAATGGATATATATATGTAAAAAGAACAGTTTTCTGCTGGGGTTTTCTTATCTATCCACCATAAACGTAGGCCTATATCATTCCAGCTTCTATGAAAGCTATATTGCTGACTAGGAATGCTAATAAACACATGGAAGTGTGATTTTAAATTGGTAAATGTTAAAATAAGGAGTTAAATGTTAAAATTACTTTCAAGTAAGAAACCAAGTTAATAGAAGTTATTTGTAGAGAAATAATAGATGTAAAGTCATTCAGTCTTTGACCTACTGACATGTCAGTAGGTCAAAGACTGAATGACTTTACATCTATTATTTCTCTACAAATAACTTCTATTAACTTGGTTTCTTACTTGAAAGTAATTTTAACATTTAACTCCTTATTTTAACATTTACCAATTTAAAATCACACTTCCATGTGTTTATTAGCATTCCTAGTCAGCAATATAGCTTTCATAGAAGCTGGAATGATATAGGCCTACATTTATGGTGGATAGATAAGAAAACCCCAGCAGAAAACTGTTCTTTTTACATATGTCCATCTTAATCTTAAAACCTTTAAGTTTTGGCATGTCTGTGATCTGATTAGCCAGAGGGTGGCAGGCTTTTCCCATTTTTTTGCTCCAAAGACAGCAGGGTGCATGGTAAATCATGAACTGTTTAGATGTTTATGAAATCTAATTCAGAAATGCATTGTCTTATCTCTGTTTTGGAACTTTGTGTAAGTTAAATAAATAAACCTCTGAACTAATTTACTACCAGTCTTTTTTTCCATTGCTATTTCTTTTGCCCATTCAGGTTAAATCATTCTTTTTTACTTATTTTGGCCTTTCTGTCATTTGAGGTCACTGAAGGTTGAGTTGAGAATCTTTTATCCTTTTTTAAAGAAAAAAACACATGAAGTAAAATATGATTCATGAATGAAGTTGATTCAGTGAAAGACAATGTTTTTGTTTTTTTTCCCAGTAGCTTGCTGTTTTTCCTACCATGGGTCATTGCCATGGGCACCAGTCTATCCAGCCATTTTTTCAGTTCTTTATATTCATTTATTGCAGTCATTTGCCTTATGTTAGGGCAGCGCTTTTGAGATGCACATTAAATGGAGTTCACCAAACACAAAACATTATGTGAATGTGTGTGATAGCAGGGTGTTAAATCATTCTCCTTTCCCTGAAAAGATGTGCATTTGATTTGACTGAAGTCACTGGGAAAAAGGCATAGAGGTTGCATGTTTATGTGATTCATAGTGGTTTTGCTGTACTCATCACCGCTTTGCCTGCTCTACCTCATCTCCTTCGCTTTGAGAGTCAAGCCAATCTGATCACGTCGAGCCTCTACACTCCTCCTAATTTCATTTCAGTTGTGCACAGCTGGAAGCAAGGCAAAGTCTGCTATCTGGCCTCATCTTGACAGACAATTGTATTTACTATTTTCTTTTTCACAATCCAATAAACGGGAGGCCGTTATTGCATCAGATTAAATGAAAAACTGTTTAATGATTCCACTTTATAACTCTAGAGCGAATAATGCCTCCTTTAAGGGCTGACAGGAGATGATAAATGGGGCCTCATATAAAACATATTCTGAGTGAAGAATGGCTAGAGATGAATTGCACGCTGATACAAACCTCTGATAAGGGGAAAAAACCTAAGAGCCACTAGAAGACTTAATAATGTGCTGTTCATTTTGAAGTGAATATTCCCAGTTAATAAAAGTGTGCAAATGGGAAAAAATATAAAATATATATTTGTTGCAGTATAATGTACCAGTTGTTTGAATGAAAGCAACAGTTGTTGGGCCCTACCCCATGTACATCCACCACTGATATATGGCTGTGTGTGAAGACAGATGCATTCATGTGATTTAATGAGAAAGCAATTGCCACTGCACCATCAATCAGTTGCTGGTGTTTTCCTCGGTGCTTGTCACAGTGTGGACTGTGCCATAACCTCGGCCTTCATGTAGGCTTTAAACATTGCTGAAGTGAACGTGTTTATTATTTTTTGGTTATAAAGAAATATAGTTCATATATAGATTTTTTTTGTTTAATTTACATCGCTAGGGATTTATTGTCTATGGCAGCAGGTAAAAACATTGAATGCAGTAAAACATTTATAATATTAAAAAAAGAAGAGGCACAACAAATATGGCATAAAAATTAAAGCTTTTTTTGATGAACTTTTCTTAGGTTATTCGAGGACTAAAGCAATTTTTATATAACGCAGACCAAGCTGAGAGTGCAGTGCTTAAAATTCCACACAGGCTCCTAGGCTTCATTTTCAAAGAATTTGTTTTTTGTTTTGTTTTGTTTTTTGTTTTTTCATATGCAACAATGGCGCTGTTGGTGCTGGATCACATCAGGTGGCTTCAGTGCTGCAGAGAGCCATGTCTGCCATTTTGTTGTCAAGGGCAACCTATGTTCATCTCTAGGACAAGTGATAATCTACAAATTTGAATGATAAAAGTGTTTGACTAATGAGAAAATGCTAATGCGGGACCGTTTGATGAAGAAACAAGAGAGAAGGACCACTTTTTCTTTGATACCTGGGTGCCAGATGAGGATGGCGGTATTATGAACTGAACTAAGCAGCTGGGTTGCTTGGACAGAGGGGACATGGAGGGCAAGTGTCCCTACCTGAAGTGAAGGAGACCCTGCGTAACCCTGAATAAGAGCAGATTAAAGGTAGAGAACTAGAGGTTGACAGTGTTCTGTTTCTCAATGCTGGGAATGTCAGGTGGTGGTATTGTGGTTAAAAGGCAATTATCAGTAAGAAGCATAAGAGGTATTAAAGGTCTGTTTCTTCTTAGTTAGGATTGACTCATACGCTTGGATGGCCTTAATTATAGACCACAGGTTGAATGTGCATGGTAAATCATTCCCATGGTCATGAGCAGAGATTCAGCAGATTATATTTTGTGAAGATTAGCCACAAACACTTGTGAAAATACATAGGTTGATCTCCAGTTCACTAGAGACCTTTTTTTTTTCTACAGGCTTCGACAGAAACTGACAATTTAGCTAGAGCTATATAATTAATTAAAAAGACACGAATGTGTATTAGTAGAATCCTTTCGTGTGTATGCTATTCTATGTTAAGAGGCAGCTTCTAGCAACCCCCAGCAACAATCCTTGAGATGTCATACATGATAATTGCCTGACACCTCAATTGTTGCATAGAACAAGAGTTGGGCCCTTCATGGCCACTTTGATACATCCTAGCAACACGCAGCGGCCTCTTCTCTGGACACTTATAGTCCTCACCCGACACAAGCCTTACTCACCCCACCCAAAGTTCCTTATACACAATCCCTCTCAGTGCTTGGAGAAGACCTCTAGTCCTGCTTGAGGATCAAGGTTCTGAATAGGCCTTGCCCTGCTTATTGTTCATTGGCCCCTTTTTATGTACATAGTTTTTACTTTATGTGTTTTCTTCACCTTAATTGCAGCTCCTTGGTCACTCAGTATAGAGGTATGTGTAGGACTGGTGCTTTTTTTTTCTTTTTTAATCCCAATCTCACCCTATACTGCGGAATGTTTAACCAATCCCACCCACTGTTTGTACCTGCCTGCAATATTTTCTAACAAACTTAGTTGGTTCTATTTCTCTAATTATCAACAAACTTTATCCACGGCATCCAACGTTTGGTAAATGTGTCATATCTAATGCATTTCCATGATGATAAAAAAAGGCTTTTCTTTGTTTGACACGGTTCATACAAGTCCGTCCACATTAAAGTAACAAAAAAAAAAAAAAAACACGCTCAGGCCCAGTACTTCTTTCTTTCTGAGTTTCGTGGAATCTCTGTCCTGATGAACATTCTAAATCCGTACACTGTACTGATGACCTCAGGTGAGAAGAGCGCAGCTATGGGAAGAATTTATGAACACATTTATGAACTCTCTGTCAACATATTGCAACACCCCTGCCATTTTTTCTCCAATGCATCTGACTATAGCACATCAGTTCTGTTCAATTTGGAGATAATCAGGTAACTTTTTTTTCTGAAAATATTTAACAAGCTGTATTTTTTTTTATTGTTATTTATCCACAGACATACAGTATGACTACTAGACTACACTCTAAAGATGAATAAACAATATACATGCATTTATATCCTAAATGACACTCCAAACGCAACCACTGAAATATTTTGCGCTAAAACAAATTCACTGAACTGTATGGTATGTTGGCTTAGAGCACTGCTTGTGAAATTGTGCTAGAATCTCTCAAGCTTCTCCAGTGCTTAGTGCAGTTTTTCATGCAGAATGTATGGTAACCACACCAACAACACAATCAGTTTCTTGAAAAGATCTTGGGGAAAAAAACTGCGCCCTTTTAAACTGGGCTTGCTTTGATGACCAGTGCTGAAAAGAATTGTACAGCACACTAGGGCCCTCAATGTGGACAGTACTGGAGGGCTAGATGACAGTTGAGTAGCAGCTGCAGTGATTTTATATGGTGCTGTTTGACAATTCTGTGATTTTTAAGACACTAAACCATGTAGTTTTGACCCTCAATAAGGTCAAAGCAGATTTTAGTGGTATGGTGTATGTACAACCCTAATTCCAAAAGAGTTGGGATGTGGTGTAAACTGTAAATAAAAACAGAATGTGATAATTTGCAAATCTTGGAAACCCTATATTTCATGGAAAATAGTACAAAGACAACATATCAAATGTTGAAACTGAGAAATTTTATTGTTTTTTGAAAAATATATGTTCATTTTGAATTTGATGTCAGCAACATGTTTCAAAAATGTTGGGACAGGGGCATGCTTACTACTGTTACATCACTTCTACTTTTAAAAACACTGTAAACATTTGAGAACTGAGGAGAACAGTTGCTGAAGTTTTGAAAGAGAAATGTTGTCCCATTCTTGTCTGATATACAGTTTCAGCTGTTCAACAGTTTGGGGTCTCCTTTGTCGTATTTTGCACTTCATAATGCACCAAATTTTTTAAATGGGAGACAGGTCTGGATTGCAGGCAGGCCAGTTTAGCATCCAGACTCTTTTTTTACTACAGAGCCATGTAGTTTTAATATGTGCAGAAAACAGTTTGGCATTGTTTTGCTGAAAGAAGGAAGGCCTTCCCTGAAAACAATTTTGTCTGGATGGCAGCATATTGCTTTGAAACGTGTATATATCATTCAGCATTAATGATACCTTCCCATATGTACAAGCTACCCATGTCATGTGCACTAATGCACCCTCATGCCATCACAGATGCTGGCTTTTGAACTGTGCACTCATAATAAGCTGGATGGTCCCTCTCCTCTTTAGCCTGTAGGACGTGGTGGCCATCTCATCTCATCTCATCTCATCTCATTATCTCTAGCTGCTTTATCCTGTTCTACAGGGTCGCAGGCAAGCTGGAGCCTATCCCAGCTGACTACAGGCGAAAGGTGGGGTACACCCTGGACAAGTCCCCAGGTCATCACAGGGCTGACACATAGGTGGTGTTTACATTAGACCGTATCAGCAGATCATCAGATTAACGTTTTTAAAACGATTAGTGTGCACACAGCAACGCCAATACATGGATACGCTCGGCTCCGCAGGCATCCTGCACTCCAAATCACTCCGCCCTGAACAGCGAGTGCCCTCTGGAGGGTGCGCACTCCGGCCCTGCGCAGCTCACAGAGCGCGCGAGTGGAGCGCACGAGCAGTGATTTGGGACTGAGCCGCTGTGTGTGTGATCTCAGTGCATGTCGGGCATGCGCGTCACTTACCACTTGCAAGTGGAAGGATGGCAAGCCTAAAGACAATCATAACTACACAATGGGCAGTATTTGCAGTATTTTCATACTTTTTTACTCTTTAATGAAAGGTGATACAAGGCGGAAGTCCACGCCGTTTTTCAGCAGTTGCGTCACATGACCAACGCCAGCGAATCAGGAAGGTGGATGTCACAGTGACGTTGTCCAATGACGACGCCAGCTAGAGCTCAGCACAGCGTATCCACGTATCCGCGTATTCTCAATGTTTACACAGCACCGGACCAGACACGATCTGGATTGAATACGTGGACCCTGGCGGATTCCCGTTTCCCGGCGTTTCCAGGCGTTTTAATGTAAACGGACAGTGCATCTGCGAAGAAAATGAGACAGATATGGTCTAATGTAAACTTGGCCATAGACACAGACAACCATTCACACCTACAGTCAATTTAGAGTCACCAGTTAACCTAACCTGCATGTCTTTGGACTGTGGGGGAAACCGGAGCACCCGGGGGAAACCCACGCGGACACGGGGAGAACATGCAAACTCCGCACAGAAAGGCCTTCGCCGGCCACGGGGCTCGAACCTGGACCTTCTTGCTGTGAGGCGACAGCGCTAACCACTACACCACCGTGCTGCCCCCGTGGTGTCCATGATTTCCAAAAAAGAATTTCTACTTTTGATTCATCAGACCTCTGGATAATTTTCCACTTCGCCTCAGTCCATCATAAAAGAGCTCGGGCCCAGAGAGGTTGGCAGTGTTTCTGGATATTGTTTATATTTGGTTTTAACTTGCATTTGTGGATGCAGTAATGAACTGTTTTCACACACAATGGTTTTCTGAAGTGTCCCTGAGCCCAGACAGTGATTTCCACTACAGACATGTGTCTGCTTTTAATGCAGTATCACATGAGGGCCTGAAGATCACAGGCATCCAATGTCAGTTTTCAGCCTTGTCTCTTGCATACAGAGATTTCTCCAGATTCTCTGAATATTGTAATGATATTATGTACCAGAGATGATGTGATCCCCAATTTCTTTGCAATTTCATATTGAGGAACATTATTCTTAAATTGTTGCACTGTTTGCCCACACAGTCTTTCACAGAGCGGTGAACCCCTCCCCATCTTTACTTTTGAGAGACTCCGCCTCTCTGGGATGCTCTTTTTATATCCAGTCATGTTACTGACCTGTTGCCAATTAACCTAATTGTAGGTGATAAAAGCAGATGATTGATTGCTGCAATTTCTGGATGCAATGGGAGATGAATGTTTACATCATCCAGGTATTTTATCTGTGTCCTTTTTTGTCTTAGCTGTTTATAAATATATAATTATTGTGTAAGAACAGTTTCCTTTTACTTTGTGTGTGGATTCTTCTCATCTGCCCAAATCCCAGTTACTTTGAAATGGCTGAGCCAAGTTACAGGAAATGCAGTCTTTCCTCCTTTATCGCACAATATAAAAGAATAATGCACTCAGAGATTTTCTTCTATATTTCAAGAATGCACTCCAGCCAGGAAGCATGAGAATTTATTTTCTTGTAAATTTGTGACTTCTTAATCTTGGACTTTCTGATTTTTTTTTTCATCTCATCTCATTATCTCTAGCCGCTTTATCCTTCTACAGGGTCGCAGGCAAGCTGGAGCCTATCCCAGCTGACTACGGGCGAAAGGCGGGGTACACCCTGGACAAGTCGCCAGGTCATCACAGGGCTGACACATAGACACAGACAACCATTCACACTCACATTCACACCTACGGTCAATTTAGAGTCACCAGTTAACCTAACCTGCATGTCTTTGGACTGTGGGGGAAACCGGAGCACCCGGAGGAAACCCACACGGACACAGGGAGAACATGCAAACTCCGCACAGAAAGGCCCTCGCCGGCCACGGGGCTCGAACCCGGACCTTCTTGCTGTGAGGCGACAGCGCTAACCACTACACCACCATGCCGCCTGATTTTTTTTTCCCTCACAAATTTATGACTTTATAATCTCAGAGAATATCTGAGGTTTTTTTTTTTCCCGAGTAAATATATGACTTTAAAGGTAGACTACCTTCCAGATTTTTCAAGTGTAGGTCATAAAAATAATTTTCCCTGACACCCAATTATTTTTGTTTAGTGGACTGAAAGCTACTGAATTCGAATCACAGACTTCCAATTTTATTAGGTTTTTTTTTTTAAATAGAACAATTAATGAATTTAGGGCCACGTGGCCCTCAATTCTCAGCTATTTTTTTCTTGCCTCGCCATGACCCAATTCAAGATACTATGTCATGCATCACGTGGTGAGCTTTCCCCATTTGCGCAAGGCATTGTGGGATACACCGTAGGTGCTAAAGAAGGCAACTGGACTTATTTGAAATTCTTCACCTCTCATCCGAAAGGCTTCTTCATTTCTGTCTGACTAGTGAGGAGTTCCAGGTATTTATCCTCTAGTGGACCAAAAGCAAACCTAGGGAGAGTCGTTGAGGTCACATGGGTCGTTGACCCTCTCAGTCATCCTGTAGGTGTTAGGGTCACTGGAGGCCGGGTGTGGACGGTGTTAGCAGCCTAGAGGGTCGTTAGGGTGATCTGTAGGTCACTGGCTCTCTCTGCCATTGAGAGCCATTGAAGTCAGCTGAGTCTTGATGTGGATGTGTATTCATTTTTCTAGGAAGTGTGCCAAGGACTGCATTGTAGGTGAATTTCAAGCAAGTCCAGTTGCCTTCTTTAGCATCTCTAGAGGATAAATACCTGGAACTCCCCACTAATCAGACATAACTAAAGAAGCCTTTCGGATGAGAGGTGAAACATCTTCAAGAATTTCAAGCAAGTCCAGTTGCCTTCTTTAGCACCTATGGTTTATGATGACCTGGATGACTGAGAACCTTCACAGACATATTGTGGGATACAAATTTGAAACAGGAGAGGAAAATGGAGGACGCGAATGAAACATGAAAGACTGACTACAGTAACAGAAAGCAAGAAGAAAAGATGTTATGTTGCAAAGGAAAGGAAATGCAGGACTAAACTAATAAATATTGGCAGTCAGCGAGCACCTCGGTGTGATCAGCTGTTCGTTTAGTGACAGAATCATGTAACTGTCAGTGTACTGTCAAGGTAAACCTGTAGATGGCAGTAATGCACCACTGGATGCCAGCTGCCGTAAAACCCAAAAGAAGAAGGAAAAGAAGAAGGTAAACCTGCACATGCGCACACCAGACTTCCTCTGTCTGCTTGACTGCGTGAAGCGAGTGATTTCATGCACATTATTTGCTAAGGAATGCCCTCAAATTAAATTATTTCCCAGCCACAGAATGGCCTGGGTTTTTTTTGTTGTTGTTGATGGTTTTTTGGTTTTTTTTGATTTTGCAGAAATAAACGTATCACAATGACCAAATTTCAGAGGGAAGTAAATTTCACTGATTTTACGAAATCGAAAGGTGGTATACACTGTAAGAAGTGATTTTGGAGAGTGGTAAATATAATCTATGTAAACCAGATAAAATTTCCTCGATTATTGCAGTCAGCCAAGGAATTATAAAGTAATGGGTAAATTATACATATGCTACCTATTTATTAACAGTAACAACCGTTACATGGAAAAATACGGTAAAATATACCCCAAAGCCGTGAGTCCTGTGCTCCAAATTGTGCATGCGTCAGACCGCGCATTTGAGTGAGCGGGACAGGGAACTCTCGGACCGCCATCTTCCTCTCTCCGGCTGTTAGTTTAGTGAGTTATAAAACAGGTCATTCCTTGAAATGTTGTGTGAAGCTGTTGTACTGCACTTTATTTTGTGTTTTTTGATCATTTGGTGCATCATTGCTGCATATAAACAAGGCGGTTCAGTTATTTGTTGTATAAATGCACCTGGACTGCAGATTTGGTCAGTCCAGAAACAACATTTGAAGCTGTTAGTTAGTGAGTTATAAAACAGGTTCATTACTTGAAATGTTGTGTGAAGCTGTTGTACTGCACTTTATTCTGTTTTTTTTTTTTGATGATGATGATGATTTTATGGATTAAAAACATTGAGATGATGAACCATCTGAAAGTCTTTTTTTGGGGGGTACATCTTACCTTCTCCGAATAAGTAATGGTTACTAAGTGATATTAATTACCTTTGATTAGTAATTATCAGGTATTACTTACTAGCAAACAAGAGAGAATTTTACCCAATTTCAATGAGAAAGTAGCTGTTGAATAGATACATAAATGTGAGGTAAATTTTACCCAATTTATTTAAGTATTTCATAGCTTTTTATTTCAGTTATTTTATACTCAATATATGGAATTAAGGCCCAATCCCAATTCTAATTTCTACCCCTACCCCTCCCCCTTCCCCTCCTCCTTCCCCTTGGCCCTTCCCCTTGAAACTGAGCTACAAGGGATAGGGCTTGAAATTCAACCCCTACGTATTGGGATAGCCCTTCAACGATCGCATACGTCATCGCGTACCTCCGTCAGCATTTACGTTAGCAAAACGCGACCAAATGCGTCATTGGCTGCGACCAGCCGCTACAGTCAGAGCCAGAGGCAGAACCAGAAATCTCTGCTGGCAGGGTGTGATTTGTTAACTAACACCACTGAATGGGATATCTTTGGCGCTTCGTGCACCACATCCGAAAGAATGAGGTGTCAGAACACTCATGTAAACAATAAAAGCGAGAATAACAGAACAAAACGTACGCAGTCAAGCAACCGAAAACAATACTCACTCCCAAAGCTTTTTAGCAGCAGCTTGGATTTCAGAAATCGCTGCTCATTCTCAGCTCGAAAGCGAATCAAGTGGCGTGTTTCCTCTGGATAACAACTTAAAACACGTAAATAATGGAGAAAATACATTTATGACAATCTTTCGCCGCGGGAACCGCCATCTTTCTGAAATCCGCATGAAATCTCGCTGAAATCCGCATGGCATTGTGGGAAATCACTCAAACCCCTTCGTTCGGAGTCAGCTCCAGGAAAATCTCCGTTTGGAGGGGTACAGAAGCCCTCCCCCTTCCCCTACCCCTCCGCGTTAACTGGGATTGGGATACCCCTACCCCTTCACGTGAACGCGCAAAATGGAGGGGAAGGGCCAAGGGGTTGGTCCAAGGGGTGAAATGGGATTCGGCCTAAATATACCCCAAATAAGTCAATGCAAATTGTTACCTCAGATTTATTGGGTAAATTCTATAGGTTACTTTTTTCAGTCTATCCTGTATGAGTTTTTGCTCAGAATATTACCCCCTGCCTCCACTCTAGATTGTGAATGAAGGAGTTCTGAATCATTGTGCTGCCAATGTTTGTAATATTTGTCTATTTTAATTAAAAGATGATGATTGCTCAAGCTATAGTCACCTAATTTTAAAGTCCATATCAGGGGTAAATTCAGGAGCAAGATCAATGTAATTCTCCTATTTTATATTAAACTTTGGTCAAATATCTGTCACATTTTGTATTTTGTGCAATTTTTTTTACCTTGCGCAATACCAGAAAAATTCAGTTGAAATCAAGCCATTTGAGGCGAATTGGTCCGCCTCTGAAAAAACTTGGCATTGAGCAATTCCAGCGTTATGGACGTGACACTTGAACTCAAAATGGCAACAAATGACCCAGTGCATGTTTTATTGTCTCCCAGTATTTAAACAGGTGTTGCATATTTTAAGGCTGTACCATACTGGAGAAGTGATAGAACAAGAACAATTCCCATAGTACATCTAGGGCATGCCAGAAAATGCCAATAAAAGATGCGTTATGGATGTGACAGAAAAAGTATCACTTTTCTTGGGTGACTGTACATTTTTATCAAACTCTGTGAAATCGTAAACCTAATGTCGAAATGGAGATATCCGTTTGATAGAGGGGTCCAAGGTGAATATTAAAAAATCTTTGTTTAAAATATTTTGTATTTCATGCAGAGTTTCGGAAGGAAAAGTCAGCATTATGGATGTGACGAAATTCCGTTATGGATGTGATGCGTCTGAAATAGACATGGCATATGTTTAGAAAATCAGCAATTTAACCACCATAACCCTTTGAAAAACTCTCTAAATATCAGCTAAAACTATCAAAGTTCTTAAATAATATTTAGGATGGCTATTGTTTTGCTGTTTTGTGGATTTTAGCATACATTTCTGTGGCTTGTGGCAATAATATAGAATTGTACATGATCAAAGTTGATTTTAGCTTGGGTTTTACATTATAAGAAAGAAAGACTGACAGTGACATATTAGGTTGGTTACAAATTGGTTCAACTTATTCACATCTGTAAAATACAGGCCTAGGTGATATCTCTGGGAGTGGTTTTGATGTATTACATGTTGCTTTATTTTTGCATGGTGAGGTTGACATTTACATGGAATTGCCCCATTTGGATTTCCCGGGAAACATTGCTTTTCATGACGTCACGTGCAGGATGCCTCCTTCTGAATCCTATGTCAGCGTTAGTTTGTTTATGAGAAAACAACCTGGTGGTTTTCTGCAAATTTCTTCAACTTGCTTATGTAGTCGAGTTCCGTCTGGAACATGATGTCGTGACCAATTGCCCAATACCCCTACATTTCATCCGGTCTTTCGCCATCATCTGGGCCTCATTCCATGTTTTGATTCCGGCAACCTTCATCTTCTTCAGGACACTACGGCGCCAGGTTTCCTTCAGACGGCCCACACGTCGCTTTCCTTCTGGAGCCCAAGAAATGCTGGTGTAGGGGATAGTTTTGGGTCTATGAAGGGTATGGCCTAGGAATTTCCATCGTCACTCCTCAACAAGAGTTGTCACACTCTTGTGTCCAGAAAATTCCAGAACTCTTCCACTGGTGATGTGTTGTTGCCAGTAGACATAAAGGATTCGTCTCAAGCACCTTTGCTGAAAGACACTGAGGATGTGACTATCTCCAGTTGTCAGTCTCCAGGACTCACAACCATACATCAGCACCGACATTACATTCGACATAAAGATCTTCAGCTTGGTGTTGCGAGAAATAACAGCAGACTTCCATATTCTATTCAAATGGTGAAATGCGCCATTCGCCTTCCTCACTCGTGTCCACACATCGACAGCAGCTCCTCCATCATTAGTCAACTCTCCTCCTAGATAAGTTAATTGATTCACACATTCAATCTTGTTACCATTGGCAATGATCCAATCACCACTTTGTCTGGTCTGCACTCTCATGAGCTTCGTCTTCTGGAAGTTAATCATCAATCCAATCTTCTCTGCTAATTCTGCCAATCTGACTGTTACTGATTCCATGGCTGACTTTGTAGAACTGAACAAGCAGATGTTATCTGCATAAGCTAGGTAGTGTAGCTGGGTGTTGAAGTTCCAACGTATCCCTCTGGGTTTATCCTTGATAACTTGCTGCATAAGATAATCTACAGCAATAATAAACAATAGTGGTGAAAGTGGGCATCCTTGTCGAACACCTGACCTGACAGAGAACCATTTATCTGATTAGCTATTCAGACAACATTGGTAGTTCTCGTAGAAGAGTTTGATGACGGTGACAAGTTTCTTCGGAATGCCATACGATGCTAGGATGTTCCAGAGACTATCTCTGTGGAGGCTATCTGTGGCAGTGGGGGCGTGGTCAAGCGCCGGTCTGTGACAGGAGGGCGGAGTCAGGGAAGGTAAGTGGCAGAATCACTACATCTGATGTCAATTAACCTGCGTTTGTGTGTGTCTTCCCAGTGACCGCGCCCTACTTAAGGAGGGAGAGCGAGAGCAGAGGGCTCATCCCCGAACCAGACGCCGGTTGTGTGTGTGTGTCTGTGTTAGTCACTGATGTCTCACTGAAAAGTGTGGCAATAAAAGTCTTGTTTAAGAACCGGATCTCTGTCCTGCCGTCCTCTGTGCTCCACCCTTCGTTAGAACCATTACGGTGGTGCTGAAACCCGGGACGTGGAGCGCAGCAGCCGATCAGCCCCATGGAGTCCTCCCCGTTCGCTGAACTGGTCCACGCCCTCGCCACGGCCCAGCAAAGCCAGCACCAGGCGCTAGTCACCCTCCGAAAGGAACAGAAGATTGTGAGGCGTTCCGGCACCTCCTTGCATCGGCGGGGTCCACCAGCGCTCCCACCGCGGGCCCGTCCCCCCTCACCCTAACCAAGATGGGCCCGCAGGACGACCCCGAGGCATTTATCACGCTCTTCGAGTAAGTCGCGGAGACCTCGGGGTGGCCGATGGAGCAGCGCGCGGCGCGCCTCCTCCCCCTGCTAACGGGAGAGGCGCAGCTGGCCGCGCTACAGCTCCCCGCCGACTGCTGGCTGGCCTACGCAGACCTCCGCCAGGCCGTCCTCCAGCGTGTGGGGCGCACCCCTGAGCAGCAGCGTCAGTGCTTCCGCGCTTTGCGCTTGGAGGAAGTCGGCCGGCCGTTCGCGTTTGGCCAGCAACTCCAGGACGCCTGCTGGTGGTGGTTGAGGGCCGACAACCGCGACGCTGAGGGGATCATCGACCAGGTGGTACTGGAGCAATTCGTCGCTCGCTTGCCAGCAGGAACCGCGGAGTGGGTCCAGTGCCACTGCCCGGCATCGCTGGATCAGGGAGATAAAGTACTTGTACTGTTGCCCACATCGAGCTCTAAATTAGTCACCAAGTGGCAAGGACCCTTTGAGGTCACATGGCGAGTCGGGGACATCGACTATGAGGTGAGGCGAACGGACAGGGGTGGGACGCTACAGGTTTACCACCTCAACCTACTCAAACTCTGGAACAAGGAGGTCCCCGTGGCGTTGGTGTCGGTGGTTCCGGAGAAGGCGGAACTGGGGCTGGAGGATCAAAAGGGAACATTGGCATCACGTACCTCTCCGGTCCCCTGTGGAGACCTCTCCCCGACCCAACTCGCGGAGGTTGCCCAGTTGCAGACCGAGTTTTCGGACGTGTTCTCGCCCCTGCCCAGCCGCACCAACCTCATAGAGCACCACATTGAGACGCCCCCGGGGGTGGTAGTGCGTAGCCGCCCTTACAGGCTACCCGAACACAAGAAAAAAGTGATTCGGGAAGAACTCGAGGCCATGCTCGAAATGGGCATCATCAAGGAGTCTCACAGTGACTGGAGCAGCCCGGTGGTCTTGGTACCTAAGGCCGACGGGTCGGTCCGGTTCTGTGTAGACTATAGAAAAGTCAACGCGGTGTCTAAATTCGACGCGTACCCAATGCCTCGTATTGATGAGTTGCTCGATCGACTAGGCACTGCTCATTTTTATTCAACGCTGGATTTAATGAAGGGATATTGGCAGATCCCCTTGACTCCACTATCCCGAAAAAAAACGGCCTTTTCCACACCGTTCGGTTTATACCAATTCGTCACACTTCTGTTCGGGCTGTTTGGGGTGCCCGCTACGTTTCAGCGGCTGATGGACAGTGTCCTCCGCCCCCACGCCACCTATGCAGCCGCCTACCTCGATGACATTATCATCTATAGTAATGACTGGCCGAGGCATCTTGAACATCTGAGGGCCGTCCTTAGGTCACTGAGGTGAGCGGGTCTCACAGCCAACCCGAAGAAGTGTGCGATTGGGCGGGTGGAAGTACGGTATCTGGGCTTCCACTTGGGCAACGGGCAGGTGCGTCCCCAAATTAACAAGACTGCAGCAATTGCAGCCTGCCCAAGGCCCAAGACCAAAAAGGGGTTGAGACAGTTCCTGGGGCTGGCTGGCTATTATCAGAGGTTTATACCTAATTATTCGGACGTCACCAGCCCGCTGACTGATCTAACTAAAAAGGGGGCACCAGATCCGGTCCAGTGGACGGAGCAGTGCCAGCGGGCTTTTTCTGAGGTAAAGGCCGCACTGTGTGGGGGGCCACTTTTACACTCCCCTGACTTTTCTCTCCCCTTTATATTACAGACAGATGCGTCGGACAGAGGGCTGGGGGCTGTTTTGTCCCAGGAGGTGGAGGGGGAGGACCGTCCAGTCCTATACATCAGTAGGAAGCTGTCAGTGCGTGAGGGGCGCTACAGCACAATAGAAAAAGAGTGTCTGGCAATCAAGTGGGCGGTCCTCACCCTCCGTTACTACCTGCTGGGGCGCCCTTTAACCCTCTGTTCGGACCACGCACCCCTCCAGTGGCTCCACCGCATGAAGGATCCCAACGCGCGGATCACCCATTGGTATCTGGCACTCCAACCCTTTAATTTCAAGGTGGTCCACAGGCCGGGGGCGCAGATGGTCGTGGCGGACTTCCTCTCCCGTCGGGGGGGGGAGTCGGCTGCAGGCCGGACTGCCACCCGGCCTGAGTCGGGCGGTGGGGGTATGTGGCAGTGGGGGCGTGGTCAAGCGCCGGTCTGTGACAGGAGGGCGGAGTCAGGGAAGGTAAGTGGCAGAATCACTACACCTGATGTCAATTAACCTGCGTTTGTGTGTCTTCCAAGTCAGTGCGTTTACATGCACATAGAGAAAATCGAATTTCTGCCGTTGCTTGACTGAAATCGAAGTTCTAAATGGCATGGAAACACCTTAGCTAGGCTGAAATTGAACCGAACTTGATTTCTCGTAATCGAGCTACACGACCTAGATTATGCGATTTTTGCCGAGCTACTTAGTGCATGTAAACCCTATCAAGCTACGTAGTCGAGCTACTTACTTCAGCACTGCCCCTTCCAGAAGTGACGAGTGACGAGACCACAAGCGGGAAACACAACAGCCTCGGTCGAAAAAAAAAAAACAGCCTCGGTCGGCATGACACTTCACCTTAGCCGCCACTTTATTAGGAACACTTGTGTCTGGGCATGTATGCACCCAGGGGCGCCGCTAGGGGGGGGGGAAGTTAGGATGATTCTAAGGGCCTGGCACTGACAGGGGGGCCTGTGAGGGATATTATATTATTTTAATAGTATTGCCTTGTGTAAAGGCAACCCCGTCAATAAAACAAACAAACAAACCAAAAAAAAAGTTGACATGACAGGCATGTTGTGACACAGTTTTCTATGGTCTACATTGCACTCACTTTCAAAATGACCCGAAGTGGCAGCTTTGATGTTCACGAACGTCCCCAGCAAATAGATACATTGTAGATAATAACAATATCCAGAGTGTGAACATGGATTTAGCGCCATGAATCACATCCTTACTGATGAGCACAACAGAATGAATGTATCCACACTGAACAACCTTCTTTTCCTCGCTGTCAATGGGCCAGACGTGCATTCCTTCCCTGCTGAGAAATTCGCAGAAATGTGGATTAAAGAAGAGCGAAACGCGGCGGATAGCGCACCGACGGGAAAGCAGAAAAGGCCACATGAACTGCGCCATCAGAGCAAACTGTTCATTTAGTATTCATGTATTTTAGCGATTTTCGAGTCACTGTCCATTTAATCCGGAGGTAGAGAAACATCACAGCAACGCGACAAGCAATGCGAACTTTGTTGTGTGTTAGTGTTCGTGTATTTAGTCAGAGAGATAGGAAGACGAATTTACTATCTCTGGTTTAGTGTTCGTTTTCATTTAGTGTTATTCATTTGATATCATTGGATGTTATTGAGCTGTTAGCCTATTGTTACCTTAATTTTGTGACGTTTCATGATTAAAAAACAAACAAACATCCCCCTTCTGGTTTTTTGACAAATCGTACCCTGTATATATATATATATATATATATATATATATATATATATATATATAATTTTTAAGGCAACAGTCTATTCAGTCTAATTAGTTGGTAAGTTATTAGCATGTTAGCAGGCTAACAGTTAATATGTTCACCATTACAGATCAACTTCAACTTAGTGGCCATTTTATTAGGAACACTTCTGTTCGTACATACAAACTACAAACACTTCTTGTGAACACGGAACTGATAACTTCGTTTATACGCTTGAATAGCTCTTCTTCATGATGACAACCGGAAGTGTACCAACACGATGGGGCGTGTAGCGCCACCTGTGGCTCGGGTGCACAATGCACCTCACACAATAGCTCGATTTCCTTGCGTGCATGTAGGATTGGATTTCTCTGGCACCCCTGCTGGGACCCTTTGCTTGATTACCGACAGCAGCTCGATTTGGATGTGCATGTAAACGTACTGAGTGACTGTGCCCTACTTAAGGAGGGAGAGCAAGAGCAGAGGGCTCATCCCCGAACCAGATGCCGGTTGTGTGTGTGTGTCTGTGTTAGTCACTGATATCTCACTGAAAAGTGTGGCAATAAAAGCCTTGTTTACAAACCTGATCTCTGTCCTGCCGTCCTCTGTGCTCCACCCTTCGTTAGAACTGTTACACTATCAAAAGCCTTTTTGAAGTCGATGAAGTTTAGGTAAAGTGAAGACCTCCATTCCTTGCACGATTCAGTCACATTTCTGATGGTAAAGATGTTATCTGTGCATCCTCTCCCTGATCTAAAACCTGCTTGTGCATCGTCCAATTTGTCATCCAACACTTTGAGTATGCGATTGTGGAGAATCTTCAATAGAATTTTCCCAGATGTCAATAGCAGAGTAATACCTCTCCAGTTATTCGGATCAGTTAGATCTCCCTTTTTGGGGAGCTTTACTATTGTACCCTCTCTCCAATCACCTGGAATCTTCTTACGTGTCCATACCGCTCTGTATAATCTATCAAGCATCTCAATACTATGTTCTGCTGAGCATTTGAAGAACTCTCCAGGTATGCTGTCATTTCCATGGGCTTTACCAGAAGACAACGTTGTTATTGCCTCCTCAATTTCATTAAGAGTTGGGGGTTTGTCATCTATGTCCAGGAGTTGTTGGTCTGCGACTTCAAAGTTGAAGGTACTTTGTGGATCGAGAAGGTTTAGTATTCTGTTGAAGTGGCTGGTCCACATCTGAGATAATCTCTTCTGATCAGTTACAATATTTCCATCATCATTTCGCAGCGCTGAGTCCTGCATAACTTTTCTTCCACTTAATTCTCTGGTTATCTCGTAAACTTTTGCCATGTTACCCATATTGGCAGCTCCCTGTGCAATCTGTGCTATAAGCTCATAGTACTCTCTTTTATCTTTCCTGGCACTTTTCTTCACTCTTTTATTCACTTCACAGTATTCCACATTAAGTGCATTCTTCAGTCTTTCTAACCATGTATGCTGTTTCTTCAGATGTATTTTCTTTCGAAGATCGATAAGACTCCAAGTGTTTCGAGACATCCACTTGGCTGGGCAGCATCTGTCTTCTTCACCTATTACGTACCTCTTCAGCGGATTGATGGTAGATCTTCTTCATGTTTTCCCACAAATTGTTAGGATCTTCATCCAGTTGAAGAGCCTGGAATCTGTTTTTGATCTTAAGGCTGAACTCCTTCCTGGTGTCTTCCAATCTCAGCTTACCTACATTCCACTTCTTTGTAGACTTCTTCGGTGGACGTTTACTGCATAGTTTATGTTTCACTTTGGCAATGAGCATAAAATGGTCACTGCCTGCATCAGCTGATCGAAACACTCTTGTATCTTGTACACTCCGTCTCCATTTCTGGTTGATCATCACATGGTCTATCTGGTTCATGTGTCCAGTTGGTGACTTCCATGTTAACTTATGTATCTCTTTATAAGGAAAGAGAGTCCCACCGATGATCATATCATTGGTCAAGCAGAAGTCTCTCAGATGATCTCCATTGTTGTTCCGTTCACCTGTTCCATGTCTTCCCATAACGTCTTCGAAGTTGTTGTTGTCTACACCAACTTTCGCATTGAAGTCACCCATCACTATCAGAACATCCTGCCGCTGTACAGTATCCTTCACCTGTTGTAGCTCCATATAAAATTCTTCCTTCTTTGTATCGTCAGCCTCATTCGTTGGTGCATAACATTGTATGATTGAAAGATGGCAGTATTTGCCTTTGAATCTCGCATACATCATCCTTTCGTTGTTTGGTCTCCAAGCCACAAGAGCCCTTCTAGCTCTAGGAGTTAGCATCAGTGCAACACCATACCTATGTATATCATTCACTTCACCAGAGTAGAGAACTGTCTCACCAGATATTAATTTCTTCTCTCCAAAACCTGTCCATCTCACTTCACTCACTCCTAAAACATCTAACTTAAACCTACAAAATTCTGCCACCACCTGTGCGGTCTTTGAGCACTCAAACATTGTGCGCATGTTCCATGCACCTATATTTAGGGTGGTCTGGAGGTCCATGAAGTTCGTGCAATCACCATTCTGGTTGCCAGCGTCCCTTCGGCTTTGGCTGACATCCATAATCAACCCAGTGCTGGGGCATTTCCCTCCCATCTGTCCATCTCCAGGGGTTTCGTTTAAATTAGTAGCGATTTCGGTTACAACAAAGGTTTTTGGATGGGGAAGAGGTTGTAAGCCCCATGCCCCAACCCCCAGAACCCGGAGGGCCAGTTGCTGCGTTAGTCTGGCATCTCATCTTCGACCTGTTCGGCTTGGTAAGACCTGCCAGGGGCATACGCCCCCGCTGACATAGCTCTCAGAGTCGTTAATGCACTCAAGCCCCTCAACCAGGAGTGGCCATGTGACCACCCCTCCTATATTGCTATAGGCGACAAGGTGCAGCATAGAGGGGAAATTTCTTCAATGTTATCATGTAATTATTAAAATGGTTAACAGATGTATTGTAGGAGGGTGTAGCAACACCAATCTTGATGGGATTAGTACTCATTGTTTCCCACATTGCGCTCAGGTGACAATTCCATATTTCAATGCAAAATCACTAGCTGCTAAACTTGGTCTACACAGGCTGTGCACTGAAACCATGCAAGCTCGCGCAGCCTGCTGGCGCTTCCACAGGTGACGTTACAAATCTGGCTCCAGACTCCCTTGGGATTTTTCCAGACGCGTTTTGTTATTTTATTTTTTTCTGCTGTAGACAGATGGCCTTGTGCAAAATTACCCTTCTGGATGAGTCTGTAAAGGGACATTCTTTCATATTAAAAAAAAAAAACGAATTGGGTCCAGGATATGCACTTTAAGGTGCTATAGAATTAATTTATTCAGTATTTTAATTTGTTCTCTGATGTCTAAATAGAAGATATCTGACTTTGGTCACAGCAAAAAATGTTCAAATTCAGTTTTGTATGCCATTTTACAACCCTATGATTTGTCCCTAGAATGAAACAAGCTGCTTTCCTTTTTTTTTTGGTGAGATCATTTAATATGTTGATGAGCTCTGTTCTGATTGGCTGGTTTGCAGCAGGTGTGCATCATTAGGGCGAGATAATGGACGTGGCCACCGTGATGCGCTCTGAGAAATGCAGTCCGGAAATGTGACATGGAAGTGCCGCTCAGAAGCACCGTCTGACTCTAACATGACCGTAGATTTATATGATAACGCAGGTTATTTATTTGAATGGGACACAAGCAGGAAAATAAAATGATCCTCTGTGTACATAAGCTAGGTAGTCATAACCCTGTGTCCGAAATCGCTCCCTACTCACTATATAGGGCACTATATAATGGGGACACCATTTTGTAGTGCTGTCCGAAACCTTAGTGAGGATTATTTACACCCTATAGAGTGCACTCAAAGTATCCCACAATACATCACGAAAAGTAGTGTACAACTGATGGTCACTAACCAAAGCAATATATCCCATCATGCATTGCAGTTCTGCTGAAAGAAATCAAATTAAAAGTGTCAAATTTGATTTAACTAAAGGCAGCGGCAAAGAAGAAAGTATTCATCCTTGATTTAAAAAACTGAAAGATGCAGGTACTTTGTATTGATTAAAGGAGAACTGAAGTCATTTTTAAATGTGCTTTATTTCTTAATTAACGTGTTATTCAATTACGTTTTCGGTTTTAGTAACTTTATATCATGACTCGTATTGGCAACTAATTACAATTAAATATTATACTTATCAGGCGGCACGGTGGTGTAGTGGTTAGCGCTGTCGCCTCACAGCAAGAAGGTCCGGGTTCGAGCCCCGTGGGGCCTTTCTGTGCGGAGTTTGCATGTTCTCCCCGTGTCCGCGTGGGTTTCCTCCGGGTGCTCTGGTTTCCCCCACAGCCCAAAGACATGCAGGTTAGGTTAACTGGTGACTCTAAATTGACCGTAGGTGTGAATGTGAGTGTGAATGGTTGTCTGTGTCTATGTGTCAGCCCTGTGATGACCTGGCGACTTGTCCAGGGTGTACCCCGCCTTTCGCCCGTAGTCAGCTGGGATAGGCTCCAGCTTGTCTGCGACCCTGTAGAACAGGATAAAGCGGCTAGAGATAATGAGATGAGAATGAGATGAGATATTATACTTATCAGCCTATTCGGATTTTAGCCATGTTGAATTTAATTTGTTTGGTCTATGGCAGGCGTCGCTTATCTACGCCATCTTCATGAGACTTGTGCGAGATTTCGAAATGTGAAGTGTCAGCCAGGTGTCAGTGCTGCCATTTTGAAAACTGTTTTCCAAATGAAATATTGCACAAAAACAAGTTTAAATGACGATTACTGCCTACTTTTTAAAAAATTTTCCTGATTGCTATCAGAACAAACAGAACTTCTGGCTTGATTACATCAGCATTCGAAAGAAGGCACGTGCATCTTTTGACAATGTTGGCAGATGTTGGTCACTTTGATTTCCTCTGTACGTTTTACTTCCGTCCTACGATGTCTCGCACAGGTCTCAACGAATCTCATTTATGGTCATTGCTTTGACATATGGACTGATATATTACATAGCATATTTCAAACACTCATAACTTGCTATAGCAGTGACAAAATAGCAATCAAAAATGCATTCCTATATTTAATAAAATGAGAGAAATAGAATTTTAATAATAAAAAATTTGCCTTCAGTTCTCCTTTAATGTGGGAAATACGTTCAGTATAATATGTATTTATCACAAAAATTAATGCCTGTATTTATTATTTTGAAAACCCACCAGCCGACTGATCTGGCACGTTTTAATTATGCAACAGCAATAGCGTAAATACCAGTATGACAGACTAGTGTCTGAAAGTGTTTTTTTTTTCATTTTACCAATGAGCTCACTATATAGTCCTCTATATAGTAATTCCCTATATAGGGAGTAGGGAGTAGTGAACAAGTGAACGATTTCAGACACAAGGATACTGTCTAGTTAGCTATGCTAACTACTTGGAGATTGCTAGTAGGTAACGTACAGTATTAGTTACTTGCTTTTGATCTCAACAACACAAAGTGCATTAAACGAGTTAGCTAACTGTGAACCTTTCAATTTAAGATGATCTGGCTTCAATAATCAGAAAGTGGATAAAATCACACAACATAGCTATGTACTTACCTCCACTTTTGGTTTTCTGACTGAGAGTGGCGTTACAGTCCACTCTGTACTGTGAAAAGCTGGGGAGCTCCACCACAGCATTGGGAGTAGTTTTATTTAACTATGTCTCACTGAAGCAGAAAACAGATGTTATTGAAAAGTCCTTTTGTCTTTCTTACCAGCAGTTTCAATTTGTACATTTTGTGAGCACACACTGGAGACAAGTATGTCAGGGAGCACTGGTCGAAAGCCATGTCTCCAAAGATGTGCAAGCATGATGCCATCTGTCCTACAAGCTCTCAGCTTCAATTTGATATGTTTGTTTGCTGGGGTTTTGTTTTGTTTTGTTTTGTTTTGTTTTGTTTTGTTTTGAGTTGACGCACAGTTTTACATGCAAAGTCTGGAAGATTAATTAAGTCCAATGTGTAAGAGTTCATTCCAGTCAAAAGCCACGTCTCTGGAGTCATGTGAGCTCTCCAACTTGGCATTGCTTTTTTGTGGGAAGACAGCTGATGATTCCCCGGGTGAATTTATCTTTCTTTTGTTGTTTACAAAACCTGCTGAACTGTTGAAGTTTTGGCTATGTAGGTCCATGATGGACATATAAAAAGATACATACATACAAACACACATACACACACACATACATACATACATACATACATACATACATTATTGATCCCAAAGGACATTTAGGACAGAGCTACTGGCTAGGCAGCCACTGGCACCAGAAGCAATATAACCTTGGCTAGTACGTGGCCTGGTGTATTTTGGGACATGAATATTAATGAGTCTTAACTGTTATGAAACACTCCAGGATTCTGGAATTGGCCGGTTTTAACATCCTCTTTTGCAAATGTTGGATTTGCATTTGAAGGACAACAGTGTTTGAGGTTCCAAGTACAGTAAGTCAGTTCTATGTACAGAACTCTTCATTTGTTAACTGCATTTCCAAAGTAAATACAGATTTCCATTCTATGGCACCTTTGAGTTTATCAAAACATTTTTCCTGAACTTTTTGGCTAAATGACCCTTGTACTGCTTTATGTAGGAGAAGCACTTGAAAAAAATGCATGAAATTTATGGCATACTTTATTTTCACGTTTAAATTATGTACCACTTTTGTCACAAAGTATAATCCATCCATTATCTGTAGCTGACTATGGGCGAGAGGCGGGGTACACCCTGGACAAGTCACCAGGTCATCGCAGGGCTGACGCATAGAGACAAACAACCATTCACACTCACACCTACAGTCAATTTAGAGCCACAAATTAGCCTAACCTGCATGTCTTTGGACTGTGGGGGAAACTGAAGCACCCGGAGGAAACCCACGCAGACACGGGGAGAACATGCAAACTCCACACAGAAAGGCCCTCATCAGCTGCTGGGCTTGAACCCAGGTCCATCTTGCTGTGAGGTGACAGTGCTAACCACTACACCACCGTGCCGCCCCACAAAGTATCTCATCTCATCTCATTATCTCTAGCCGCTTTATCCTGTTCTACAGGGTCGTAGGCAAGCTGGAGCCTATCCCAGCTGACTACGGGCGAAAGGCGGGGTACACCCTGGAAAAGTCGCCAGGTCATCACAGGGCTGACACATAGACACAGACAACCATTCACACTCACATTCACACCTACGGTCAATTTAGAGTCACCAGTTAATCTAACCTGCATGTCTTTGGACTGTGGGGGAAACCAGAGCACCCGGAGGAAACCCACATGGACACGGGGAGAACATGCAATCTCCGCACAGAAAGGTCCTCACCGGCCACAGGGCCTGAACCCGGACCTTCTTGTTGTGAGGCGACAGTGCTAACCACTACACCACCGTGCCGCCCCACTGTGACATTTATGTGCCAGATATTCATAATTATCTCTGTCACATAAACAAATCCCAGAACATGGACAACAACGCTGTTATTTTTGGTTAAGTACACGTTGTAATTGACGTATCTCTTCATAACATTGAAATAATAAAATAAATTAAAATAAATGTTTTACAAAAACTTTTAATAAACCTCTACAACTCATGTGGCAGGCCACAGTGCATGACAGTCTAAGTCGACTAATGTAGGGTACAACTTCTGTACATTAAATTTTGGTGTGCCTCATGAAGATTTTGTAAATTCACTGTATAGTTCACTACAGTTGAGAATTAGATCAGCACTACAAAATGGCTGATTCACTGTCTAGTGGACTATATACTGGGCAAGTGGATGTTCAAAACACAGCATCAGTTTCCAGCAGGAGCCTCTTGGCATCACTGATTTTCTGTTGCTGAATCATGGGCATATCGCACATCAACAATGCAAAAAAATAAAATTAAATAAAAAATAAATAAGCAAGCAAGCAAGCAGCGTTTCATATAGATCTGAAATATAGCTGGGGGGGAACCTTGAATATCTCGGGTAGGATGCATATGAGATACAGTGGTGCTTG
The DNA here is from genome assembly GCF_027579695.1 of Neoarius graeffei. Taxonomy (NCBI): domain Eukaryota; kingdom Metazoa; phylum Chordata; class Actinopteri; order Siluriformes; family Ariidae; genus Neoarius; species Neoarius graeffei. Next base: position 56,519,295 of record NC_083579.1, read on the forward strand.
AATGTTTGTGAACCCTTTAGAATGTTCTATATTTCTGCATAAATATGACCTAAAACATCATCAGATTTTCACACAAGTCCTAAAAGTAGATAAAGAGAACCCAGTTAAACAAATGAGACAAAAATATTATACTTGGTCATTTATTTATTGAGGAAAATTATCCAATATTACATATCTGTGAGTGGCAAAGGTATGTGAACCTCTCGGATTAGCAGTTAATTTGAAGGTGAAATTAGAGTCAGATGTTTTCAATCAATGGGATGACAATCAGGTATGAGTGGGCATCCTGTTTTATTTAAAGAACAGGGATCTATCAAAGTCTGATCTTCACAACACGTTTGTGGAAGTGTATCATGGCACAAACAAAGGAGATTTCTGAGGACCTCAGAAAGTGTTGTTGATGCTCATCGGGCTGGAAAAGGTTACAAAACCATCTCTAAAGAGTTTGGACTCCACCAATCCACAGTCAGACAGATTGTGTACAAATGGAGGAAAATCAAGACCATTGTTACCCTCCCCAGGAGTGGTCGACCAACAAAGATCACTCCAAGAGCAAGGCGTGTAATAGTTGGCGAGGTCACAAAGGACCCCAGGGTAACTTCTAAGCAACTGAAGGCCTCTCTCACATTGGCTAATGTTAATGTTCATGAGTCCATCATCAGGAGAACACTGAACAACAATGGTGTGCATGGCAGGGTTGCAAGGAGAAAGCCACTGCTCTCCAAAAAGAACATTGCTGCTTGTCTGCAGTTTGCTAAAGATCACATGGACAAGCCAGAAGGCTATTGGAAAAATGTTTTGTGGATGGATGAGACCAAAATAGAACTTTTTGGTTGAAATGAGAACCGTTATGTTTGGAGAAAGGAAGACACTGCATTCCAGCATAAGAACCTTATCCCATCTGTGAAACATGGTGGTGGTAGTATCATAGTTTGGGCCTGTTTTGCTGCATCTGGGCCAAGACGGCTTGCCATCATTGATGGAACAATGAATTCTGAATTATACCAGTGAATTCTAAAGGAAAATATCAGGACATCTGTCCATGAACTAAATCTCAAGCGAAGGTGGGTCATGCAACAAGACAATGACCCTAAGCACACAAGTCGTTCTACCAAAGAATGGTTAAAGAAGAATAAAGTTAATTTTTTGGAATGGCCAAGTCAAAGTCCTGACCTTAATCCAATTGAAATGTTATGGAAAGACCTGAAGTGAACAGTTCATGTGAGGAAACCCACCAACATCCCAGAGTTGAAGCTGTTCTGTACAGAGGAATGGACTAAAATTCCTCCAAGCCGGTGTGCAGGACTGATCAACAGTTACCGGAAATGTTTCATTGCAGTTATTGCTGCACAAAGGGGTCATACCAGATACTGAAAGCAAAGGTTCACATTGCCACTCACAGATATGTAATATTGGATCATTTTCCTCAATAAATAAATGACCAAGTATAATATTTTTGTCTCATTTGTTTAACTGGGTTCTCTTTATCTACTTTTAGGACTTGTGTGAAAATCTGGTGATGTTTTAGGTCATATTTATGCAGAAATATAGAAAATTCTAAAGGGTTCACAAACTTTCAAGCACCACTGTATTTATATACTCACTGGCCATGATCACTTTATTAGGAACACCTGTTGATATATCATACATGCAATCATGTGGCCTCAACACAATGAATAACAAATGCCACTGATCACAGTGACCATGACTCAGTGACCGTGATATGGTTGTTTGGGTCAGACTGGCTGGTTTGAATAGTTCTGAAACTGCTGATCTCCTGTGATTTTTCACATACAACAGTATAAAAAACATACACTGAACAGCAGAAAAGCTACATTAATGAGAGACATCAGAGAAGAATGGCTAGACTATTCTGAGCTGACAAGAAGGCTACTGTCACCCAAACTACCACTCTTTACAACTGTGCTAAGCAGAAAAGTTTCTCTGAAAGCTCAACAGGTCGAACCTTGAGGCAGAATCTGGGGCTAGAATAGGCACAGGCTCACCCAAACTGGACAGTCTAAAATCAGAAAAAGACCATGTGATATGCCTCATCACTTGCATTCGTCCAAACACGATTTGGTTTACTACCACTCCCCACACTATGAGCAGTCTGTCTGTCCTTCAGGTTAATCTAACAAACTAACTGTAGCGCAGAGGCCGATCATGAATCATACAGACGTCCTACATGCTGTAGTCTAAGCATGTTACAGTAAGAAATTATTAAAACATTTATAATTTTATTACATAAAAAGGTGAATTGCAAGCAGTTCCTCATTTATCATTCAAAAGAATGAAAATTAAACAGTTAGGCATCTGAAAGGGCTTTCAGTTTGTTTACTACATGTCATTGGTAACATGAAATTAATACTGATTTCAGTTACCTTTATCTGCTGGTCACATTCTCCATCTTGAAAATGTGTTGTGTGATTACATTAAAGCAATGTATTGTATTGTGTTGTTGAATGGGAACTAATGAAGAAAAATAGTCAACAACTATTTAGTTTAACACAAGTTCAGTAGATCAGATGAGGTTAGAGTTTTATAATCAACATTGCTATATTCTAGGGGATTGCTCTCTCTGTGCATAGAAAACAGGCATGTGAATATGTAGAGCGTCTATGACCGATTGTAACCAACTCATTAACATCTAATCATGAAAGGGTTTACCAGTTTAATCTTGTACTTTTGTGTTTCATTAGTTTGTTAGGGCGGCATGGTGGTGTAGTGGTAAGCACTGTTGCCTCACAGCAAGAAGGTCCTGGGTTCGAGCCCAGCAGTTGATGAGGGCCTTTCTGTGTGGAGTCTGCATGTTTTCCCCGTGTCTGCGTGGGTTTCCTCCGGGTGCTTCAGTTTCCCCCACAGTCCAAAGACATGCAGCTTAGGCTAATTTGTGGCTCTAAATTGACTGTAGGTGTGAGTGTGAATGGTTGTTTGTCTCTACACGTCAGCCCTGCGATGACCTGGTGACTTGTCCAGGGTGTACCTCGCCTCTTGCCCATAGTCATGCTCCGGTTTCCCCCACAGTCCAAAGACATGCAGGTTAGGCTAATTGGTGGCTCTAAATTGGTCGTAGGTGTGAATGGTTGTGTGTGTCAGCCCTGCGATGACCTGGTGACTTTTCCAGGGTGAACCTGCCTCTCGCCCATAGTCAGCTGGGATAGGCTCCAGCTTGCCTGTGACCCTGTAGAACAGGATAAAGCGGCTAGAGATAATGGGATGAGATGAGATAAAATATTTTTCAGTGCCCACTCCTCTACCTCCATGCTATATAACTTGAGTGCAGCATGCTGCAAAACTGAAGGATTTAATGCAGCACTACAATGTTAACTGCTGATGCTGAAGTAACACCACAGCTAATTAGCTAATGTTATCAGCAGAGGTAGCTGCTTTTAGCATGTCCTAATAATAAATGCCTAGCCATGCTAACAGTTTTTTCAGAGAACATGGAAAGTGTATGAAACAATTATTGTCTAGCCTATAAGCTGTTGTTGTTTAAGGGTACTGGTCTGGAAAACAACTGGACACATTACTAGCATTCGCAAAAGTTAGCTAACAGCTATTGGAAGTGATTCCAGCCCAGCAAACTGCACAAAACCTGCACATCATTTTTTGTTGTTCAATATCAAATTGAAAATTAGTTTTATGAAAGTAAACTGCCATGTCAACTCATGAATTCCATTATGGATGTTTTACCTAGTAGCAGATCTTCTTTATGTGATCAATGTTTTCCAAATAATCCACAGGATTTTCATTACTTATCAGTACATTTAGTCTTGAGTGATGCACTCATTATTATGAAGCTGATCAGTCGTAAAATATATACAGAATATCCATTTGAACCAGCTAATATTGATTGTTATTTTGGAAGATCACTGCAGTAGTATATGAAAATGAGAAACGCATAAAAAAAACTCGAAGCAGTACTAAAAGTGATGGTGTAAGGTTTTTTTTTTTCCTTTTCAGCAACTGAATATACTCACTATCGGATGCTCTCCATATCTATAGTGTGAGCTGTTTCTCAAACAAAACAGTTGTGCAAGTACCTTCATGTTAAGTGCGATTTCCAGTTATATATAAATGCAGCAAAACAGTTTTCTTGACTATTGACACTGTACAAACAAGTGAAAACTGTGGGGAGGCGGAACCAGTTAGAGTGTATACTGTAGTGTTTAAAGTCACTGTTACATTATGTGTGAAAGACCATATCCTCTTGTTACCATTTCAACAATGACTTTCTAAGTACTTGCCAAACCACTGTTTTGTAAGGGAACATATAATTATCTTTTGTTTACTTTAATAAGAAGACCTACAAGTACCTGCACATTAAGCATATGCATACACTCCATGCACTAGAAATAAACCTAAAACCAGCAAGAATTATATTATCCCATTCATGTGCTGTAATTAAAACATTAGTAATTAATTGCCCTTAACTAACCCAAATGCTATGCAAATGTGGGTGACTAGGAGAGATGCACAACACAAAGACTTTTTTCTCCCCTCCTGCTTGCAGGCAATTTAAGGTTCACCTCTGAAAATGTTGTTTAGAATGTGATGTGATGGTGCTGTTTCATTTCAAGAGGTACTTATCTCAAAGTCAACATCTTACTTCTGTTTTCCCTGATGCCATGCTTCGCCACCTTTATTAGATGGTAGCCTGGCAACCACAAGAGTGTGGCTTTCGCAAATTGCTGAATTTGGGATGTGACTGACCCAAAGTAGCCCACCAGCCCTGACCTTCACAGCCATTTTGGTTTGCTTTTCTATCTATGCCCTGGAAGGTGTCAGTGATGAACATTACCTTTTCTCGGCAGGTGTGACCATATGGAGAGGCCCATCGCACCAAGGGGGTCACAAACCCATGCCATTACCCCAATTTATTCTAATAATGGCCCATTACATGGCACCCGTTGAAAATGTGTCTATTTGTGGTCTGGGAGAAATAAAGGCAATAATTAGCTGTGAGGCGTGGTGCTGCATACAGTACTTTTACTGTACTTGGGCTGAGAAGTGTGAGCTGCACTCAGTGAGGCTTCCACCACTAGATGGCAGCAAAGGCAAGATCCAGGCAGGAGGCCAAGCAAAAGTCTTTATGGTGACTCTGGAGTCACTTTACTCCAGAGGAGAACATTGAGAAAATGTGGTTATACAGGGCAGAGATACACAAGAATGTTTACTTTTTACACATGTACATCTGTGTGGAAAAACCCTTAAATATATCATCTGATATCATGTTATATGATCAGGCTACAGTCACCTAAAACAGCTCAAAATGCAAAAGAAATGTAGACCTTGTGTCCTAAAATGTGTTGGCTTTTAATGCAACTAATTCTTGTTTATTTGTTCGAAGGGCAAGCATTTGTTTTTGACATATCTGTGTCAATTGGAGTCAGACAATATAGGCCAGCTTTCAATTTAATTGAGTCTGTTTCGATCAAATTTGACTCAGTAAAAGCCCATCTCTGGCTCTCCAGATCAGAGTGTGGCTCACATGTTCTCTGACCTGTTCTCACTTGCTCACTTTGTCTTTCTCTAGTATTACCAGACCACTTGATTTTGCACATAAGTATAATCTTTTAAAAATATAAGGAATCACATTTCTATTTGTGTGCTATAATTACATGATGCATCTCATTATTATAGTGTGTATAATATGTTTATTTTGTGAATATTACATTGCGATGTTGTATAGTGGCATTAAGCTGATTGGTATATAAATGCTGAGAAGCTTTTATTTTCATTCATTTTTATTTTATTAATTAAATCTAATCTGTGCTTTGCTACATGCCAAATGGCATATTTGGATAGGGGTTTTGCCTTCATTGTGGAGTGTGTGTGTGTGTGTGTGTGTGTGTGTGTGTGTGTGTGTGTGTGTGTGTGTGTGTGTGTGTGTGTGTGTGTGCGCGCATTGTTAAAAAGAGATGGTCAATTAAGGTTACTTGAAGATGAGTTCTTCATAGGTCCTTTACATTTTATTCTTCAATTGATATCACCTTATAAAAGCACCCTTTCACTACTGAAGAATGGACAGCAAATTTGATTCCCTTCACAGATGGACTTCAATCAATCATCACAAATTGTCATCTTGACCGCTTTAGATGAAAGTTTTCCCCTCTCCACAAAACGTGCTAATTGCCATCATAGGTCCAATATAAAGAGTATATCTACTGCACAATTATCCTAAAATTTGTCTGCCCATCTGTAGAAGACGCATTGAATTTCTTGCTGTTCTTCTCTGCTTTTATTTTCGATGTGTTAATTAAAAGGCTTCAGAAAAAGCAGATGGGTAATGTTTGTCTTGCTGGGGTGATGTCTGGTTCAAGGTGAGTGTTACAGCCATTTTAATACTGAGGTCTCATCTCTTTGTATGGCCGGCCTACCTGGAGTAGAACACTAGCTCAACCTCAATTCAAAAGCCAGTACGCTCTGGCTGCCTAACAAGCAGACCCGACGGAGACATATACGCACACATAATCCACAGGAAGAATATTATAGACACATCCTCATGAATCATGATGTTTTTAAAGTCATGATATCAGGTACTTAAGACATGGGGGAGGGAAGGATTTATCTCCTCTTGTGTGCATGTAATTCACAATGAATTTTTTTTTAAATATTTTGATAAGTAGAGGACCTCTAATGGAAAATTATTCTAATATAAATCAGTTGTCTAGTCAGTCCTTATTCAACAAAATTATGCAGAGCTAATGTTCATTACCAGGGAAGGATTATTGGAGAAAATTATCAGCATCTCAATCAGTGAAGGCTTCTATGATCTCTTTAAACTGGTTTAATTCTTTGCTCATCTTTCTGAGCTCTAAAAATGAAAATTAAAAGGAAGCTTGGATTATCTTGTTGCATCTTTTAAGTCTAAATACTCTCCATGCATTTGATTCTTTGTTAGAAAGGACTTTGAAACAAGACTGATATATTCAAGTACATCAGACGTGAAAGTGAGTGAAATGGAATGAAAGCTCCTTTTGAAATGTGAAGTAAGCCCTTGTTATGCTTTGATGGTGTGAAGGATGGCTACTTAAAGTCTTCTTATTGTGCCACTACTAGAGTGATGTAGCAAAAATAATTTTAATCTGAAATGAAATTTGTTTGCTTTTATTTTTATAGGCTGTATAATATAGAAGCATAAGTTCCATGACTATCTTTGGACAGCCTACATATTTGGACCATGGGCACAGTGATATCATATTGCCAGGGTAGCTGCTCACAGCCTGGAGGTTTGCACATGGTGTGTGAAGGACAGTTGTGCAGACAGATCGGCAGGTTCGTGGAAGCCAAACTGTTCACTGTTTAAGGAGAGCAGTGAAGATGTTGAGTACCACCAACGCCAGGTCTGGCCTGGTTTACTATGCGATGTGGCAAAAAAGAGACATGTCAGCGACTCCAGGAGGTATGACTGGCAGTCAAAACTTTATTTGCAACATTTACCACTACCTAAACTGCAGAAAAAGACCGGTATGGTGGAAGGAACCATACAGTAGAAGTACTCTTTAACTATTTGAATACATACAAGCAAGTATTGCTGTACTTACGGTATATGTTTGCAAAAATTGTCTCTTTTGCTCCATTATCCTTTAGGTCTGTCGCATGATTGGTTTCCCATGATGGGCTGGGAGAGTCCAGCATTCTGTCAAGAGAGGATGCAATATTCAGAAATGGTATGTACAGCCTATCCCTGCCACCAGAAAAGAAACAAAAAACATCTCAAGGAAGCCATAGGAGGAGAACCTGCTATAATCAGTGTTCATCTTTGAGGTTGCAGCACAATAACAGTCATATAAAATTGTATGTGTAAACATGTCAGTTTGTTGTTTAATTGGATATTTGGTTGATTTGGACCTTCTTGACTTCGCTTGCTCTGTCTGTAGTTTGGTGATGCGCATGAGCTAAGTGCTGTTTAGTTTTGATTTCTACACAACTGTGCATCAGAATTGAGCTTCTTAAGAGTGATTGCAGGACACCTAATCAGTGGCTAAGCCTTCCACACATTCATATCAATTTTCCCTGTTTTGCAAATAATCTGCACAAATCTGTAATCATGGAAAATTTCAAGTGCTTGTCTCAGTTGTCTGTAAATGAACCATTGTTTATTTATATGAGGTTTTGGTGCCATTGTCCTTGTATAAATTCAGTTTATAATCTACCCTTCTTGAATACCACACTGAAAAAAAAATCAGATCTTGCTTAAAAATAAATGCTTCTTCATTGCAGTGTTTTGGACTGTTGCTCTAGTCAAGAGCACTGGCTTTTGGTCATGAATATATCTTTGTAGTGCCATTTGGCTGATAAATTTGTTATTGATGATATGACCTATGGCTGTTTTGACATTTATATGCATCTGTTTCTATTTTGTTCACTGTGAATATTAGAAATAATTCTGTTATTTCTAAACTGTACTTTCTCAGCAACCCCAGTGAACTGGGCTTGTTTGCAGGATTAAAATGTGAGAGATTTTATGAATTATCTGTTCTAATTCTTAGAAAGGGTTTTTATGAACAGGCTTATGGTGACAAGTGAATGCAGCAAGGTTTTCCTCATCACCAGGCTTTGGAAATACAATTTACGTTTGTTTGTACTGATTACACAGTTGATAGCAGTAAAAAGCCCATACTTTCAAAACACATTTTCATTTTTGCCTTTGGGTCTAGAGACCACCATTTAATTCACCATAACTTTACAGCACAGTTTCCATAACTGTGAAATATAACCTTCTTAGTAGTCTACACTGAGTGGTAACTTCTTGGCAAAGTTGTTTTCTTTTGCTTTTGCTTATAACAAGAAAATATTTAGACATTGACAAGTCTTTTACTTTAGTAGCCATTACCTGATTGGCCCACTGGCATCAGAACGGTATTGAGCCTTCTCTGGATTTGGCCTCGCCAGCATTACTGCTCTTCCAGCATCAAGCTGGATTTTAAATTCACCGCTTTTTTCTGGTTCAGAGAATCGAGCCTTTCTTTTAAAATCCTTGCCCAATGTGCTGCAAATTCCTTATGCATGTGACCTGGCATCTTGAAGCACCATTTAATCATAGCTGTCCTTAAATGTGTTTCACTCAGCAATATAAAATGGTGCCTTTTAAGTCAATAACATGGTCATCATACTAACCAAAAAGTAAAATGTGAACAAGTCCCAAGATCAGGAATCTTTCTCACACTAAAATGCTTAAGGGCACCTGGGTGTTAATTGAACATTTTTCCCTCAGAGTGCATCCTTGGATGAGAATGCACAAAGCTCTCGGTTATGTTGTGGAGGAGCATTCCTTCTTCACGAGTGTCTTCCTTTGAGTGGCTGATGTATCAAAACTTGAACTGATAGATTGAAGAATGGTATGCCATTGGTGTCTTTATGTGCTCTGTGTGCTTGTCCAGCTCATCTGAAGTGTCTCAGTCATCAGGCTTTGGGCAGGGATGAGTCCTAATAGCTTGACCACAAGGGTCTGTCTTCCCCATCGTCTTTCTGAAGGTCTTTTAGTTGGCCCTCTGAGTAGATTTAATGGAACTCCCACGGCACAAGAGGATTCACATACTAGGGTGAGTGGAAAGGATTTTTTACTGACTAGGACCTGCATGAATACATTGCAGGTCTTACCCGCTACTCTAGGTTAATGTGAAATTTGAATGCTGTAATGAGGCCGTTTTATTTATTTGTGTTCGGCGTGTCTTAGCAGTATTCTCTAAGAAGTGAGATAGTGCTGAACTAATCTAAGTCTTTCATCAGTAAAGTGGAGACCTGCAAAACCTATCAGTAATATATTCTTCATTGACTGCTTCTTGCTTCTGCATTACTTGGCAACACTATCATTATAATAGGAGGACTCCAGACTGCACACAGTAAAATTGCCCATTCAAGCTGCCCTCCTCAGTTAGCGAAGAAGAGAGGGTTAGCTCTCCATGGCTCTTCTCTCTCTCTCTCTCTCTCTCTCTCTCTCTCACACACACACACACACACCCTCCCTCCCTACAAAGCCTATAAATAAATAAATAGATAAATAAATAGTGTTAAATGGTGGTTATTGTGAAGACTTTTTCGACAGACAGAATTAAAATTAATTTTTTACAATAATAGCCTAATGAATAATTATCGCTCTCGTTAAATGTGAGCACAAATATTTTAAGACGTTCCCGTTTTATCTGTGTTATGAGGCATCCAGTTTAGATTATGCTACTTTCTTTAAAGGTAACATATTTATATATAAATGAATGTATCATCATATTTGTTTAGCAGTAAAATCTTTTCGACACGTAAAAACATGGACATATCATTAATTAAAATGTTAATTTGAAAAAATAAAAATAAAAAACACTCAAGAACTCCAATATTTTCATTTTCACTTATTTGCCTGAAATGCCCTAATAGGATGGCAGGAGGCCGGGATGGGTGTGAGCAAATGGTATTTTGGCATCAAAACTGCCATAGGCCTAATATTCACACGCTAAAATGGTACTTGGTTTATCTTATTATGAGTACAACACGTCTGTTACACAAAAATAAAAGACATCCCCGAGGCTGCTGTAAGGTTGAAACATTTTGCATGTCTAGCCTAATGCTGTAGGTTATATTAGGATACTGTATTAATGTTATACTGATGTTGTATAAATACTACATCAAATCGTTTCTGTTATCTGGTAGTTTAAACGCACATTTTTGTTAAAGCTTAATGCACCGTTTAGAACTCTTCTAGTTGAGAGGTCAACAACTCTGACCTACTTGCCTCATGATATCTTAAACTGTTTTCTCCCAAAATAACAGGCCACATCTGCCTTTTTTGACTGTATAAGCCCTTGATAACCAAACGATTTATTAAACAACATATCGACCAAATGAGCAAATGTAAATGCACTGCAAGGTAATCAGCTATAACTGGATTAATCCATATAGTGTGAAGTCGTTTCTAGGATCTGCCACAGAATTCGTTCTGAAACGAAGAAATCCAGAAACTTGTGTAGAAACGACAGATTTGGCGTTTTTGTGCCTTGCATGCAGCTAAAAGCCCGGAGAGGAGGCGGCTGTGTTTGCTCTCATGACCAATTTATTGTCGATGAACATATGGCCAATATTTTGCCTCACGTCATTGCAGGGGAAAACAAACATGGTGCAGTGTTAGCGAGGCAGCTACAGCAGTGCCACTTGGCCAGCTATGCAAACGCACTTGGACAATAAGAGGAAAGCAGCACTTGCTGGCCGGGTATAAAAAGCACATCAGGCTTATCGAGGCGTGTGCACTCCTGACTTCCATTTGGAGATATTTCATTAACGGCATAGTGTCTTAACTCTGGCTGCACCACTCACCCTCCTTCCATAAGCTGCCAGGTGAGCACTTTTACCTCTCTCTCTCTCTCTCTCTCTCTCTCCTGATCCTCTCACTTTGTGACTGCGATGATGGAAAGGTTATGTCGCATATTAAAAATGTATGCCTATTAAACCCGTATTAAGAGGATACACTGTCCAATAAAGAAATGTAGAAATATACTACTTCACTCTTAGAATATTTGGATTATTCGATTCCTGTTCTTCACTGGGAAACTTTAAAGATTCTATATGGACCCTATACCAAACTGTTTCTCAGACAGAGTTCAAGTAGACCGCTTTTTAGGAATTATCTAGTGAACCCTTAAAAACAGCCAGTTTCCCCAGCAGTGTGTGTTAGTTAAAAAGTAAATTGATCATGCAGGTCCACAATAAACTATGCATTAGTAGTAGTAGTAGTAGTAGTAGTAAAAGAAGGGCCACTGTACTGAGGACAATGCTCAGTTCTGTCAGTAGAGTTCGCTGGAGTATCAGAGATGAGGGAACTGGGCCATGTGAAAACACTGTCCATCTCTCTCTCTCTATGAGAAAGAACTGCCAGATGCTTCCCGTGTATACTGGTGTGAGTAAAAGGGTGTGTGCGTTTTCTGCTTGGCTGGATTCTAGCTAAGAAACTCACGATGAATCCAAGTATGTTAGAAATCCCCACGTACATGAACCAAGCAGCGCTTGTTAAAAGAAACTCTGTAATTAATTTCAAACAGACTCGAAGGCATTCCCTTCAGGCATTAGGATATTGAAAACATGAGTGATGAAAATGATAATCCTTAAACCAATTTGTTTCGGGTGCGGCGATAAAGGTGCCGAAGAGGCAAATTTATCGCCAGAAAATTCACCGTTACAAATAAACTAGTAGCTGAACAAATAACAGGCATCTCCCCGAGCCACGGGCACTGAACTAATCTCTTTGTGACACGTTTAATCAGGAGACGGTTACAGACGAATAAAAGCACAACGTCTGTAGCCAAAAGGTGCCTGGATTTCCTGAATCAAACAGCAAACTGCTTTACGCTCCGGGCCGGTTTCTTGGGGCGATTGCTTAAATCCACACTCCGCCGGGCTTCAGAGCAGCATTCGTCACTTCATGGCCTTTTAATCAGAGGGAAGGCACATGCAGTCGCCTTGTCAGTTTACACATTTGTCATGAGCACCTAGGGGGAAACGAGGTTATATTATCAAAGCCTAAATACTCGCCTGAGGCATGAGAACACGCTGAAATTCAGCGATTAAAGCAAGAAAAATGATCAACCTCATTATAGGCTTCACACTTCCCTCCGGCGTCCTGACTGACTGCATGCAGCAAACATGAGATTTACTTTTTAATCAAATATATGAAGGTCTTTCCCTGCCTCACAGTAGTGCTCTTAAAATTTGGGCAGAGTTGATGTGAATTATCTACTAATTCTTGTGACATTTTTGTTGTTGCAAGAAATTAATTAGTGTGCAACCTCCCCTTTTCCTCCCCTTTATGCTGTTTGTTCTCATTGTGCCGCACTTTATCCACGCTGAGGCTGATTCATTTCCCCTAATAGGCCTATAGGTGTTCCCTGCAAAATGAACCGGACTAGGTCTATTTATTTATTTATTGCGTGGATTGCATTTAGAAAAATCCAGCTGATTTAGACTTCCTGATTTATTAATATAAATGTACTTATTGTGTTTATTATTAAGCACATCATATTCGCTCATATTGAACTCGCTCCCATTTTTAGGCCTTCAAAATGGACTTGAAATAGTTTCCAATTTGGCGCCAAACGATTAAGAAGATTTTGGCTGCAAGAAGGTGATGCCGTTCGGACTGATCTCTCTCACTCTCCACACACACACACACACACACACACACACACACACACACACACACACACACACACAAGAAAAAGCTAATCATTCATATAATAATAACAACAGTAAAGTAGATTGTATAAAAGTAGTGTAAAAGGCACCGTCTGTCTGTGTATGAATGAATATGTACACACACACATATATATATATATATATATATATATATATATATATATATATATATATATATATATATGTGTGTGTATGTGCTTATTTTCTTGTCTGGTATCTTATGTTTGGATGGAGGACAGCTGAGCAGTATATAGAGAGCGGTCGCGATGTAAACATTGTTGAAAACACTCATCAGGATTAAGACGAGTCGAACAAGTGAGCTAAATTGCGGGACGCTTTGTGGGAGTGTGTTCCCAGAGCTATACCTGTAAATGTAAACAGGTAAACATGAGGCATGGCTCTTGAAGTGAAGTATGGCCACTTAGCCTGTGCACATTTACTTCTACTTGCCGAACTCCTCCTCGCTTGAGTTGTTCAAATAAGTGAGTGGCCGCACCCCGCGCACGAGCGCTGCTTCCGTCATCCGTTAGAGCGCGCAGTGTCCGTGACGCAAGACTGATTTTAGGCTCCAGAAATCATCTGCTGTTAGACTCATAAATGCATCTTCTCTTCTGAATACAATTCATACCGGGCAAATCTCCTGACATCATAAAAGGATAATTTACTGAACTAAAAACAGCAGGTGTGTAGATGTGATTCTGTTAATTTTATTGTGAGCTAGGTTATGTTCTAAACATGCGCTTCTTTTCATACTAAGCACGGTACGTGTGTATGCCTGTGTAGCTTTATTCCGGCGACAATGCTGAGAGTGACCTTGCGAAAGCGCTTAGTGTTCGACTTTGCTCCAGGCCCGGTCAGTTCAATGCTGCCATTGTCCTGCATATGTCGCTGCATGATTAATTCCAAGCAAAACTCTAGTGAAGCATTTACATTTCAGGTAACTGATTACAGGACAAACAGAATAGGCTAGAAAAAAGTAGGCATATTGGAGTCCTTTTTTATTTCATAAACAAGTACTGAGAGATTTCAAATAGATATTTTACATTAGCTATTTATCTATGGGTCTATAGCAGCTAAGTAAAGATATTATTATTATTATTATTATTATTATTATTATTATTATTATTATTAAGTTTCTATTTCATTTTTATCAACCGTGCTTTTATATACGAGAGAGAGAGAGAGAGAGAGAGAGAGAGAGGAAAAATTAAGGACTTTCTTTAATATCGCGAAGGGGCTCAGAAATGAATGAAGAGAGAGTTCAGTGAATGCAGTTGAATGCCATGACAACTAGAAACAACCTCAGATTTATTCCAAACAGTTAGAATGTATTGTACAGGGGCGTCAATCATCTATTATTTTGGGCCTTAAATAAATGCAAAAACTGCGACCGGACAAAGGCTTCCAACAGGAGCCGGACATTTGTCTACATTTCCTCCATTGTCTGCAGCTTAGCAATCGGTTTGTATTTGTGTTTGCCCGGGTTCGACCACCCAGGATGAGCAGAGAACTGGCTCAAAACGTGCAACATTGTCACTCACATCACATACGAGATAGGAGGCACACAAGCAAAAAGAAAAGAGAGACGGGAGGGGTAAAGACCGAGAGGAAAAGACACTGATCAACAATAATGCTTTGCTTTTCTGTAAGCTAGGGCAACGAAAAGAACCAGTAAAAGTGAAGCCTAATAAAGGCGAGGGGAAGAAAGAGGAATAATTTGCCTGCTCTGTATTTGCGTTGAGCAAAATGCAATGAGAAGGGAGGAAGAAAATAAAACCCTTAATATTTCAACCTTTAGATATGCCTTTTGATTGCTGTGAAGAGACCTTAGATTGCAAAGAGTATTTGATAAGAATTCGGAGTCATTTTATTGAGATAATAACTCAATAATGCGTTGCGTTATCATCTCTGACACGGTAATCACTCACTGTCAATAATAATAATAATGATAATAATAATAATAATAATAATAATAATAATAATTTCCCAAGTGTTTCTATTGCAGGGGTGTTTGATGACTTAATCATGTCTAGTGAAAGCTCTTCATCTTAATCCTTAACTAAAATATTGACCTAGATGTTTTACATAAATTATCCTTTTTGCCAGCTGAGACGATCTCAAATAGTTTGAGTAGTGAAATAAACGCCAAAATATATGCAGAAAAGTGGGTAAAAATAAACCTTTATTGTCCAATGGTTCTCATATATATATATATATATATATATATATATATATATATATATATATATATATATATATATATATATATATATATATGAATTTTTTGCAAAACTTTTTTTTCTCGGACGCTTTGCAAAAGCGCGCTTTCAAGTTGCTCTGCGCCGTGTATAAAGCTACTTGGAGGTCCTTTGTATGTAAATAGGGTGTAAAAAGGCCCTCCCCATCTTTGTAATTAATTGACACGTTATACCACTCATCATGTTGTGAAGCACCAATGGTATAGGCTCGGATCTCCCCAAAACCCACAATTTCACATCGGCAAACACTGTCTTCATCCACTTGACTCCCAAGACCCGCCCACACGTGGCCAACCTTTTGCGTTTTTAATGCTTTTTCACTGCAGGTTCATGTGTTGAGACCAACCTTATATGGACTGATCAGTCCGGTAATGGCTTATTTCCCCCTAACACCCAGCCGGAGCGCGATATCCATGAAGCCGCTCTTCCTGGACTTACAGAACTGATTCCTCCGCTACTTTTTTTCAGGCAATGCTTATCGACCGAGCCCCATGAGTCGTCTTCACTGTGCTTCGTGCTGATTCTCGGCATTGATTCTCAGCGTTCACCAAACCTCGCTTGTGCATTTGTGATTCTTTCCCTTTAAACAGCGGATTGCCAAAGTGGTGCAGCAACTTTCCGGCATTAACTGCATCCGCCGTCCCAGAACATGTCGTTGACCAACACAAAGACGGGTTTTTCGGTGAAGGACATTTTGGACCTCCCTGACACAAACGACGAGGAAGGATCTATCACTGGCACTGAGGAGGATACGGAGGGCTCGGAGTCGACTAAAACACCTGGAGTGCTGGTGCAAAGCCCGATAGAGAACGTCCAAAACCTGCCTTTAAAGAACCCTTTTTACGATAACACTGACAATCCATACACCAGGTGGCTTGCAACTACCGACACCATTCAATACTCATGTAAGTACTGCTCAAGAATTCCAAGTTCATTTCCTGCACCAGCTTTAATAGTTCATTCCCATCCCCAGTTGTATTTAATGAGCGTTTTAAATTGTGTAGCATATAATATCAGATTTTCCTAACATTCTTGGAGCCTGTGTGTTATTTTGTCTGCCCATCTTTACTGATGCACTTGTCTTAAGGCGTCACTCTCCTGTGCTGCGAATTCCCTATGTAGCCTTTATTTCTGTCCTGTCAGTAGTGTAGATTACTTTGCATTTTATGAACAACTGTTGTCTATAAAATACTATATATTTCTGTGTAATTAATCGGACCATATAGTCAGTGACCAGTTTTGATTTTGCACAGGAAAGTGAAATCTCTGTTAGCTTTTGCTATTGCTAGCTGTTCGTCTGGGGGATTTTGAATTAAATTGTCAGTGTAGCTTATTTATTTATTTATTTATTTATTTATTTATTTTCTGTTTATTTTCAATTGTTTTCTGAAATGTTGAGCTTGGTCGTTTTGTGATTGAATACCATATCTTATAAATGCGTGTATATAATTAGTTATACTGACTATTCATTTTTCTCCGCAGTGCACGGTCTATCTGCAACCTCTCAGGACTCGTCCGCTAAATCTCCAGAGCCGTCGGCAGACGAGTCACCCGACAACGACAAGGAAACTTCGAGCAGCGGCAGCGACTCCGGTAAGAAGCGCAAGCGGCGAGTGCTGTTCTCCAAAGCGCAGACGTACGAGCTGGAACGCCGTTTCCGACAGCAGCGCTACCTCTCAGCCCCCGAGCGGGAGCACCTGGCCAGCCTGATCCGTCTCACGCCCACTCAAGTGAAGATCTGGTTTCAGAACCATCGCTATAAGATGAAGCGAGCCCGCGCGGAGAAAGGTATGGAAGTGAGCCACCTTCCTTCTCCGCGACGCGTGGCCGTGCCCGTATTAGTCAGGGACGGCAAACCGTGCCACGCGCTAAAAACTCAGGACCTGGCGGCCACGTTTCAGGCGGGCATCCCGTTTTCTGCTTACAGCGCTCAGTCTCTGCAGCACATGCAGTATAATGCGCATTACAGCGCCGCCGCCACGCCGCACTTCCCCACGGCGCACTTGGTGCAAACGCAACAGTGGACTTGGTGAAGCCGTAGTGACGTTTTTTTTCTTCTTCTTCTTTGTTTGATTTTTTTCCTTCAGGGCTGCGTTTCAAAGACCTCGTTAGAGTTTTTTATTTTCCAACGAAAATAAAGAAAAGACTGGTTTTCGCAGCTCGACCCATTCTCGTCGTTTCATTCATTTCCGGGGCTGATGTGTGTGCCGTGTTTACATTTGTTTTCGTTCAGAAAACCGGGTCCAGCCCTTTTCTCCCAGATCCGAGAATGTTGAAGCTCTTGTGAAATTTTGTAAAAAAAAAAAAAATTGTGTGTTGTAGAAATGTTTTTTTTTCCTTTTTGTCCCTCGTGTTATAAGCACGTACAAGACCACTTTATAATTATAGAAAATTTTATTTCTAGCTTTTACGATGGACCGAATATATTTATGGCCATGAATAAAACATTGGCAACTTTTAGCTTATTTTATTTGGTTTCTTTTTTCTTTGTAAATATCTGTGGTAAGTGTATGCAATGCAGATATATTTGGACGCTCACCTAGTTATGAAGATTATAGATATATTCCCAGGAAGGTGCAAAAATGGAACAACAGTTATGGATAAATATCTCTATAAAATGTTGACAGCCGTTGCAAAGAGCGTTGATGAGAAATAGGCTACCCCCCAATTTTTTTTTTTATATATATATAAGACTTTTAATAAAATCCTGTGTTTCAGAAATGTCGCTTTGGATTGCGTTTGTTTTTGACGGAAGGACGGACTGGATACACTGCATACTAT
Organism: Neoarius graeffei; assembly: GCF_027579695.1. Classification (NCBI taxonomy): domain Eukaryota; kingdom Metazoa; phylum Chordata; class Actinopteri; order Siluriformes; family Ariidae; genus Neoarius; species Neoarius graeffei. Next base: position 56,537,516 of record NC_083579.1, read on the forward strand.
TTTAGTTTCATCGTGATTTTCATAGAGGGACTCCTTCATGAACGAAAAAAAACCCCGATCATACTTGGCTTTTTATGGAATGTTTTCATGAGTCTTTTATAGAAAGGCTACTTTCGAACAAAGTCGCATGGGTATGTATAAATTTGTTCCGCTCTGCTTTCATAAAGGGCATTAATTGCCTCCACTTTCTGAATTTATATGTATGGACACTTCATTAATAAGAAGGCTAAAGTCACTTGTGAAATGGGGTAAAAATCCACTTACTTAATATAAGAGGGCTTCAGGCTTTAAGCAGCCTTTCATCCTCTAGCTCTCTTGTGTTCTGTGCGGTACTCCACAACCCGAGCGCTGAAATGGCACATTTACAAGAAAAATAAATCATGCTTGAATTACTTTCTTCTGTTACTCTGCTTTCGCTTTTGAAGCTTTATACTGAGGCAATGAAATCGCTTTAGATAGTACTTTAGTACTATAGTGTGGTTTGTGCTGTTGGCTAATTATATAAGTAATACTGCATGTTTGATATGCACTATGTCCAATATTAAATCCATATGAATACATAAGATAATTCTTTGTGACTGTTTTCAACACAGAATTAACTTTTAAAAAATCAGTTTAAAGTAGTTTTTCGATCACTTCAGAGAGCGTAATTAAATAACCTATTGCCCTGAAAAAAAGAACAGAAAGAGAGAGAGCGTAAGATTCTTTCTCCACACGGAGGATTATTGTCTAGGTCAGTATCTGAAGTAGCTGGTGTATCGAATAGAAAAATCTTACTTGGCTTGTTTTCCCCGCAAATAACAGCAGATGTTAGAGCGACCCCACTATCATTAAACAAACTGGTGGATTGACACACAGTGCTAATTATTTACAGAAGTCCGTGTCATGGGACCAGGGCCTTTTCCCCTAACGAAGGGATTCTGATGGCACCAAGTTTTATTGCGCGCTAAATCGCCAGATTTGTTGATATAGCACGCGTTTTTATCTCCGTTAAACCTTAAACACGTCGTGACATTTTTAGCGACCAACTTTACTAGTGATTGAGTGATATTTTATGTTATCTCTCCTTTTTTTAAAAGAATATTCCCTGCACATGATTCTATTAATACTATATGACGTGCATTTTTCCCCCTAAATGACAAAATATGGTTTACAAATTATTCAAGGTTAAACAAATACAGACAAATATATTAGGGTTGCATATATTTATATAGGTTTGCTCACTTTGCAAAGACAAATTCAAAATAAATGCTGTAATTTATAGTCTGCTTTATGCAATGAACTGGTAAACATTGCTTGCCATTTTTAAACTTATTTTTAACAATAAGTATAATTTATCATATTGACATTCTGACGCAAAATGATCCATCAATGCGTAAAATATTGCTAGATCTAGTCGTGCTGATCTAATAGTCGACAGAGTGACCCAGTGCGACAGAGCAGTCTATCGTTACACAATATACTGTACACGACAGAAAAAGAGCACAAAGCATGGGGTTGGTTGTTGTGGATGTTAGAGGCGTGCATTTTAACAGGGGTGTAGGGGTGGGTGTGTGGGTGTGTGTGTCGGAGTTTCTTGGTACTATTCAATCCCTTTATCTCGGGCAGTGCATCCCGAATCAGGGAGATACATCCTTGTTTCTTTTTTTGTGAGCCTGTCTGTTGGTGCCATTGTGGTCCTTGTTGTACACGTTCTCTTCCATATGGACAGCTGGGCCCACGAGAAGAGAAAGGGATCCTTCACAAAACCCAAATTGTGTCCGGCTTTCAAACACAGCATTGTTGTCTCTCAAAGAAAAACGAATTAAAAATTCGTGCTATATCTATTCGGGAAAGAGGCAAAGCTATTCACAGATAACAGGGAGTCCTTCTTCCTTGATATAGCACTGCTAACAACAGTTCTCTCATTCCCTTTAGCCTCTCTGGCCTCTCTTCTGCCTAGTGAAAGAGGACGATTATTGTCTGTCCTGCAAAGTCTTGGGTGATACTCCTGCAAAACTATTTAAAACACCAGACTTGATGCGTTTTATGCCCTGCCTTTAGTCTCGCAATGTCACTGGTGTTTTCTGAACTTTTTTACCACTATGGAAAGAATTTTTTTGAATGTCGACGAGATTATACACTGAAATATTATGCCTAATTTTACTTCTTCATGACCAGGCCCATGGCAGAGAAAGATTTTTTATAACACAGAAACGAACGCAAAACATGTGAGCATGTGATTTAAAAAAAATGGCAAAAGAAATTTGCGCATATATATATATATATATATATATATATATATATATATATATATATATATATATATATATATATAAAGCGGCTACAGATAATTATATATATATATATATATATATATATATATATATATATATATATATATATATATATGTGTGTGTGTGTGTGTGTGTGTGTGTGTGTGTGTGTGTGTGTGTGTAAGTGGTAGTTATGTGTTCAGATTGCACTGATATTTATTTATTTATTTATTTTAAACGTTTTTAAATGAGGTCACTAAAATGTCTATTAAAATATCGTGACATTTGTATTTATTTTTAATTGAAAAATTATCTTAAAACGTTTTGTATTTAAGGGTATTGTAGGGAAAAAATCTACTAAATATTATTTCTAAGCAGAGGGCGATTTGTGTCAAATCAACATTACGCAAATACCCACCATGCAGCACACATCCACTACATCACACCACTGTGATGGAAAAATAATCCAGCTCTGTGTCATCGCTTTAGAAACACTGTGTTCACTGAAATTGGCTTCAGTTACAGAGCTACAAAGTCTTAGAGAAACTTGGTAACAAAAAGGCAAACAAATGACAATATGTCTGCGCTCTATCTAACCCATGGATAATACCATTTCATGCCTCAAAAATGGATTTTTTCAGGAAATGAGTTCATTGGATCTCGGTAATCGGGAGCGTTTGAACGGCAACATAAATCATTTTTATCGCGCACATCTCCAAATAACGAGCGTTCTCAGTGCCGTAATAAGAGGGACTTTTATTTCAAGGAAGTAATCTACTATTTTATTGCCTCTCCGAAGATCCAGATTACATTGACCCCAGCGCCACAAACCAGATATTTTCATAGAACAATTTGAGGATAATAAAGAAGGCCATGTGGAGCAGAGAACCACGAGATGGCGACAGAGTCCTTCACAAGGAGCGCACTCACTCCAGCGCCTCATTACAGTCTCGCAACCAGTCCAGCACTTTGCCTTAAAGCACTATAAATCGTTTTCGGTGTGTTTTTAAAACGGTACTATTAAGCTACAGTTTGACTGTGAACGACTCTCTACAAGTTAAAAGCAATCCAGCCCACAGTGATTGCGTACTAACTGACCAGTGATCTTAAATGTGGGACGAAACAGCAGTGAAAAAGCGGTGAAGAACCACAGAGAGGCGCAATTGGCTCATGAAACCACAAGCCTGTACTTTGTCCAAACATTTCTCTTAGACTTAAAGGTGGCTTCACCTTCCTCATGCTCTCACAACTGCTATTTGTAAGAGAAAAATCAAGAATGGCAAAAAGGACCATTCATACAGGTTCGTGCCCTTTCAGGAAAAAGGGATTTAAACTGTCATCTTTGTCGCTGGATTTAGAAAGAAAGAAAGAAAGCACAACTTTATTCATCACACACTTCTGAAATTACTCTCTGCATTTAACCCATCTGAAGCAGTGAACACACACATGTGAGCAATGAGCACACGCACATACCCAGAGCAGTGGGCAGCCATGCTAACAGCACCCAGGGAGCAGTTGGGAGTTAGAGGCCTCGCTCAAGGGCACCTCAGCCCAAGGCCGTCCCATATTAACCTAACCGCATGTCTTTGGACTGTGGGGGAAACCGGAGCACCTGGAGGAAACCCATGCAGACACAGGGAGAGCATGCAAACTCCACACAGAAAGGCCCTCGCCAGCCACTGGGCTCGAACCCAAAACCTTCTTGCTGTGAGGCGACAGTGCTAACCACTTACACCACTGTGCCGAGCCTCCAGTGGAAACCTTCTGTAGCTTTAGCAGCCTGGATGCAGAAGGTTGCGTCTGCATTTGAAGGTACCTTCAAATCTTTACTCTGAAGGCAATGACAGTCCAATTATGCACCATAAATACCATAATTAAAATTTCCAAAAAAAATACCAAAATTCAATTCAGTTACACTTCATATTCATCAGGATTTTGTTTATATCCTTTCAAAGACTAGCCGTTTAAATAAGATGTAAAAAAAAAAAAAAAGATGTTTTGAAACCCCATAGAAAAGCCTCCTTGAGGATTTGTGTGTGTGTGTGTGTGTGTGTGTGTGTGTTTTAGCTCGTGTTATAGGCCTGGTACTAAATAAACACCTATGGTGCCAAACTCTGATGTCTGTGTTTCCGTCTGAACGGTGTCCTCGAATTTTGGAAAATTGATGCTCATTGTGGTTTTGTTTTAAGCAAGGTGGCGCTCTTGTCACACTAATTATTTACAACCATTTTTAATTAGGCCAAATTAAAGCTCATATTTCATAATTTCAGTGGGATTTGATGTGTTTAATCATGTTCTTGTTGCACTTAGGCCTACTCCATTTGGTCTCATGACCTGTACAAGCAATTTCCACCAACAATATAATAACCAACAACCAAAATGATATAGTTCAATAGCCAAGTAACAACTACACCAGGTATCAGACAGAGGAAAATAGAAAGTTTAAAAAGCTGTAGTTCTGAATGCTTTGGAGAAGGTATTATTCATATTATTCATGTTTGTCTTGAGAAAATAATGATACAGCCAAAAATCCATGATGCAGATATTTAGATTTTCAATTTAGAAATTTCATCCAAGCATTTTATTTATTTATTTATTTATTTATTTTTTAAACGCCATGGTCTTTGCAAAGCTTAAAATGAGATTTAGCAGTTTGTGGGGCATTTGGTATGTATACTTGGTTGAATCATGGATGTCAGACTGGTGGAGAGCTCTTGTCTCCACCGTCACAACAACCTCAAGCTCCAGTGATCTCTCAAGCCTCCTTGTCTGTTCTGTGGTCCATGCATAGACACAAAGTACACACACTGGACCTCACTGACTTGTGACTAGTGACTACATGGGTTTGTATTTAACATTCAGTGAAGTCAGTGTTCTTAAATCAGTGGCTCAGTCTGGATTAGGAAAAACATTTTGATCAGACACTTTGTGGTTCATATGTCAAATGTTTGGATCTTCAGTGTAAGTCTGGAAACTAGAAGCAGTTATCGAAGAATAATTATTTTCTTGTAATAATAAAAACATTTTTGAATCAAGTGCTTTAAAGCCAAGGGTTACATGCAATTTTTGAGCAAATAGTTTGTGTGGCTTCTTTCATTTCATCAATATCAATCCAAAAACACAAGTTAACATCATATACATGGCAATTGTAACATATTCTATTCTGTTGTCCTGTAATGTGTGACACATTTGCTCTTTTGTTAGTTTAACATAAAATTGCATAGCGTTTTCATTGACACATCTTAGGTGTCGTTACTAGGTCAGAGGGTAGGTTCTATACCACTGATTAGAAATTATGATAGAAAGTTGAGTCCCAGGACTTCCAGAGAACAACCTCTAGGCCTTTGAGGAGGGCTCTTAGCTCATCAAGCTCAGCTGAACTGTATGTTGCTTTGAATAAAAATATCTGGAAAATGAATTTTTTTTAAGCAGGCCTACATGAAAAAGAATATCTAAAAAGTCACTGTGTAACAAAGCTAGATGATGGAATTCATGTTATTCAAAACATTTGCAAAAACAAACTTTTTTATGTATTCATAACACAAGCATGGTGAAAATTAATTATTCAAAAAATAGTTTTTCTTTATAAGAGAGAAACATTAAGGTTAACCTGCAATTCACTGAAAAAGGTCCCTTTGGATGAGAATCTACAACTTTTAAAAATGGCAGTTGTAACTGACTATTGCTCATGCATGGCCACTTTTGTTTTGTTTTATTTTGTTCAAACTGGTGTTGAGCTGGTAATGGATATTCTCAACAGTTCATCAGTCCAGCCATTTTTATCCTTATTTAATCCTGATGTATATTAACCAGGATGGTTTACTAATATCCACTTTGATGTGGGTATCTGATGGAGTTTAGCCAGAAGATTAAGTGTATAAAATTTATTTGGATCAGCAATGAATAAAGGCTTGAGTGGTTAAAAAAATAACACTAACCCCTTCCTGATCCTGATTGTGAACCTCATCTGACTCAGAACTGATTTGGTCCATGGTTTGTAGAACTGGGACTCATGGTGCTTGTAAAATACAGTATATAACATCGGTGTGAATGCGAGTGTGAAAGGTTGTTTGTCTCTCTGTTAGCCCTGCAATAGATTGGCGATCTGCCCAGGATGTACCTTGCCTCTCGCCCGAAGTCAGTTGGGATTTGTTCCAGCTTCCCCTGAAATCCTGACAGATAAGCAGTATAGATAATGGATAGCTGAATGTTTGAGAATTAATGAGAAAGTTTATTTGACAAAATATTAGAAATGTCTTACAAATTATCCTGTGCACATTAACAGGGGTTCGTTACCAATTCCATTCTCTCATCTCACCCATCTCTGGTTCTCCTTATATCACAGTCTTTCCAGCCTCACACCTTTGTTCCAATCTGTCTGCTTTTGCTATTTGTCATATCATAACTTTTCATAGATTTTATAAAAAATCAGTTGTAAGTTCATGGTTAGAGACTTGAAGTAATAGTTTCAAATTGAATAATATAAATAAAATTTCAATATAATAACCTTATAATATTAATAAAGATTAAACCGTAGACAGCCCTGCGATGATTTGGTGACCTGTCCAGGGTGTACCCCGCCTCTTGCCCATAGTCAGCTGGGATAGGCTCCAGCTTGCCCATGACCCTGCACAGGATAAGCGGTTATGGATGATGGATGGATGGATTAAACCATAGACCAGTCACTGGTAGATAATATGGTTTGCATTTTCTACCAGCTCTTCATTTGTAATCTGCTTGTGTTGTGAGTGCTAAAATGCTTAGAAAACTCAAAGGCATTATCTCACAGAACACTATCCTTCCATATTATTGTCTTTTTATGTCTTTTCATTGTATTCTGCATGTATAATGAGTTTCATCAATTTTGGGTGGTACATTCAGTTGTAGAAGCATCATAATATTATGATGCTCTTAACTGGTAGAGAAAGTGTTCAATGTGATGATCTTTGTGCTGCAATGCTTTTGGAAAATTCCCAGATCAGCTTCATTTAACCTGTCTGGAAGAGAAGTACTCTTTAGAAATGCATAAATTATTTTTTTTACATTAGTTTATATTTGAGGCATATACTGTACATGGATGTACAAAGGTGCATACAGACAAGTGATAAAGGAGAAAAAAACAACATAAAGTGTCTTAAGATGTTGGACCACCAGGAGCTGCCAGAACAGCTGTAGTACATCTTGGCATAGATTCCCTGGAAGTGTACTGGAGGGATGAAAACTGTTCTTCCAAAAGATATTCCATCAGTGGGGTTTTGATGATGGTGATGAAGACACTGTCTCACACGAAGATCAAAAATCTCCCATAGGTATTCATTTGGGGCGGCACGGTGGTGTAGTGGTTAGCGCTGTCGCCTCACAGCAAGAAGGTCCTGGGTTCGAGCCCCGGGGCCGGCGAGGGCCTTTCTGTGTGGAGTTTGCATGTTCTCCCCGTGTCCGCGTGGGTTTCCTCCGGGTGCTCCGGTTTCCCCCACAGTCCAAAGACATGCAGCTTAGGTTAACTGGTGACTCTAAATTGACCGTAGGTGTGAATGTGAGTGTGAATGGTTGTCTGTGTCTATGTGTCAGCCCTGTGATGACCTGGCGACTTGTCCAGGGTGTACCCCGCCTTTCGCCCGTAGTCAGCTGGGATAGGCTCCAGCTTGCCTGCGACCCTGTAGAAGGATAAAAGCGGCTAGAGATAATGTGATGTGTGTGATGTGAGGTATTCATTTGCACTGAGCCCAGATGATCAAGCTCAGGCGATTCATACTCACCAAACCATTCAATGAAACCTTGGTCATGATCTTGTGTGCTTTTGCAGTGACCTTTCTTTCTAAGAGGACATGTGGACAAAAACCATGCCAGCAAAATGCTCATGACAACATAATATATCCCCAGTTTTCCTTTTAATTTGTTACCCACCTGTATATGATCAAACAAGTGACTCAGCGAATGACTCAAGACCACACTAGCCATGAAAATGAGAAGAAACTTCTGTATCTGTAGATCTGAACTCCAATACAGAGGTAAGTCTGATGTTTCACTGACAGTGATTTTTCTATTTTACTCTCATGTAAAAAGACTTATTTCAATTACGCACAGAAATGGCATAGGTTGTTGAAAGATGTTTATTGTTTAAGCTCTAAAGGTCATGTTCATAGAAATACTCTGAATGCAGTTACAGTGGTGCTTGAAAGTTTGTGAACCCTTTAGAATTTTCTATATTTCTGCATAAATATGACCTAAAACATCATCAGATTTTCACACAAGTCCTAAAAGTAGATCAAGAGAACCCAGTTAAACAAATGAGACAAAAATATTATACTTGGTCATTTATTTATTGAGGAAAATGATCCAATATTACATATCTGTGAGTGGCAAAAGTATGTGAACCTCTAGGATTAGCAGTTAATTTGAAGGTGAAATTAGAGTCAGATGTTTTCAATTAATGGGATGACAATCAGGTGTGAGTGGGCACCCTGTTTTATTTCAAGAACAGGGATCTATCAAAGTCTGATCTTCACAACAGATGTTTGTGGAAGTGTATCATGCCACCAACAAAGAAGATTTCTAAGGACCTCAGAAAAAGCGTTGTTGATGCTCATCAGGCTGGAAAAGGTTACAAAACCATCTCTAAAGAGTTTGGACTCCACCAATCCACAGTCAGACAGATTGTGTACAAATGGAGGAAATTCAAGACCATTGTTACCCTCCCCAGGAGTGGTCCACCAACAAAGATCACTCCAAGAGTAAGGCGTATCATTGTCGGCAAGGTCACAAAGGGCCCCAGGGTAACTTCTAAGCAACTGAAGGCCTTTCTCACATTGGTTAATGTTAATGTTCATGAGTCCACCATCAGGAGAACACTGAACAACAATGGTGTGCATGGCAGGGTTGCAAGGAGAAAGCCACTGCTCTCCAAAAAGAACATTGCTGCTCGTCTGCAGGTTGCTAAAGATCATGTGGACAAGCCAGAAGGCTATTGGAAAAATGTTTTGTGGACAGATGAGACCAAAATAGAACTTTTTGGTTTAAATGAGAAGCGTTATGTTTGGAGAAAGGAAAACACTGCATTCCAGCATAAGAAACTTATCCAATCTGTGAAACATGGTGGTGGTAGTATCATGGTTTGGGCCTGTTTTGCTGCATCTGGGCCAGGATGGCTTGCCATCATTGATGGAACAATGAATTCTGAATTATACCAGCGAATTCTAAAGGAAAATGTCAGGACATCTGTCCATGAACTGAATCTCAAGAGAAGGTTGGTCATGCAGCAAGACAACGAGCCTAAGCACACAAGTTGCTCTACCAAAGAATGGTTAAAGAAGAATAAAGTTAATGTTTTGGAATGGCCAAGTCAAAGTCCTGACCTTAATCCAATCGAAATGTTGTGGAAGGACCTGAAGCGAGCAGTTCATGTGAGGAAACCCACCAACATCCCAGACTTGAAGCTGTTCTGTACGGAGGAATGGGCTAAAATTCCTCCAAGCTGGTGTGCAGGACTGATCAACAGTTACCAGAAACATTTAGTTACAGTTATTGCTGCACAAGAGGATCACACCAGATACCGAAAGCAAAGGTTCACATACTTTTGCCACTCACAGATATGTAATATTGGATCATTTTCCTCAATAAATAAATGACCAAGTATGATATTTTTGTCTCATTTGTTTAACTGGGTTCTCTTGATCTACTTTTAGGACTTGTGTGAAAATCTGATGATGCTTTAGGTCATATTAATGCAGAAATATAGAAAATTCTAAAGGGTTCACAGACTTTCAAGCACCACTGTAGATTATTTTAATGCTGGCCACTAATAAAGTGCACTTATAAAATCTGCACAATTTTGCTTTGCCATGTTGCATTTCTCTTGAAATCCTTTTCATTTCTGAAAATGAAACCCTCATGCACACAGTCATTTTGTATGTTGAAGTTTCATTCACCACTATTGTTGGTGCCAATAGATTTCCATCCATTCATCTATCTTCTGTAGCCACTTATCCTGTACAGGGTCGCAGGCAAGCTGGAGCCTATCCCAGCTGACTGTGGGCGAGCGGCGGGGTACACCCTGGACAAGTCACCAGGTCATCGCAGTCAATGGATTTCTAAAATGTTTATTTGAGTTCAGACTAATACCAATTGACTGCTTGAAAATAACAGTTTCAAAGAATTCAGTTAGACTTGTTCTATGTAACTGCATGACAAATAAAAAAGAAAAATCATATATTGTGACAAATATATACTATGACCAAAAGTATGTGGACATCTGGCCATCACATCCATATGTCCCCATTCTAAAATCATGGACATTAACACAGAGTTGAAACCCCCAATTGCTGTTAAACAGCCTCCACTCTTCTGAGAACGTTTTCCACTAGATTTGGAAAGTGGCCATGTGGATTTGTACCCATTCAGCCACAAAAGCATTATTGATGTTGGGCACTGATGAGACCAGAAGTTTTTGTCCACAGCTGGCATTTCAATTCATTCTAAAGGTGTTTGGTGGGGTTGAGGTTAGTGCTTGGGCCACTTAGTTTGCCATGTGGAAGAACTCATGTCTTTATTTAGCTCTCTCTGTGCACAGGGGAGGGCAGCACGGTGGTGTAGTGGTTAGCACTGTCGCCGCCGAGCAAGAAGGTCCTGGGTTTGAGCCCAGCAGCCAATGAGGTCCATTCTGTGTGGACTTTGCATGTTCTCCTTGTGTCTGTGTGGGTTTCCTCTGGGTGTTCCGGTTTCCTCCCAAAGGCATGCAGGTTAGGTTAACTGGTGACTCTAAATTGACCGTAGGTGTGAGTGTGAATGGCTGGTTGTCTCTATGTGTTAGCCCTGTGATGACCTGGAATCAAATAAGTTTCATTATCCTTACCTTACCATTACACATGGCTCTACATACAGGTATTAGTAGCATTAGTCAACTGGATTGGAATCTACCTGGTGAAATATCACAGTTTACTAATATATGCCCCAGTGGAAGCTTGTCCATAGGGATAATATCAGCCATTCAACTATTGTTCCTCTCTATAAAGTCCTCATTCACAACAGCTATTCTATTCACAACAGCTATTCTTGGCCAGTAGTCAAAATAACAATGTTGGTCAGTGCAACATTACCTATAGCCATCTGTAAGCTCATGGATGCTGAACAGGGAAGATTGCACTTTCCTCTGAGTATTTTATGCAGTCCTGTATCATGGCATGAGTAGAAGCTTAAAGGAACAGTCCACCGTACTTCCATAATGAAATATGCTCTTATCTGAATTGAGACGAGCTGCTCCGTACCTGTCCGAGCTTTGCGCGACCTCCCAGTCAGTCAGACGCAGTCAGACGCGCTGTCACTCCTGTTAGCAATGTAGCTAGGCTCAGTATGGCCAATGGTATTTTTTGGGGCTGTAGTTAGATGCGACCAAACTCTTCCGCGTTTTTCCTGTTTACATAGGTTTATATGACCAGTGATATGAAACAAGTTCAGTTAAAAAAAATTGAAACGTAGCGATTTTCTATGCTATGGAAAGTCCGCACTATAATGACAGGTGTACTAACACCTTCTGCGCGCTTCGGCAGTGCATTGATACGGAGCTCAGATATCAATGCGCTGCCAAAGCGCGCAGAAGGTGTTAGTACGCCTGTCATTATAGTGCGGACTTTCCATAGCATAGAAAATCGCTACGTTTCAATTTGTGTAACTGAACTTGTTTCATGTCACTGGTCATATAAACCTATGTAAACAGGAAAAACGTGGAAGAGTTTGGTTGCATCTAACTACAGCCCCAAAAAATACCATTGGCCATACTGAGCCTAGCTACATTGCTAACAGGAGTGACAGCGCGTCTGACTGCATCTGACTGACTGGGAGGTCGCGCAAAGCTCGGACAGGTACGGAGCAGCTCGTCTCAATTCAGATAAGAGCATATTTCATTATGGAAGTACGGTGGACTGTTCCTTTAAAAGCATGTACAGGCTGGCTTTGCATGTTTCAGAGGCAGCATGTGTTCCCTCCATCTTCATTGTTTAGTCACTGTCATGTGATGGAAAGTCTTACACTATCTGGTCAAATGTTTGTAGAGACCTGCTTATCAAACATCATCATATGGGCAGTCCCCCAAACTATGCCACAAAGTTGGAAGCACACAATTGTACAGAATGTTTTTGTATGGTGTGGTATCACAGTTTCCCTTCACTGGAACTAAACGGCCCAAATAGGTTCCAGCATGACAATGTCCCTGTGCACAATGTGAAGTCAATAAAGATATGGTTTGCTAAAGTTGGTGTGGAAAAAATTAAGTGGTCTGTACAGAACACTGACCTCAACCCCACTGAACATCTTTAGGATGAACTGGAATGCTAACTGTGCCCTAGGCCTCCACACTTGACATCAGTATCCAACCTCACTAATGCTCTTTTGGCTGAATGTGCAAATCCCACAGCAATGCTCCAAAATTTAGTAAAAACCTTCCCAGAAGACTGGAGGTTATTATAGCATCAAAGGGGGCATTAAACTAAATCTGGAGTGGGATGTTCAACTAGTACATATGAATACAATGGTCAGGTGTCCACAAACTTTTGGCCATTTAATGTATATCGCAAAGATTCTAAGAAGGTAAGTGGAATTATGGCATGGGTAATACTTGTACATTAGAAATGCATACTGTATGCACCATGGTATCCTTGTTTCTGACACAAAGGCTGAGAAAAAGATGAAAAACCTCTCCCTTTTATACTGCTGGAATTTTTTGAGCTAGTTTCAAGTCTTGTGTGGTTTTTCATATATAGTTGGGCTTGTAATCTGCTGAAATCTGGCAACACTTGTTAATGATCTCACCTCTTCTGTGTGCCTCACTGGTGACAGGAATCACACTTGCTGTATCGAAACAGTTGCACAAAGGTATGTCTAAATCATTTGTTTTGTTTTCAGGCTACAGTTGCAGTCAGAAGTTTACATACACTCATTATTGGACTTTCAAGGATTTCTTTGAACTGTTCTTTTTCTGGGGAATTATATGTGGTTATTTATGTTGTCCTGCCACACCAAAAGCTATGGTCATAATCCACTGCTGAAATTGAATATACAGTGCATGGTTTTGTGTTATTGTACAAACATTCCTAAATGAATCCAGCAAACACAGAACATTTCCCTAACATTAACATTTTGTTTCCCTTTGCTTATTTTTTGGGGAACCATTTCACAACATTCCAGGAACATCTGTATTTTGGTTAAGCACTGTTCCCATGTAGTAAACATACATCTGCTGATGTCTCAGACACACCTTCAGTGATGTCCCTGGGATCATCAGGTGTTTCAGGTCTTTCAACATCATATGCTCTCCTCCAGGTGACCCCACCAGGGTTGATCAGACCCCAGCATATGTCCAGACAGCTCTACACAGCAAAATCCCCAGTGTTGAATTAACACCCAGAGTGTTTATATAGGTCCAATTGGACCCAAATTAACTCTGAAAGTGTTAATTCAACACTGAGGAATTTGCTGTGTAGTTACTCTGTCCCCATGACTCTCCTCTTTTGATCCACAGCCATCTTGAGGCTCTCTCAGCTGCTTTGATGGTCCTGCAGATAGTTCTCTTCTTCCTGTCGCTTTCAATGCCCAAACTATTGAAGGCTCTGGCTAGAGAACAGGCCATGAATCCCCTGCAGCTGAATTTCACTGGGAGACACCTGGCTCTCCATCCTGACTGCTCACAATTGCTGACCAGTTTCATGTACTTGGAGAGCTTCCTTTTGAAGCCTTCATCTAAGCAATCTTCCCATGCGACTGTTAGCTCCAGCAGCACCACTTGCTTGGTGGATTCAGACACAAATTCCTAAATATTTTAGGAAATTTAAAACACAACATTCTCCAAACTATCTGTCAAGATTCCAGAAAGGTTCAAATTATTTAAATATTACCTGAACTTTAGGGGAATATTCTCAGCACTACGGCGCATTACCAGAAGGCTATTTAAAACTTATGTGAATCTTTGGGGAACAGTCTGTGAAGCATAATACACAAGGAAGCATGAAGTTTAGAAGTCCAAAAAGAAAACTTTCCTAAGAAACTAAACAAGGACTTAATTGATTCCCAGAAAAATTCAGGAACCAAAATTATATGCTCCCAGAATGCAAATCTGAGAACCAAAACTTGTGAGCTGGGAACGCTTGATTGTTTTTTTTCCCAAATAGATTAAATGAGCAAATCACACCTTCACATCAGGCCTACACTCTAAAAATGCTGGGTTATCTTTACAACTCAGTTGCTGGGTTTAACTTGTTGGCTAGTTGAGTCCTACTCAAATGGGGTAAATCCTTATGCTGGTTTGGGATGTGGACCTAAAATGGAGCAGGCACATTGCATCAGCATTCATTTTCTCAAATTTTCCATTACAGTTGTTGACACAGAGTGGCAAACAGCAAAAGTCTGAAGTAACAAAAAATAAAATAAAATAAATACATTTTAAAAATTCAGCACAGGCTTCCAAAAATGTAAGGTTTTTTTTCACATTTATGTCAATTTATAAATTTATTCATACTAATGTTTTCAAAATTATATTTCTGCATTAACCAGACATTATATAAGTAATTATTATTTATCATGTTTCTTATTTGGTTTGATAGTGTTAGCCAGTTGACAAAAAGTATGCTAGCTGGCATTATGTGGTGAAAATATGGCTTTAGATGGCTTTTTGTAATAAATGACAAATAGCGTCATTTGTAAGAACATTTTAAAGATTATATTAAATTTATGGTTTACAGTAAGTTATGTAATGTTGGGCTGCTATAAGCTCACTGTGGGTGCAATCAGTTAATTATAGCTATTAAGTGATCAATCTCGTTAAATCAGTCTCATTAAATTTTGAAGGTCAATAATTGAAATGGGGCGGCACGGTGGTGTAGTGGTTAGCGCTGTCGCCTCACAGCAAGAAGGTCCTGGGTTCGAGCCCTGGGGCCGGCGAGGGCCTTTCTGTGCGGAGTTTGCATGTTCTCCCCGTGTCCGCGTGGGTTTCCTCCGGGTGCTCCGGTTTCCCCCACAGTCCAAAGACATGCAGGTTAGGTTAACTGGTGACTCTAAATTGACCGTAGGTGTGAATGTGAGTGTGAATGGTTGTCTGTGTCTATGTGTCAGCCCTGTGATGACCTGGCGACTTGTCCAGGGTGTACCCCGCCTTTCGCCCGTAGTCAGCTGGGATAGGCTCCAGCTTGCCTGCGACCCTGTAGAAGGATAAAGCGGCTAGAGATAATGTGATGTGATGTGATAATTGAAATGAATCAATCCCATTGAATCGTTTAATTTGACTCGTTTGAATTGAATCATACCATAGAATCAGTCTCATTCAGTGAATCGTTCAATGAATCGTTCAGTGAATCATTTAGTGAATCGTTCAATGAATCATTTAGTGAATCGTTCAATGAATCGTTTAGTGAATCATACCATTAATCCTGGTGCTTAATAATAAATTACCAAACAGCTAAATTATGGTATATTTCCAAATTGTTAAGATCACTTACCATATTACATAACATATGCACCCTTTTGAATTCTTTGAGAAGATTGGGGACTTCACATATTGTTCACCAACAAGATGAATACACACAGCTTTGATAAATGAATTTATTATACAAAGATAAAAATGGATAATCAATATATACAAGCAGTGAGGTGTATATACATGTGTGTTTATGTGTGGTGTGTGTACGGCCTAGCTTGTTGCTAGCTAAAACAAAGGAATGTTATCCAAGTAGAACAATAGGTTAGCTCTGTTGCTAATCTTTACTTGTGTGTGTGTGTGTGTGTGTGTGTAGGACTTGACCATGTGTTTAGCCTCGTGTAGCTAACTACACGTGGTGGAGGCCTAGATTAGCCTTGTGTTGCTAGTGTGTGTTTGCTAAAGGCCCTATGGCCTAGCTAAAGTGTGTTTGTTAGGCCTTATGAGGCCTACTGAGCACGTGTTGCTAAAGACAAAGGGAAGCTATCTAAAGTGTATCAGGCCTGGTCAGGCCTGTTGAGCACGTGTTTTCTCAGTAACAAAAAGATTCCACACTCATAACATTACCAAACTCACTGAAACCTTGATAAGGTCAAAATGTATGATAAAGAAATTAGTGTTAGTCAGAATAAGAGAGTGAGAGAAGCATGCACAGCCTATCTATTAAACAATTTAGAGAACATAGAACCAAAATAAATCAACACGCTGCGTGTCTAACAGTGTAACAGATAAACCTGGGTTTAAATTCACACTATTTCAAATAAAAAGCAAATTCCTAAGACTATCCTAATTATGCCCAAATGCCAAAATCTTACTTAATCCTGCCTTTAGCAAGATATGAAGAACTATTCGCCGGTGTAGTCTCGGGCCTCGCCGTGGGAGCACGTGAGCCGCTCGTGATGGAGGCGTAGAAACTTTCGGGTCCAGCGGAGCACTTGGGTGGTTCCCGTGGAAAGCAGAGGATTCTTGGTCCGAACCTCAGCGTTCGTGAGGAAAAGTCTCTGATCAGAATAAGATGCACAGCGCTTTTGAGTTAAAAAGGATTCAATCGCTTCTTAACTTTTAACTGCCTGGGCTGCAGTCGTGACGTCACTTCTAAGGCAAGTAAACCGGTTGTAACTCAGGTTGAGTTTAAAGATCGTGCGACTCTAGAGTTTACCTTTGCCAAGGGTAAGAAAGAAAATCGCGCTGAGTGATGGCTCTTGCAAGAAAGAAGACGTCTTTCTGGTGGAGAGCGTCCCTTTTGTGCATCTAGACTCGTTGAAGTCCGGACGCGAGAGACAAAGATGGCGGCGTTGTCCCACTGTTTTATGCTTCCTTGTATGATGACGTAGATGATCCCGCCCCGGCGTGACGTAGGTCAACGCGGAAGTAGGCTGATGGGAAATGTAGTTTCTTAAAGAGATAAAATGGCGGCATGATACCTACATCACACATAGGATGAAGTATTTTGTCACAGCTTTTACAGAAGAGGAGGAATTGATTTCAAAGGACATACTCCTGGATGGATCTCCAATGAGTAATGGGCTCGTTGCACAAACATGTCTGCATTCTTTTTCTTTATACTATTCCTGCATTTCTGATTCTTTCACTGCACTTCCAATGTCACTAATTTACAGTCAATGTCTGCATGAGTTCCCAAAGATGAACATTGATGGCATTCATCAGATACACAAGAATACTCACAAAGCCCCTTCTAGCAAGCTGGAGAAAGGCTTCAAACAGTATGCTTCATCATACATACACAAAAACAAAGGCAAGAATATATTTATTTTATAAATAGTTTATAAATTTTATTACCTTCAAGATTCAAGAGAGCTTTATCAGTACATCCATATACAAGTATACAGTGCATTGAAATGCTGTTTCCTTCAGGGTCCCCATGGTGCTTTTATAGAGAAAGTAGAAAATTGCAAAACAAGGTATATATATATATATATATATATATATATATATATATATATATATATATATATATATATATATAAATAAAAGTAGACATTTAGCTATCTAAACATATAGCTATCTAAGTTAAATGACAAGACAAAGACAGGTGCAAAGGGGCATTGCGCAATGATATGCAAATGTTCATTTTAGTGCAAAAATACATTTTTAGTGTAAAAATACAGAATGCAGTTCAAATTGAAGAGTTCAAGTTTTACCAGGATATTACAAGAGGACAAGACAAGTGCAAAGTGAGCATTGTGTGTGTGTGTGTGGGGGGGGGTTAATGTGTTTTAACTTTTTAATCCTACATGGGTGTCTATAGCCCTGCAATGCAGTCAATTTTACTCAAGTTGCTTTAAAAACAAAATCAATATCTACACTGTGGTAAAACAGTGTTATAGTAATATTTCTTCTCCCATTGAGTTAAATAGCATGTATCACTCCACAAGAGTCAACTTTTTTTGTGTGAGATATTGAATAGGGTGGCTACAAATCCTACTTAGCTATCAGCAACTCCATCTATCCATTATCTGTAGCTGTTTATCCTGTGCAGGGTCGCGAGCAAGCTGGAGCCTATCCCAGCTG
This sequence comes from Neoarius graeffei, assembly GCF_027579695.1. NCBI lineage: Eukaryota > Metazoa > Chordata > Actinopteri > Siluriformes > Ariidae > Neoarius > Neoarius graeffei. The sequence continues at coordinate 56,555,759 of NC_083579.1, forward strand.
ACTACACTCTAAAAAATAATGGGGCCAGTACCGGTTCTTCAGGGCAATGCCATAGAAGAACCTTTTTTCAGGGCTTCAAAGAACCGTTCATGCAACAGTTCTTTAAAGAACCATTTAAACCATTGGTTTGAGCAGTGAAGACAGATTTGTGTAAACATAGCCTATGTGCATTGACCAGCAAATGGTAAGAGAATGCCAGGCTCTGAAGAACCATTTCCAATGTGAAGAACCTTCCACATAATGTAATGGTTCATCACAGAGTTTTGACTCTCCGTGGAACCATCCAGAGATTTGAAGAACCACTGAAGCACCTTTATTTTTTAGAGTGTATGGGCGAGAGGTGGGGTTCACCCTGGACAGGTTGCCCGGTCATCACAGGGCTGACACACAGAGACAAACAGCCATTCACACTTACATTCACATCTATGGTCAATTTAGAGCCACCAATTAGCCTAACCTGCATGTCTTTGGACTGTGGGGGAAACTGGAGCACCCGGAGGAAACTCACGCGGACACGGGGAGAACATGCAAACTCCACACAGAAAGGTCCCCATCAGCCGCTGGGCTCGAACCCAGAATTTTCTTGCTGTGAGGCAAAAGTACTAACCACTGTGCCACCCTCTACTACTACCAATCATTTATTATTAAATTATTATGATGTATGAATAATGTAAAGAGTTTTGTTGTATTATAATTACTTCATTACTAACTCTTCATTGCTATAATGAAACCATTTAGTTGACCCTTACTGTATATCACAGGGTCTTGTGTGCATAAAACTATTGAACATGCACGCCGGAACACTCATTGAAAGCTAGTTAGGCAGTACCATTCATAAATGCTTTTTTAAGTGTTAAGATTATAATCATCCTGTGTCTTTTCCCAGTAGCAAGTTTTTTAAACAGAAAAGCTGTACTTGTCATTAGTTCTATCTTCAAATTACACAAAACTTGTGTGTCACACCTTTGTAATTTATGCGTTGATACAACAGTGTTTGCATTTGCTTTTTGGGATTTTTCAAATTTCCGTTGGAGGAACTAGAAATACTCTAAATATACTAAATATTTAGAGTATTCTAGTTCCTCCCAAGAAATTTTGAAAAATTCCTGATAGTCTCATTACTTCATTCATGTACTGTATACGCATAGCAGCCATAGCATTACAACCACTGACAGGTGAAGTTAGTAACATTGATGATCTCATTAAAGTGGCACCTCCCAAGAAGTGGCATATATTAGGCAGCAAGTGAACAGTCAGTTCTTGAAGCTGATGTGTTGGAAGCAGAAAAAAAGAGCAAGTGTAAGGATCTAGCAATTTTGACAAGGGCCAGATTGTGATGGCTAAATGAGCATCTCCAAAATGTCAGGTCTTGTGGGGTATTCCTCGTATGCAGTGGTTAGTACCTACCAAAAGTGGTCCAAGGAAGGACAACTTATAAAACAGTGATGGGGTCATGAGCAGCCAAGGTTCACTTATGTGTGTGAGGAACTAAGGCTAGCTCGATTGGTCCAATCCCACAGAAGAGTGAATGTACTGATGACAAATTGCTGAAAAAATTAATGCTGGCTATAATAGAAAGGAACTCCACCAGTGATGCCCTTGAGGGCTATGTCAAGATAAAGGAGGCGGGCATGGGGCTAGCAATCCCATCCCATAAAACCTACACTGCTATGGAAATGACAAGAAGGGAGCAAGGTACAAGCCTTGGGAATAGGAGTGAAACAGATCAGGCAACTGGATTATGAAGGATGTAAGCTGTAAGGGCATTTCCAATCTGACAGTGGACCTCCTGACACCAAGATCCTGGACCAGAGTTTGATGCTGGAATTTCAGTACCTTGTTCCAGACAGGAAAGCTGGTACAAGCAATCAGCGAGCAGAACCAGTACAACCTGAGCTTCCTTGGTGTGACAGAGGCATGATAGACTGGTGTCGGTAAGAAACTGAACTGCGGTGAAATTGATATCTGATCCAGTAGACAAGAGAACAATCATTGAGAAGGAGAAGGTCTTATTGTCAACAAGAGCAAAACTAACACCATCCACCACTGAAAACCAGTTAAAAAAAATCTGTATGATGCAAGATTCAACTCAAGATTCATTAAAGTCAAGCAAAACCCAAAAATAAACACCGTTTGCCAATCACAGCAAGTGCCCTGATGCGCCTTCCACACATTTAAATAAAAAATAAAACTTTATAACAGCAATTTATTCATTTTAAAAGTTATGATATTGCTAAAAATAGGCTTCCCTGGCTGCAACCATTTGCACTGAAACCAGATATCCAGTCATGATGTTAACGGCACACAAGAACACCATTTACCTTCATTACACAGAGCCATCAAATAAAGGCTTCTAATTCTAAAAAGATTGCCGGGTGCCACTGTGCTCTCTCTCTCTCTCTCTCTCTCTCTGTGTGTGTGTGTGTGTGTGTGTGTGTGTGTGTGTGTGTGTGTGTGTGTGTGTGTGTGTGTGTGTGTGTGCATTTTCACTGCTTCAGATGGGTTAAATACAGAGAAATAATTTCACTGTGCTGTAATGTATATGTGACAAATAAAGCCTTCTAATTCTAAAAATCTAATCAGAAATATTCTGTAGCCATGTGATTTTTACTGATAAGAAAATACACGAATCAACCGACTTCACTTTTATGAAGTTTAAATCTCACTGCTAGATAATGTGTATGCAGTACCGACACTGATACTAATAAACATTCACATTGCCATAGCAACACAATTCTTGCCATCTAAAAAGATTGCTTTTCTCAGTGAATAAAAACCAACAAAAGCATGCCACATAAAATGATCAGGCTTATTTTTACACCCAAATGCTTGACATTCAGATATCTTTAGGGTTGTTTACAGCAATTTAGAAGCGATGTGTCTATGAGATCCACTAGCCTCGGTAAGTCATGTAGTGTGTAGGTGATGTCATGATTTGTACTCTAAGCCCAATATTTGAATCTCAGATAGAGTAAGATGGCAGTACCCAGAGACATTATTTTTCTTTTAAAATAAAATCTGTACACAGTATACAGGTACAAATATGAACAAGTAAATACTCAAACATGTCTTGTATGGATATTATCTGTCAGTGTGAATGAGTTTACTTTTTGGGTTTTGTTTGGCTTTAAGATGTCAGTCATTGGAGGCCAGGTCCCTATAGAAGGCATTGAAAAAGAAGAAAAGGATATTTTCTATGTAATTCTCCAGGCAACCATCAGAGAAACACCCACACAATATGTATTATTCCTGACTGGGAACTTCAATACCAGCATAGGAAAAGACAACATAAGAAGAGAGAGGAGCATGGGGAGACATGGAATGGGAAGCATTGCTGACAATGGAGAGAGGCTGATCAATCTGTGTGAATTGGTGGTGTCCTGTTCCCTCAGAAGGACATCCACAAGCTTACATGGACTTCACCAGATGGCAGAACCCAGAGCCAGATTTACCACAACATCATCAATGGCAAGTGGAGGCACTCCCTGCAAGATGTATGAGCGAAGTGACATGCTGATTTTGGCAGTGATCACAACATTCTGGTGGCCAAGATCACCATAAAACTGTGTACAGCACATCTTGGGGATAGAAAGAACCAGTGCCTGGATCTCAGCAAGCTGGCAAACCCCAGGATCAAGCAACAGCTCAATCTGGAACTCAACAAATTCAGCATTGTTCAAGTAAAAACTGCGCTCTCCATTGACAACTTCAACACTACACAGAAAGAAGCAAGGGAGAAGATTCTTGGCTATAGAAAGAGTAAGAAAGCTGAGTGAAGCTCTCAGATCGCCTGGGAGACAATAGAATAGAGAAGACAGATAAAGATGATGATGCTTGACACCAAATCTCCATGACTGAAAGAGAGGATAGCAAATGACTACAGAGAAAAAAGATAGAAAAGTGAAATCATTAGCACAAAAGGAAAACAGACAGTTTGTAAAACAGTTAGTAGTAACAGCAGAAACAGTTGCAGAAAAGAGTGATATGAAGACTGTACCAGATCACCAAGAAACTGAAAGATTGCATTGGTGGATATCCCTGAAGCTGAGGAAGACCTGGGACATCAATTTAGAGATCAATTTACCATACAACAAGTAAAATAAGCCATCACCTAACTTGAGAATGGCAAGACACCTGGAGAGGACAGAGTTTGTGCCGGGATGCTGAAGGCAGAAGATCAAACAACAGCAGAGATTATTTGCAAGAATTTTCTAGTGATATGGGAAATTGAAGAATTTCCAAAACACTGGAAGACCAGCATTATCATTAAGCTGTCAAAGAAAGGAGACCTGAGCAACGGCACCAACTGAAGTGAAATCACTCTTCTCTCCCTCTCCAGCAAAGTTTTCAGCTGCATTATACTATAGAGCATAACAGATGTCCTGCAGAAACCCCAAGCTCCATAGGCCTGAAAATCAACACAGAGAAAACCTAGGTGATGAGAATGACCAGCAGAGCAGAGGACCCAGCGACAGACAACAATGAAGAACATGGAGGGATTTGTCTACCAGAGAAGCAAGATAACTGCAGATGGAGACTGCTCATCAGAAGTCCACAGCAGGATCAGCAAAGCCAACCAAGCTTTTGGAATAATGCAAGCTGTCTGGAGATCAGCCTATCTCAGTATCAATATCAAGGTCAGGCTCTTCAAGAGCAATATCCTGAGCATCCTGCTCTCCAAGTCAGAATATTGGAAGACCACCACCACCCTTGAACGGAAACTAGATATGTTGAAAACCAAGATATGTTCGGAAACTAGATATGTTCGAAATGCCTACACTGGGCATGTGAGCATCAGAACTGGTCCATGGAGCAATGAAAGAATGTGGTCTGGTCTGAATAATCACATTTTCCTTTACATCATCTGGACAGTTGGGTGCATGCACATCACTTATCTGGAGAAGAGATGGCACCAAGATGCACTATGGGAAGAAAGCAAGCCAGCAGAAGCAGTGTGATGCTTTGGGCAATATTCTGCTGGGAAACCTTGGGTTTCAGCTTTCATGTGGATGTCCACATCACAACTTGCAGGATTTAAAGGACCTACTGCTAAGGTCTGTGCTGGATACCACAGCATACCTTCAGAGATCTTGTGGACTGCATGGGTTGAGGGGTTGGAGTTGTTTTGTTTTGCCAGCACAAGGGAGTCCTAAACAATATTGAGCAGGTGGTTTTATTGTTATGGCTGATCAGTGTATTACACCCACTGTTGAATTTCATGTGTACCCTCTCAAACATTGCTTGGTCTAAAATAAATAAACCAAAATCCAGACAAAACTGAGGCGGCACGGTGGTGTAGTGGTTAGCACTGTCACCTCACAGCAAGATGGTCCGGGTTCAAGCCCTGTGGCCAGCGAGGGCCTTTCTGTGCGGAGTTTGCATGTTCTCCCCGTGTCCGCATGGGTTTCCTCTGGGTGCTCCGGTTTCCCCCACAGTCCAAAGACATGCAGGTTAGGTTAACTGGTGACTCTAAATTGACCGTAGGTGTGAATGTGAGTGTGAATGGTTGTCTGTGTCTATGTGTCAGCCCTGTGATGACCTGGCGACTTGTCCAGGGTGTACCCCGCCTTTCGCCCATAGTCAGCTGGGATAAGCTCCAGCTTGCCTGCGACCCTGTAGAACAGGATAAAGCGGCTAGAGATAATGAGATGAGATGAGACAAAACTAGGTGTTGTTAGTCAAGTGTAATAATTTAGCACCTTTGTGCATGATAGGTTGGGTGAATCTACAGGCTTAATTAGAAAGAATCAACCACAGCTTCTACTTTATGACATTCTGTGTATTTTTATTCACAACTGTTGGTGGTGCAGTTGTTCTTGGTTTCCCAAAAGTAAATAATGTTTTTAAAAAATTAAGCCACTTTAAGCCAGTTGTTGAAAGGAAATAAAAGGCTTCATTTTTTTTATGCCCCCAACTCCCCCCCAACACACACACACACACACACACACACACACACACACAGATGGTGGGTTTAGCCCTACTAGCCCATCTACATCAGCTGGCCCTGCTTGGATATACGTATGTAAAACATCTATGAGTTTCAGCATAATGCATCAAATTTTGAACCCTGGAGCTCTGAGGTGGCAATACTACCCACTGCATCATGCCACCCCATATGCACATATGTATGCAATAATACATGCACCGATCAGCCATAATATTTTGACCACTGAAATGTGATGTAAATAACACCTGATTATCTCATTACAGTGGCACCTGTCAAGGGATGAGATATATTAGGCAGCAAGAGAACAGTCAGTTCTTGAAGTTGATGTGTTGGAAGCAGGAAAAATGGGCAGGTGTAAGGATCTGAGCAAATTTTACAAGGACCAAATTGTGATGACCAGATGACTGGGTCTGTGCATCTCCAAAATGGTACATCTTGTGGGGTGTTCCCGGTATGCAGTGGTTAGTACCTACCAAAAGTGGTTCAAGGACAACCAGTGAACTGGCGACAGGGTCATGGGTGTCGAAGGCTCAGTGATTCTCATGGAGCACGAAGGCTAGTCCATATGATTCAGTCCCACAGAAGAGCTACTGTAGCACAAACTGCTGAAAAAGTTCATGTTGACACTTTGCTGTTTTAGCCAGTATTAACTTTTTCAGCAGTTAGTGCTACAGTAGTTGGTCTGTAGGATTGGACGATATGGGCTAGCCTTCGTGCCCCATGGGAATCAGTGAGCCTTTGACCCCCATGACCCTGTTGTCGGTTCACTGGTTGTCCTTCCTTGGACCACTTTGTGACAGTTGTAGCCCCTTTCCTGAAGATGTCTGTGCTTGGTAGTGCTTGATTCACTGACACCAGCCTCAGTCCACTCCTTCTGAAGCTCTTCCAAGTTCTTGAATCAACTTTTCTTGACAATCCTCTCAAGGCTGCGGTCATCCCTGTTGCTTGTGCACCTTTTCCAGCCAGCCTTTTCAGCAGTGACCTTCTGTGGCTTACCATCCTTGTGGAGGGTGTCGATGATTGTCTTCTGGACAGCTGTCAAATCAGCAGTCTTCCCCATGATTGTGGCTGTGGGTACTGAACTAGATGGAGAGATACATGGTATTTATACTGCTTTACTCAAACTCGAAATGAAATATGTGAATAATTTGACATGTTTTTAAATTTTTTGGACTCTAGGCCATAATTATGAAAGTTAAAATAGAAAACATGCTTGAAACATTTTAGCTAACATGTAATGAGTCTAGAATATATTAAAATTTCACTTTCATAAATAATTGATGGTAAATACTGAAGTTTTTCAAGATATTCTAATTGTTTGAGGTGTGTGTGTGTGTGTGTGTGTGTGTGTGTGTGTGTGTGTGTGTGTGTGTGTGTGTGTGTGTGTGTAAAATATCACTAACTACTTTATGACTACTTGTACACTGACTCATTCATGCAATTATCTGTTTAGCCAATCATGTAGCAACAGCACAATGCATAAAATCATGAAGATGAACACAAAGCATTGCCTGATCTTTTCCAATCTTCACCTTTCCAGTTTCATGGAGTCTGTGCCCACTGTAGCCAGGCTTGTAGTACTTGAGTCCAGGACTGGGACACCAGTCCGACTTATGCCCTACTTTTAAGGACTCATGACTTGACTTGGACTTGAGCACTAATGACTCGGACTCGTGCATTAACTGCATTCAGACTCATAAATTGGAGACGAGGACTCAAATTTTTTCTTTATTTTTTGTAACATGCCATAATAATTTAGCATCAGATATTTATATCTACATTAATTCTTATACTAATTTCATGCAAAGAATGCACATTCACCTGTTCATACGTCATGTTCAGGAACAAACTAACGTTAATGGTGCTAAAATGCCTGGAGAGAAGCCCCTAGGATTGTCCTCTTTGCTTATACAGGCTTCTCGTGCAGTGGGAAAAAATGCACTGCTATGTGTTCCATATATAGAAGAACTATCGAGGAGAAGACAGGGACAACCTCGAACTTCAATCATCATTTGGCAAGACTCCACCCAGAGAAGTAAGTGACAAGCTGTGTTCATTGCTCTGTTGATAGCGGGGCTTGGTTGCTGACTGATGAACTAGAGAGTGTTAACCCTCTCTCCTGTTATTTGCCCTGTTGATAGTGGGGTTTGCTGAGTGATGAACAAGCTTTTTATCTGTAGCCTATTAACTAAAATGGGGCAGTTGAGCAGTAACGTTAGTACAACATGGTAGCAGAGACAATTTCATATAAAGGCAGCAACAGCCACCGTCAAATGGTGCCGTTGGAATCTTGTTCTCAGACTCAACTCAGATCAATAGTGGACTCGATTCGACTCAAAATTTTCTTTAATCACTTGGACTTGACTTGGACTTGAACACTGAGGACTCGAGACTGGACTTGGACTCAAGGTTCAGTGACTCGACTACAACACTGACTGTAGCTTCACATTCCTGTTCTTGGCTGACAGTGGTGGAACCAGATGTGGTCTTCTGCTCTTAGCCTATCTGCCTCAAAGTTCAGCATGTTGTGTGTTCTCAGATTCTTTTCTGCTTACTACAGTTTACAGTTACCGTTTATTTGTTTTTCCTACTTATCTATTTATTATTTTGTTTGTTATAAAGATGGGACATTTTTGTAGGCAAATAAAGTGCTAGCAAACAGCTTTTAAATGCAATACTCTACTGTACTGTTGGCAGTTTGTGAGCAAGCTTGTATCCTGTGATGCATATAGTCTATCATAGAAATGCCTTCAAGTATTACTATATTATATTTTTATCATATCCCTCACCCCTGCCAAAACCTTCCTATCAGCTGTAACAACCCTGGCCATTCTACTCTGACCTCTCTCATTAACAAGGCATTTCCACCCACAGAGTTGCTGGATGTTTTTTTTTTTTTTAACCTTTCTGGGTAAACTGTATATACTGTGCATAAAAATCTCAGCAGGAGAACAGTTTCTGAAATACTCAAACCTACATCTACATCTAGCAGGAAATCACTTTTTTCTCCATCTGATGTGACCATTAACTGAAGTTTTTGACCTTCATCTGTGTGATTTTATACACTGTGCTGCTGCAACATGATTGGCTGATGATTGGCTACACAAACAGGTGCAGAGGTATTTCTAATAAAGTGGCCAGTGAATGTACGTGACCAGTTCTAACAATGGGGTTGGTGCCGTCAGAATATGATTTATGTATTAATGTAGGTTTTCATATTGTTTAACATTTAAAAAAAATAACCTACAGAAGAAATAACACATGCAGTGAGTGACATTTGAGCTCACATATACAGGGATACTCTGTGTAGTTGTATTTAAACGTAAGTAGGCACCCTTACAATTAATATTGTGTGATGCCTGTTTTGGAGAGAACAATAGCACCATATCTCTTCCTGAAATGTTAGACAAACTTGTAGAGGGATTTTGGTCCATTCCTCCATGCACTATTTTTAAGCTCTATTAGATTCACAGGTTTGTGCATATGGACTTGCACAAGGCCACAGGTTTTCAGTCGGGTTCAAATCCAGAGATTGAGATACTATATGTATGTTTTTCTCTAATTCTTTCTGGGTTAATTTGGGAGTGTGTTTGGTTCCTCTAGTTGAAAGCTCTATGTCTGAACCTCTTGGCAGAAGTAGTCAGCTTTTTAACTGCAATTCATGATGCTATAAAAAAAAAAGACAAGAGCCATATATTACATTGGGTATCAGGTGCTCTTTCTTGTACACAATCCCTTTTTATCACCAAACATGCTGATGCGCTCCATGACCTCAGATTTTGGTCTCATCTGACCTCAACACACAACGCCAATTGTAGTTGTAATGATGCTTGTTGAAGAACAGGTGCTTTCCAAGATGCTCTCAGGAAGGAGCTTCTTTCTTACAAACCTTCCAAACAGCTAGTTGTTATGAATTTTTTTTCCACAGTTGATTTTTAAACTAAAATATCATAATAATTAACTAAACTATGTAATTTAAATGCTGTGATCATCTGTTTTCCTTCCATCTCCTTACTTCTCACTGTGTGGCAAGATGGTGTGTTCATGGATCCACTTCTTGGCAAATTTCCGTTTCCGACAAGTGAAACTTTTGGTTAGGGTCCAAATTCTGCTAAATTATTTTTTTTTTTAACCTGGTTACGTAGGCTAGATCTGTTTCCCTTTTGTGACATGTCTCTAGCTTTCCCCATGGTTATGTAAAGGGGGTATACCCTATATTTATACCCCAAACTGGACATGACTAAATGGAGCGAGAGAATTCATGGTGTCTGAGAACAAATGAAATATCATATGCTTTTCATGAAAGACAATTTGTCTGAATTTATTGAATATGTTTCTTAGGGACCTGTTTAATTTTGTCACATATAGTTTTGAGAGATAATACTATTATTTTTAAAAAGTAGCTCTACTGATGGAGCACACAGTTACTGAGAGTGTACCATTGCCACCTCACAACTCCAGGGTCCCAGGTTTGATCCTGAGCTCAGGTTATTGTCTGCGTGGAGTTTCTGTGTATATTCTGTCCGTGTTTATGTGGGTTCCACTGGGTTCTCCGGTTTCCTCCCAGTGCCGAAAAGCAGGTTGGTAAATGGATTGGTTAAGATAGGTGTGTGCATGGTGCCCTGCGATCCAGGATGTATTACCACCTCATCCCAGTATTCCTGGGATAGGCTTCAGACCCACTGTGACCCTGATCAGGATAAAATTGTTACTGAAATTGAGCGAGTGAGCTCTAATGAGAAGGAGCATCATCTATTCATTTTGAATTATTGCATGTAATGCTTATTTTATGCAATCAGTTTTGCTCATTTTTAGGAACGGTATAGTTCTCCATAATTCCTGTAATTTAAGTGCATAACTGTGATCTTTCATAATACATTACACTGATTAACAACCCCCCCCCCCAATCCTTCTAGTCTTCAAAGCATTTATTTAAGGAATCATTAGTTCAAACATACAGTGAATTTTAAAAATTTAAAAATGACCTAGAGTCTCTCTCTCTCTCATGCACACACACACACACACACACACACACTGAATTACAACTCATTCTTTCACAAGTGCATAACACCGCTTTTTCTACCAAAATAACATCTTTCTAGAAAATCAAAGCATGAAAAAATATTCATTTTTATCTCTTAGTTATGACAATTACCATGCACTTAAAAGTTTATTAGGACTTACAATACACAACAAATAGAGAAAATCTGTTTACAGAAAAACAAGAGAGAAAGCTGTGAAAAAGGGTTTATATGCTGCTCTGTTTTGTAACACCTGCATCTGTCGAGATGAAGTTAATATGGTGCAAATTAAAGTAACAAAATAACAGCAAAGAAATAAAACACTTTTGTTAATACATAATGACATCATTGGTTGTTTTATGTAGCGCAGTTATAAAATTAATTGCATGTATATTTTACTTAATTTTTAATATATACTGTTTTATCAGGTAAGTGATGAGCTTTACATACCTGTCACTGATCATATGGTATCATTTTGATAAGCAACTGATTTTAAGTTGTTAAGTTGTTTTAACTCTGTCACTGAATGCTTCTTAGTTATTTCTCTGTGAGAGTTTAGCCTGTTAAATTTCAATGAAGCTAAGCATAATTAAAATTTAGTTTTGTATAAAAGTGGTTATAAAACCACTGCAATCAGTTTTGGTTTGGCACTAAATCAATGCAGAATATCAAATATAAGCAGCACAGGTAAAATAAATGTTTATACCGTGCTCAGACTGTACTGAATGGTTGATTAAACATCACAGGACTCTCAACAACTTTGCTATTAAGTTGCACAGTGACAATACAAGCTACATTTCTACTGTATTTATTATTATTATTATTATTATTATTATTATTATTATTATTATTATTATTATTATACTTGATGCAGCAGTGTGAGCATAATTTCTTTAAAAATCTTAATGATATTCTTCCAACTTTTTAATATAACATCGTACATTTTGTCACTAATTTGCAAAGCATATTTCTTTGCTTTGGAGAGTTTGTTCAAACTGATCACTTTGGTCTGAGGGGAGGAGAACACCTAGCAGATACCACTACATACTAAAACTCAATTAATTCTAGCAAAATATTACATTACATACTGATTATTATAATGATGTTAGGTCAATAACCATATTGGGTTTTTGTGGGCTTTCAGCAAATAATGTGGAAATATTTTCCATGATTCAAATTATAAAGTGCAAATGATAAAATCAAATCTGATGACACCAAAACATTTTATTTATTTTGCATTGTATTTGATTGAGTTGGGAGAACTTGGTATTTGTAGCACAAATTAGAATACAGGGGGCTGCAAAAGTAGGTATACAGTAAGGATTATTCCAGTATTACTAGTATTATAATAGTGGTGCTAGGTTTCATTTAATACTAATGTTTTGTTTTCCATTACTGTATACCTACTTTTGCAGCCCCCTGTATAATAACTTCATCAAACTCATTTAAGTTCCAGTTTATTTGGTTTTTGCATCTTCAAGTATATTATTCACTAACTGCTATGAATTCTTTATTGAAAACTTGGAAAAAGATATCATACTGAGAGTGAGGAATGTGAGACTGGATCCACTGATGAGCGGTGAGAGTTTAAGGAACTGATTACATTATCCATGACTTGCTTGTATTACATAGCATTTGTAGTGCAAGTAATATTGGTCCATTATTAATGTAATAAGCACCATAACTGCCTGTAATTACTGCTACCGCAATTATTAATTTTACTTCTATCTCACATAGTGTGCAGGGAATTGAAACAGCTTCCACTATTTAGCCTACTCCTGTGGCTACTTATTCAGTGCTGCAGTCACATTTCTCATCATTTCCTGGACTGATTTAAAATTAAATGTAATTTATACAAAAGATCTTCTAAAGGATAATATAACTTATAATAGCAACCATTGTGATTGAGATGCCATATATCTGATCCTCTATATTCCCACTTGGTGAAATCGTAATGCTTTCCCTCTTTAAAATAGCAAATGTTTATTTGTTTTTCTATTTATCTACCTCACCATGCTTGAATCACACCTTATAGCTATTAGTAAACAAATAATAATGATGCATTCATTCATTTATGTATTTGTTTTGGGAATGCATCCATTATGTTAAAAAAAAAACCCTACATGATTGCAACCACTAATATTTCTATATCGTCCATGTACTGTTTAGCTCGAATGCTGGGGCAGATGTGGTAATTCTGCAACAGTTACTCGCACGTACTTGTCTTGTGAAACAATAAGCATCTTCTTTTTGTTGTCCATTCTTCTACATTTATTTCAGAGCTCATCTTTAACTAAAACAAAAGAGCCATACAATTAGCAGAAATGTGTCTGTGCAGAAGATAATACGGAGGGAAATTACTGGGTAATCAGATCAGATCAGATGAAAAGAGAGGGGGTGCAAAAGATCTGGCTATACCACTTTGTCAAATTGCTTAGGTTATATATTGCTCCTTTCATCCCCAGTATTCTCTTTAACAGGACAATACAAGTGATGATCATATTGTTCCTCAATTTTCAAGGCTCTAAAGTATTCTACAGAGAATTATGTAGTCAGTGTCAGTGTATAATCATTTCTGGTGTTTATTATTAGGATCATGATTTAGAAAAACAGTGTGCATATTTTATACGTCTTTAAGACTTACATAAGAAATTGTTGTTAAATTGATTGTATCATTTTTGTATATTTTCGATATTTTATGAGACAACCCATAATTTATAGGACTTTATCTCTTGTGTATTACATGATGCAAAAGGTTAAAAGTGTAAAAGTTGTGGTCAGAATATAAATTTAATTTCAAGCATATATACAATATTACTGTAAAATATGACATCTCATTCTCAATGTTTAGCTTATTATAAGGTTAAAACACTCAGCAGACAAAAATCAGTTATAAACAAACATACATAATATTTTATGTGCTAGCATTACACTGTTATTGCTTTTGGGCCTATTTTTAAATACAAATTTAAATCAAATCCTGACCCCTGCATTTTCTTTTTGTTCCTGAAGTATTTGGATTAAGACTATAACAAAGAGGAGAGCTAATTATCCTGTTGGGCAAAATGTCCAGCAGAAGCAGCAGGCTAATCGCAGCAGCAGATGATTTTCTTACTTGGTTGCTCAAAATGTTAAACTTGCTGATCCTAATGAGTGAATCAGAGAAGGGATTTTTCATCAGACATGATAAGCACTAGCAAAACTATTTTTGTTCAAAGAACATTCACTGTTCATAAATCAAACAGGCATATTGGGGGGTTTATGAAGCTTCAAACATATCTTGGAATTATTATATCACATTCAATCCTTTCTTTCTGATTTTATAAAATTGTCACACCTTGAGTACAAATTGGTGAGGGGAGGACAATAATACTCAAATGTTCCTAAATGATTGTGAGAAACTCCTTAATTTAGCATTTATTTTCCTTCAAACTGGTCTAGAAGTGATAGTGATCAAGAAAGAAAGAAAGAAAGAAAGAAAGAAAGAAAGAAAGAAAGAAAGAAAGAAAGAAAGAAAGACTTTCTTTATGTACAGTGCTCAGATATTAAACAGATATCCTGTAAGGGAAGTTATTAACATGGTAGTTAAGTTTGTAAATCAGTATTTGTCTTGGAGAATTTGTGATTGATTGTGTAATGAAGGGGAAAATGTCTCTTGTGAGTCTCTTGTAAAGTTTTTTTTTAATCTTCTCTTTTCTAAAACAGTCTGCTTTCAGAGACTGAGAATAAAAATAATAATGATCTGATTTATGTCCAGATCTCTGTGAGTGTTGCGTTATTTATAGGAAACTTAGCATGTTTTAATTTGATGTTCTTCAATTTAAACACATGCTGGACTTCTTTATGTCTCTTACTATAATAGTATTCAAAGCTGATCTGACCAGGACTCTCTGGCAGGAAAGATATCGTATATCAATGGGACTAAAGGAATAATAATAATAATAATAATAATAATAATAATAATAATAATAATAATAATAAACTTTTCTCGCTGGTTTTACTGAACCGGATTAAAGGAATATGTTAGTTCTCCTTAAAGTAATCATCAGTTGCCCCCCCCCCCCCCCCCCCCACACACACACACACACACCACACACAAAGTTTGCTGTAGATATAATTTTCCAGTTTAAACTCCGAATGACTCTCATAATTAACATATAGACCAAAATCATCTAAGTCATATACTCTAAGAGATATCCTAGCTGTGCAATGATGATAATATTATCAGATATTTTATTATCGCATTGTTTTAAAATAGCGTATGGATGGTTATCACTACTGTATCTATTTTCCTCTTTTTTCCCTGTTTGTTCGTCATTAAGTTTCAATACTCACATTCATTCACAGCATCCGAGTAAAGGCTCATACACATTCCTCTCAAATTCGCCATCATGGTTAATACACTTCCCTCCTCGCAATAAGAAAAGAATCACAAAATCCATTCTCAGATTCCGTTTGCTTCACATTTCACGGAAAGCTATCATGCAGTAAGACACGCACACAAAAACAGATAAAAACTAAACGCTGCTTTAGATGCTCCTTCCTGTAGATCGCTGTGTTTTTGCTACCTATTAGCATCATTTCGTCTATCGAGCTCCATTAATTGCATGTGAATGAAAACTTGGGCTGAAGAATACGGTTTTGGAGAGGCCTGTCAGATACTTAGTGCTCTTGGAGGGACCTTTCACCTTCTTCACAGCGGGTATGTAGCGCTTAAGGAGCTGCGACAAGCACCTGCAGGCTCTGGCCCCAAATGGGTCACAAATAATCTGTGAGCATTGGCTTCATCAGAAATATTCTCTGAGGAAAAGCCAGTTAAAAGAAAGAATTTTGCATTTAAAAAAAATACTTAAATAACCGAGAGTCTCTTCAGATGGATTTATTTGCAAACTGGTGTAGAGATACCTTCTGCGCATGGAACACTGTGTATTAAAACCTGTTTACAAACGTGAAGTAAACATGATGGGCGATGAGAAAGAAGAGCTGGAGGAAAAGAAGAGCTACTCATGGGGTTGTCTTTAAACACATGTGTCCTGCTCACTGCCGTTACTGCATCACATGCATCTGTGAGCATGCCAAAGAACCAAACACAATCTCACACTTGAATTCACTGTAAAATGGATAAAATATTAAATAAGACGTCAAGTTGAGGAATGTATATCTATACACATGCTCTTTAGCTCTAATAGATCATTCTGCGCTTAATTTGAAGAGTGCTGTTAATATAAGCGTAATGGTCGCTAACATTAATTAAACTAAAAAAAAGAGAGAAAAACATACCTAGGTTATAAATAAAAGAGCTGTGTTCAAAACAGATCTCAGTTTATTATTATTATTATTATTATTATTATTATTATTATTATTATTATTATTAAGAGTTAGTTATTTGTCGCTTTGCATATAAGAAACAGGCTGAAATAAACATAATTAAGAACAAAGGTGACCTTTACAAATCCAAATGTATTAGACTATTGTAATATTTAAACCTGCGATGTTTATTAAGCCAGAAAGGATTGATTTCTGAACAATTTCAAAACTCAATGTACCGATATCCTGATGCGAGTGTTTTGTGTTCTGGATGTCATTTTGGTACATCCAGGCCTGTGATTATATTAGACGGATAACATTTAGAGTAAATTGTGATGCTATTGTTAAATAATCTGCATTTATAACCAATATACACATACCTTACACACACACACACACACACACACACACACACACACACATATATATATATATATATATATATATATATATATATATATATATATATATATATATATATATATATATATAACAATGTGTTACTACTACTACTGCTAATAATAATAATAATGGTGGTGTGTTTACTGTTTTTACCAATAAAGTGTCTACATTAAACATCAATGTCTCCAGAGCTGCACCATTTTAACCTGATCTGTGGGCAAATGTTCCTCGAGCTGTTTACATTAAGGCGCTTAACAAGATAAATGCGGATTTTTATTATTTTTTTAAAACACTCCAAGTAGGCAACTTTAGCCTTCCACCCAACGGGACCTGGCATCCTACGGCTTTCCTGCAATTACAAAGGTAACATATTTGATATGATGATCTTAATTTATGTAAATTGTTCTCTAAATGAACAGAACAAAGAGCCCGTGTGTTGGCTGGATCTTTGGTTCCGCATCCTCGTTGCGCTTGGCACAAATTGCATGCTAGCCCTTGAACGTGCGCCTTCGTGGTTCGGTGCACGATTGTGTAATTAAAATCGAAGAAGTACATCTTGAAAAGTTATTGTATGTCGTGGGTGTTCTGCTTAAACGAGGAGGAAGAATTAATCATCGCTGTTAGAGTCATGGCTTACGCTCTGTTAAGCGACCCGTGATGCGCCTTGGAGAGCTCGAGCTGTTTAAAAGTTGAATTTTACGCACATTCTCTCCAGAATGTAACCGCACACAGTATATTCAGTCGCACTTTTCTGTGCCATCCGTTTGCTCACTGATGTTTACACACTACAGGCTTCTCTGGTAGTTGAGGCTCCTGCGCTGTCAGTAACCCGATTCCGTCTCTCCGGCCACTTTGTTCCGCGCTGACTGGGTGAAATGGTGGCTGAGGAGCTGCGCTCTCACTCGGAGCTCTTGGCCCTCAGGGACCCCTCAGTGCTTCATCCGCCTGTTAAAGCCACATCAGGCACTCCAGAGAACACGCGAGTTCGCCCTTTCTCTCTGCAGCATATTGCTGACTTTCCTTAAAACGAGACTTTTTTTTTTTTAACTGTGAATGCATTACGTTGTGATCTGTCAGACATCCACTATCAAAGACTAAGTGCATCTCGGATAAAAAAGAGCATATTTGATGAATACGACACTTTTATTTTGATGTCTGGCCAATAGCGCTTAACATTTCTGCCGCCTTTGTGAGCTTTGGAAGGGAAAGGATCTTGAGACGATCATACAATATCTCGATAACCACCTCAAGGTCAAACCAAACAGCTCTCTCAGGAAATCCACGGATAGCTTTTTTCGCGTCTCCAAAGTAAACATGCTGTTTTAGTAGCCTCTATTTACTGGTTTGAACCTATAGCCAGATTAATAAAGTCAATCTTAGTGGTTTCACATACTCCTTTTAATCCTGCTAAATGAGGCACTGAATCAGGACTACATCAGTGCATAACTTAAGTTTGACTACATATACTAGGCAACTACAAGTTACACTTTAATTAATAAGCTTTAGGTAAAGAAACAGGCCTATCACACTGATTTATAAACACATAATTCTGCCACCCAGGACTGTCTTCACCAAAGTCTTATCCACACATCTCACAATACTGAAATTAAGCGCCGCACAGACGTGAATCGATTTTACAGTATGAAGTTACAGTCTTTAAGCTAAACACGAATATATGTATATGTATGTGTGTGTAGGTTTCTGTTCAGGAGTGTGTTTCCATTGCAACTATCTTCACGCATACAGCACGCTCACGCACACCCCCACACACAGATACACCCACGCATAGGCAAGGTCATAGTCTACAGAGCAGTCCATGAACCATCAAGAAACCTGTGCTTGAATACAAAGCAGGTCATTTCCGACAGGTTAGTTATCGTTTCTTTTTCTTTTTTTTTTCTCTAAGAGATCTCTATATGACAGGGACAACATGACAAACCAATTTGTTTGAATACCTCTGATAACGTGATCCTCTAACATTCCAGTCCTTTCTGCTTTTCTTTATTCGGGAGATCTGGTCCTGAATGAAGTAGGAACTTTTTTTCTTAAGCAGAGTCCAAATCCTGATCGCTCACCACTGGTGTCTTCCTGGTGAGCTGCAGTGAGGCGCGCGCGCTTGGCCCGCGGTCGCGCTCTCTGTCTTAATATTGCACAAGGTTGAGTGGCCGGCCTCATTTACCTAATGGCGGAGGCACACACATGCCAGCCAAGTTTCAGCAAGCGACTACGCAACATCAGTGCAGTCTAACAAGGCTAGTTGGTGTCTTAAATTAGGCTACGACCTAACAAAACACATCGGATAATCGCCAAATGCTGTTTTAATGTGTTTGAAAGCTGGCATACTGGGGGGGCTTAAACTTTCACAAGTCAAATATATGAGTAGGAAATACTGCTTTTAAAGTATTTGATTGATATGTTAAGAGCTAAGTTTTAGCTTCTTTTTCTTTCTTTCTTTCTTTCTTTCTTTCTTTCTTTCTTTCTTTCTTTCTTTCTTTCTTTCTTTCTGACAGTGTGTGTCAAATATATATATATATATATATATATATATATATATATATATATATATATATATATATATATATATATATATATATATATATCAACGCGTCCGTCTGGTCTGCGCATTGCGGTGTTAAAGTTTGTTTGTTTGTTTGTTTGTTTGTTTGTTTGTTTGTTTGTTTGTTTGTTTGTTTGTTTGTTTGTTTGTTTGTTTTTGTCTTGAGCCATAATATGCAAATCAAACTGCACATCTGACCTTTAAACATAAATCTATCGTGCATGCATTACTTATCTGTTAAAATCTTTGCTTTGTTGCTATATATTTAAACCTTTTCATCTAAAATAGTAACTTTTAAAAATTAAAGCAAATTCTTTGATTAAGACAAACTATTTTCATTAATGTTGGCTTTTACAAACGTTTTGGTTAAAAGACTGGTTATGTATGAATTTATACTTCTCCCTGACCCCTATAAAACATCCAGCGTGGCTTTTTTTTTTTTAAATATAAATTGTCTTTCATTCCTCCTGTAGAATATACATACGCCACCTAAAATAATTAAAAATAAATAGTGCAGTTTACACAGTTACACAGAGCAGTGCAAACTGCTCTACATACATTTTTATTCGTTTCTCACTCAAGGCTGATTTCGACTATATAAACAACATAAATAAAACAACACATTCATTACATTTGCCAGCAAAAGACACTGGAAATAAATAAATGCAGTTTTCTAAAGAAGACATGCATTGCAGTGAAGAATATAGGCCCAGTAGCCCATCATATCGGATTGCAGTGACAGAACTGTGAGTGATAAACTTCATAAATCTAGAAAACTCTAAAGTCAGTGTTCAGTGTGCTTAGCAGAAATTGTGTGTATAGAAAGTATCTTACATATGATTTCCAGTGCCGCTTTTTTGTGATCAGAATTTTTTATTATTATGTTTTTTCTTCTTCTTCTTTTTTTTTTTTACCTTGAGCTAATTTGGAAGAGCCCCTCTCTGGTGGTGCAAAATGATGCTCAAGGCGCATAAATTAGGTCATACAATGGAGAGGCCTTCATTGTGCCTCTTTGCTAGTGCTCGGTGGCGCTTATGTCTCGTCAAAGTGCTCTCAAACTTGGGGGGAAAAGTATGGAATTCCCTGTTGACGCCGAGCAACTAAGCGTCGGGAAAAAGTAGTGCTGATCCGCTTGGTGGAATGAAAACAGAAGCTCAGAGAAGGGAACACTCATTTAAATGATGATACTGCTGCTACAAAAAAAAAAGGAATTGTGGGAAGGGGAGACATTTTAACCAACGCAGGAGGCTTAACTTAATATGAAACTAAAAGCATTTTTTCCCTTCAATTATCTAGCCGAGATGTCAATGACTATTGTTTGCTGGTGCGGGCCATCGCTCCGCCCCTCGTGTTTGTCGTAAACCTGGCGCCTGGCTACAATAAACCCAAGATGAGAGTGGCCAGGGCTCGCCTCCTCCTCGAAGGCGATCAATCGGATCTCAGGCAACTACTGCGAGCGCTCTCTTACGTCGACGCGCGCGAGAACGACGCGGCCGAGCGGCTCCACCACGCGCATCCCCGCCTCGCTTTTCTGAACCATGTCGCTGAGCCCAAAGCACACGACACCTTTCTCAGTGACAGACATTCTCAGCCCCATAGAAGAGACGTACAAGAAGTTTAGTGGCATGGAGGGATCTGGGAACCTGGCGTCTCCGTTGGGAGCTTACCGGCAACCTCAGGTGTCCCAGACGGGCATGCAACAACACTCGATGGGCCACAACGCCACGATGGCCAGTACCTACCACATGCCCCATACCGTCTCCCAGTTCTCCCACAGCGCCATGGGCAGCTACTGCAACGGAAGCATTGCCAACATGGGCGATCTGCCCTCTTACCAAGAAACTATGAGGAGCAGTGCGGCGGCAACCGGGTGGTACGGCGCCAACCCCGACCCAAGATATTCAACAAGTAAGTAGCTTTTTTTTTTCCTTGAGAAATCAATTGACTTGTTAGATTAAATAAACACTATATTTTTGAACCATATACAAGTTGACTCGCGCTTTTAGACTATGGATGAGTTTTACGCACAAACGTAATTTCGATTTATATTGTGATATATCGCCCCATTGGCATTTTTTTCAGCTATTACAAAATATGTCATGAATTGCACTTGATGAGGTACTTATTAAATATAAATGTCCACGTATTTATTTATTCTGTATTTATATTGCATTAAGTTAAATAGGCAACGATAGCCAATTTAAAATGACATTTATCCTGGTTCTATTGGTGACTGAACGGCCGTACGTGTTTATGTATATGTTTAAGTTTCTAGATTCATGGGACCTTCCACAGGTATGAACATGAGCGGAATGGGAACGCTGAGCGGCATGGCGGATGCGACCAAAGCCATGACCCCGCTGCACGCGGCGCCCAGGCGGAAGCGACGTGTCCTCTTCTCTCAAGCCCAAGTCTACGAGCTCGAGAGAAGGTTTAAACAGCAGAAGTACCTATCAGCACCCGAACGGGAGCATCTGGCCAGTATGATCCACCTGACTCCCACTCAAGTGAAGATCTGGTTTCAGAACCACCGCTACAAAATGAAGCGGCAGGCCAAGGACAAGGCGGCGCAGCAGCTGCAGCAGGAGAATAACATGTGCCAGCAGCAGCAGTCACCCAGGCGGGTGGCTGTACCCGTGCTGGTCAAGGATGGCAAGCCATGCCAGAACGGCTCTAACACTCCGACACCCAGCCAACAGCAAATGCAGCAGCAGCAACAACATCAGCAACAACAGAACAGCTCTGGGGTCGTACTTCCTGCCACAAGTAACTCTATAAATCAGCACCAGAGTCAGCAGGTGGGAGCCCTGGTACAGGCCCAAGACCTTGAGGAAATGTCACCCAGTCCTCCATCCCTCCACTCCTCACTAAACAACATGGGACAGATAGACACGTCTGTAGATTACACTAGCAACATGGTCACATCAAACCTGCTTTATGGCAGGACGTGGTAGGACTGATTCATCATTTTATTTTATTTTTTTTTTAAATATACAAACTCTATCTTTGACGTGAACACGAGGCCAAAAGTAGACATCGGTGTGAGAATGTGGATAAAACAAGGCTTTGGGTCAAGCCACCTTTTCTTTTACCCAGGGCATGATTTTTTTCTACATTAAACACTTCTGCCAATGAAGGACAAGATGTCATTTCTAGCCTTATTCTGTGTGGTTTTGACACCCCTTTATAATCGATGTAGAAGAGTACCTACCTGTTGTTGAACAAGGTCGCCGCACAGCAGTGGGACAAAAACAGAAAATGGGCGTCAGGTACGAACTTATGATCTACACAAGATCCCCGAGTGACCTGATCTTTACAACGAACCTCCTGCGATGAACAATTGAACTCAACCTGATATGACTATTGTAAGCTAATGTATCCTTTTAGATTAATGAAAAGTAGGGACTGTATATTTGGCTAACACTTAATTTTCTGTTTACCTGTAATATAAATTACAATTTTGTTTGGCTGTTTATTTTATTTCCTTTTTGTAAGTTAAGACAAACACATACACTATGGCTGCTGTATATGTTTCAAACCAATTGAACGTTGACAATAAATCGATTGAAGTACAAGTCATTCTCCGGGAATTAATTTGGAGTGAGTTTTCATGAGGCCCATGTTAACACTGAGCATCAGCAGGACGGACAGTAGGGTCGATGGACGTGTCACATCATTTACAGTAGTATAATATGGTATGAGCTTATAGCTGCAATGTACTTTCTAAGCTTTCTAAGGATTTGCGTTTTAAACATGATTTAACATGTCCATGTACGTCTCGGGTTTTTTTTTTTTTTACAAAAACAATTGCGACATAAGCTGTTTTCAGAAATCAAATTAAAAAGATTAAAACTCAGTTGAATTGTGAAAAAATGCGACAAATTAATAGTCGGGTTTATATATATATATATATATATATATATATATATATATATATATATATATATATATATATATATATATATATACTTCATGCAATTTCATTTTTCCCCTCATTCTTTTTAAAGACTGCATCGCTTTTTTAACCAGTATGAGGATTGTTCAGGCTGTTGAACTGACTTGAAATGTCTCACTTTTATTTCACAATACGATATTATTGTCTATAACATCTCTTTTTTTTTAAGTGACACAAAAATATATTGCCAGGAGCCAGAATAACCGCACTCATTTTACATTATTTCTTTTTATCTATATGAACCCTGTCCACAGTATATGGGAGTATGATCGAGGCTCATTTTTATTTTTGTTATTAATAAAAGCGTGGATATGACACACCTGACACAAAAAGACAGGCTATTTTTGCTTGCTGGTTTTAATTGTAATGTTATAGAGTTATGTGAAGAGGATGGAGGAAATTTTATTTATTTATTTATTATTATTATTATTTTTTTTTTTTTTGCTAAGTCTATTTATTGTGTTTTATCTCCCCTGTTTTCACGCTGTGTTCTCACGGATGGTCAAATTACTTTGCCATTTAGAGCGAAACAGGAGCGAAATTAAAATGACCGAGGAATTAATACAGAAGGCTGTTTGCAGACAGGCATTGCTGTAAAGGCTTTTTATCAATAGCAAAAGGCCTTTCATTTAGACTATTGAACTAGCATGATCACTACTATAACTACTGAACAGTTATTGTGAATGAAGAGTAGAGAAGAGTATCCTCGGTCGAAGGGCCCAGACTATTAAAAAGACAGGTATTCATTTATAATAATAGTGGTCCTGTCCAGCTGGATGTTTTTCATAAACATTGTAGGTGTTAATTTCAGCAGTTCAAGTGTTTATTCAGCACAGATCATTTTTACTGTACTGTAATGTTCTGAACAATGTGCAGCTAGCACATCGTGAACGTTTTCATACTTATTATAAATTATAATGCAACATAATTCTAAATAACCTTATTAGATAACTCATAATATTTCAGTTAATTACGTAATAATAATAATAATAATAATAATAATAATAATAATTATTATTATTATTATTATTGTTTGTTTGTTTGTTTGTTTGTTTGTTTGTTTGTTTGTTTTTAACCAATTATCATGCAAGGCTCTATTCAGCCTTGACTACAGCCCTGAAGCTCAGTTATTACTGAGAATGTTTTGAGAATGATTATCACCCATTAGGAAATTATTACAGGACATCTCGCTTTCTCCTGATAGAAAACTATTGCTGTCACAAGGTTATGCTGTCATTATTAGTAACAGGTTAGTAAAGGTTATATAGACAGTGCTGCTGTGTGGTAATGGTTCTGTTGTCCAACGTATTTTAAAATCATGTTTTAACCTGTTGCCACCTGATTATGATATTCCTTTAAGTGGGCTTTGGAAGATTGAATGCATGTACAAATTGTGTCCAAATAATATGGTGCTGAGGACAGTGGCTGGATTTAAATGATAGATTATGACCTTGTTCTGGCCTCATTATTCTGAATCTTTAGTGGCATGGTATAAGGACTCTCAAAACCCTCTAAACAGTGACGAATCTTGAGACATCAACGTATAATGCCACGCTTGTGATATTTGTAGTAAACCATTGATTTCACCAGCCCATTTTCATAGCATTTGTCATTATTGTTTTATAAATCACACTATCGTGATTGCTAATAGGATACTTTGGTAATGATAATAATAACAGCAATATACAAAAGAAAGTTTTACTCCTGTTGTAATTAATGCTGAATTTGCAACTATGTAATGCAGACTTTTAATTGTTACCTATATTCTATATTAATAAATATTACATCTGATAAACAGTAATTATATCCGATTAATTTCAAAACGATATTATATTGTGTATTCTGAGTTCACCGTAATGGCTGAAGACTGAATTCTCTGGTCATCATCCTAACAGTCACTAAAACATTTACAACCTGCAGAAGGACTTAGACATCTTACAGAAGATGAGTAAAAATTATACATATCACAATTTTACTATCATACAGTGTAGATGTCTATGACATAAGTGCAAGGGATTTTTTTTAAATGATTTTTCCAACACTTGAAAAATACAAATATAAAGGTTCAAAGAGACTATTTCTACTCTCCATTTCTACTCTGCCCTAGAATTTTTTTCTGCCATTCTTTGCTGCTAATTGCAGGATCCAAACGAATTCTTAACAGCGAGTAATTTGAATCCAGGCTGGAGGCCTTGTGTGTATTTTTTTCCTGCCATTATTCTACTTAATATGTCAGAAGGTCTGATCGCAGAGAAACCTTTTCAAGTTCTATTGATGTGTCTTTCAATTGACGATGGTGACCTAGCAACCTGGCCAGCACTAATTGGAGTAGGCTGCCTGATGTCAGCATTACAGTTTTTGTGGGAACAAATGCAAAGCTCATGAAATAATTTTCAAAATGATAGGAACAATGATTCCATATTATTTATAGGCAAAACAACAAGACAATCTAGAGAATAAAACAGAAACTGTAGACATCTATTACATATAGTTTGTGGATAATGAATGCTATAGGTTCTATGCAAGCTTGAAATACAAGGAGCCTATTCTCATAAAAAGGTAAAAGATGTATGACAGAAACGGGCCATTGATTTTTCATTATCATAATTGCTTATTTTGTTTTGCAAATTGGAATATTCTATCAGAAGTGAATTAAGCATACTACAATGCTGAATTACTTCTTAGCAGGTGTTATTACACAATTAAATACATCTGAGCCATTTTGTTTTCATGTCTGCAATTATTTTATATAAAATCGCTGACTGAGACACTGAGTCGTTTGTCATAATTTGACAGGTTTCTTTTTTTTTCCTAAGCAAGAATAAGCAAGCATAAACCTCCCCACCCCCACAAACTCACTGAAGCAGGCCAGAGGCTCTACGTTCCCAAACGTAAGAGCCACTTCTGTTACCACCAATTGAGAAGGTCTGAAGATATTTATAGCTAAAAGATATTTGAATTCTGAGCTGCCTAAATCAGCCTAGGTCATACATGAACTATAAAACTGCTGTTAACAATCTGTTAATGTTGTTAATCATTTTTAATTGTTGTTGAAGTTGTTAAGGGTTTTTGTTTGTTTGTTTTTTGTTTTCTAAATACCAGAAGTGATTACTGTTAACTTCTCCCTCCACTGCAGTTTATTTTTCTTCAAGATCCTTTGATAATTGTAATTATACCACACCGCCACCTCGCCAACAGATTTTATGTGAGGCAGTTTTGTGCTAAACCATGCGCAATATATGGCACTGTTGTTCCGTTGTGTGTAAGGTCATTTTATCATGAGGTTATGAGAAGCCATAAGATGATGAGATTGTATGCCATGTAAAACAAACTTTTCTAATTCTAGTTATTTAAACCTAGTGGAAATGACCAGCAAATAATCATCCGCCAGCAGAATGAAAAATATTTGAAGAATGTCAGAGGACTCAGACAGTAATCTTCACTCTAATAGATTTCCATAAAAATAAGTAAATGGAGGCATGTCATTGGTGAGAACTATAGGACACACACACACACACACACACACACACACACACACACACACACACACACACACACACACACACACACACAATCACACTTGTCCAAAGCTCCAACTGTATAATTCTGCAATATTGTGAAGGCAGTTCAAACTCCTTTAGTCTGTACTCCTTCACATTTACAATATGAAAGAGAGAGAGAGAGAGAGAGAGAGAGAGAGAGAGAGAGAGAGAGAGAGAAGCATCCCTTATTACCAAACCATGTCACATTCTTCTCAGTGCTTGCCTGCACTGCACTGGCCAGCCTGTAATCCCCCCTCCAAGCTCCCCATGCATCTTATTCAGGCATCCCGTAAGTAGTTAAAGAAACTGTTTTCAGTTGCCACTAATAACTACTGACCTAGAGTGACACAAGCCCACAATGGCTTTGCAGGGCCTGAGTTGCCAAACCAAAGAAGCTGATTAGTACTTGAAGAGGTCTGCAGCAAGAATCAATGGCTGGTCTGTCCCTACCTGCTGGGTTTTGGCTAGCTATAATTATGGCTGTACACCATTACTTATGCCTCATTATGTTTAGCAAACATCCCTTAAGAGAAATTTGTTTACCTTTAAACAACCAATATAAAGTATATTAGGGACCATATTGGACCTACATGGAAGAGGCACAGTGAGTGAATAGCTTAGCGATCGTTTAGGAATATTTTGCGAAGTGCTACATTTTAGAAATTTGTTTTTTCAGCAGACTATTTGTTACTTCACTCGTGTTTGGTATTTTGGTCTATGCATGTAGGTTTGCACACATCATTTTTGAGCAGTGTCCTGTTTCTCTTCTTTTCTTTTTTCAGCTCATTTGCAACTGAACAACTTACAGTACATTAATGAACCAACAATGGAAATACAAGAATTTCACAATGCCACAATGTTTGTTTGAATGAAATAGGATAATGGGAGTATATATTATATTCCTGTGTACCAGATATTAATACAACATTGCTTTTTGAGAAAGATGAAGAATTCAGTTGCTTACCATAATAGTCCAAGAAACACACAGTCAGAAGCACAGACCTTTGGCTTTAGCTAATCATGTTGTTAATCAGTTTTCATTCAGCGAAACAACTGCATGAAAAATATTGTCATAATGAAAGATTATGGAGAAGATAGCAAAAAAAAAGTCAGATTTTCCCTGTTCATTATATCATGACAGGGAGCAAAATTGAAAATCAAATAGTGAGGAAATTTTTCACAGAACATAATAACTACGCAAACAAAATCAATTTAAATTGTTCCAGAGTGAAAACGTTTTAACAAATAAGGTTAATAACCAGTTAATGACCTTATTTTTCAGTTTTTGTGCGATTTCAAGAACCCATAGCCTAACTTTAATACAGTAATTTCCAAAAGTAGGCCTACATTTCTGACCAAAATTCATCAGTAACTGCACACCTGGTTTAAAAAATGCAGATAGCGGATGTAGCTGTGTTTTTAAAGATCGAGCGATAGCAGAAAAGTTGATGTAGAATATATATTTTTCCAATCATTCTGCAAACTACAAATCACACCGCAAAGTAGAAGGATGCTCTGAAACAAACAAACATGCAAAAAAAAAACCCCTCCAAGTTTCTGGTTACATGCAGCGTTTGGTTTTATTTATACCATAAGCTTCCCATTAAAGAGTGTTATTACCATTCCATTTCTTTCTAACTGGTTTTCAACTAAAGAGCAACATATTTTAAAAGCCATTTACCTTTGATATCTATGCACAGGCTTTGCATTCAATTTTAATAAAACAGCCAGGAACATTTGACAACCTTGAAATGTCCCAGATAACAATAGCATTCTCAAGAGACACAAGTGTCTAAGTTGTATTCACTCCCCAAAATTGAAATCGGCCTTGAATGGGCTGTATTGTAAAGTGCTCAAGTATTTCAGGTCTCTGCTATGCTTTCACAATGCTACATTTTCTAACTAGTCCACAGCTCTGTCCCAATCTCATGTTGCCAAGGCAATGGCCAGCTGCAAGGCTGGGTCTTGTTTGTTTATAGGAGCCAGGCTGGATGGTGGTTCAAATGGATCCAGCCAATAGCATGGATTGTTTGTGTGTGACCACTTCAGACATGTGAGAGAAATGAATGAAGTTGCATATGTTCAGGTTCTGCTTCATTATGTGAACC
Organism: Neoarius graeffei; assembly: GCF_027579695.1. Lineage (NCBI taxonomy): Eukaryota > Metazoa > Chordata > Actinopteri > Siluriformes > Ariidae > Neoarius > Neoarius graeffei. Next base: position 56,584,598 of record NC_083579.1, read on the forward strand.
CATTATATATCCACGCGTAGGTGCTTGCTGGGACACGCTCACAGATGCACACTTTCACAGTCACAAAACACACACATTATATACATACAGACAGACAGACACTATTAGGGTGCATCAGTTGCTCTCACTTTCATAAAATCTGATGCATTTTTGTTTGGGTGCTCCTTTTCACCAATAAAGACATCCTGTAAAATTTTTTGACCATATTCAAAAGTCTAATGGTGGCACCATGAGGTTAATTTTTTTTTGCCAAAAAACGCTTATTTTATGTTTTTGTGTAAGGTTTGAATCACAATGTTGGACTTCATTTATTGATTTCTTGTGACCCAGAGATCATGTTAAGAACATTTGCATTGAATAGGGGCTAGCATACGCATAGGCGGCAAGCTTAAAACCAGGGTTATAACATTGATAGATAATGCTAATGACACCCTAAAATAAACCTCCAAATATTTTTAGACATTCTAGACATACTGTCTACTACAGTATCTAAGATATTTGGTATACTCTATAAGGTGCCATAATGTTTCATGAAAAGTGATTGAAATTTTGTGATAAAAGTCATAAAATAGCAGCTTTTTCCATAACTTTGAGCTCCTGGTGCCACCATTAAACTTTTGAATTTTGTCAAAATATTTCACCCAGTGTGTTTTCTTACCAAAAGGAACATAAAAACAAAAATGCATCATGATCAGAGGAACTTTTCATTTTTAGGGGGCAACTGATGCACCCTAATATCTCATCTCATCTCATCTCATCTCATCTCATTATCTCTAGCCGCTTTATCCTTCTACAGGGTCGCAGGCAAGCTGGAGCCTATCCCAGCTGACTACGGGCGAGAGGCGGGGTACACCCTGGACAAGTCGCCAGGTCATCACAGGGCTGACACATAGACACAGACAACCATTCACACTCACATTCACACCTACGGTCAATTTAGAGTCACCAGTTAACCTAACCTGCATGTCTTTGGACTGTGGGGGAAACCGGAGCACCCGGAGGAAACCCACGCGGACACAGGGAGAACATGCAAACTCCGCACAGAAAGGCCCTCGCCGGCCATGGGGCTCGAACCCGGACCTTCTTGCTGTGAGGCGACAGCGCTAACCACTACACCACCGTGCCGCCGCACCCTAATATATATATATATATATATATATATATATATATATATATATATATATATATATATATATATATGTGTGTGTGTGTGTGTGTGTGTGTGTGTGTGCGCAATTACAAACATTTGCAGAAACAATGCTAAAAATGTCATGTCTATTGAAGCACCAATATTTATAACCTGATATACAAATACCAGTACAGAAATGTGAAACAACTGCATGAAAAATATTGTCATAATGAAAGATTATGGAGAGGATAGCAAAAAAAAAAAAAAAACATTTTTCCCTGCTCATTATATCAATTTGGTTCGTGAACATATTTATATTAGCTTCGGCATAACATTGTTAATATCACAGTAATGTCCTTACGTTTACCCAAGGGATCAGTCCACTAATATGTTTAATCAGCCTAATTAAGACTGAAAAATTAAGTGACAAACACTTGCTTCATTAAGCGCAGATGAACCTAAGCATTTCAGCACGTTTGTCATTGTGCTATCCCTGTACAAACTAGGCAGAGCAAACCGAATACACGTACTACACAAACCCAAAGAGCAGAGAAAGACCACCCACTTTCTTTCCAATTATCATCTTGTGGCAACCTGTCTCCTCTTAACCACTCATCAATAGACATGGTACTCCAAAGAAGGCATTACAATTAGATGCCTGTTGTTCATCTTAATAAATTTCTAGACTGTTGCTTAGAATCAATAGCCTGCGGTCCATGTTCCCCCCCGAAGACAAACAGGATTACACCCCAAATCCCACGTTCTTGCTCCTGCTACCCCTCCTGTGTTACCAGGGGGTCAGACACTCAGAGATAGTATGTGTGCAATAGACTTGAAGAGACAGTGCACTATTTGGTATATTCTGAGTTCACATCTATCTATCTATGTATTTGTCTATCTGTCTGTCAGTCCTTCTATCTGTCCATCTATCATGTACACAGTTGTAGGTGTCTGCCTTTTCATGTTTGCCTGAATTTCATGTCTGTGCACTTGGTCCTCCGTATCATTTTTCAGGCCTGTTCCCTGAAGTATTATACATAATCTGCTTAATATGATGCATGTACATCATGCAAATGTAACCAATTAGGCCAGGAAGGCGCATGGGACAAAGGTGTGTTACAGCCGGCTGGCCTCTTGGTCACAGCAGACGCTGGAGTGTTTGTTTGGCCTGATTTAAGCCGCTGGTCACAGAGGTTAGTTCTGGCAAGAGGGAGAAAGGACACATTCATCCTGCTCCACAAGGGGTCTCTGACAGAGAAAGTTAACTTACATTTACTTCCCTCTTCATGACATCCTTCCTGGAACCATTGGTAGAGTTAGATGAAAATGCAGGGAAACAGGGGCAAGATACATTGCAGCTAGTTCCTCATATTTCCCAAAAGTCCTCAGTCCAGCCACACTTCATGGTTAATTAGCATCCTTTAGGCAGCAACATAATCACAACAGCACATTAAAGCCGCCCTAATCAGCCAGTCCTAATCCTGGATCTGTGCTCTTGTTCACTCTCCCTTACTTTCACAAGACACACAGTCCCTAACAGTATTGATTAGACTCAATCAGCAGTAGGTGTTGGGTGCTCACTGATTGTAAATCCCTCATGAAAACTGAACATTTTACCTGATCAAATGGTGCTGAGAGTGTCATTATTGCTTACCATTCCAGTTCTTCTCACCTTTCATGATTCTACTTGAGAATTAGCGTAAAAAAATTATTTGAGGAAATCATGCTGCTTTGCAACACTGAATTTTAAGTGAATCACAGTTTTTTGGTAACAAACGTGGAACTATTTCGGGATTAGGGTCCACATGCTATTTGTTTTTCTTTCTTTTTAAAGCATTTTCATGGAACTTTGTGTATTAATTCTACTTCTATAAGAACCTTAATTTACAGAATTATGTGTATCTCAGGTACATTGAATGTACATCCTTAATTTACACAAAAGACTACAGTTGGCTGTGTTATGCAGTATATTAAATTACTAGTGTAAAAAATATGAACATTAATATTAATATTTTCTTTTTCTCATCACCACATGCAAAAAAAGGTCTTGCATCCTTCTTCTAGTCCTCTTCTTCTTCTTCTAATTTTTTTTTGCAGCTAATCGGAGCTGCAGAATACACATAAGGTAATTACTGTACTTTTCAAGACTGTAAGGCCGTAAATTAAAATCTCCAGCAACTTCTCAAGTGACAACTCATCTAATCACAAGGACAATCATGGAGAGACTATGCTGTTTACTGATTGCACTAATCAAAAATGGCTTCTTCAAACAGCTCTAATTGGTAAGTTTATCCACAGAATCACATGGCAGATATATGGAGAACACTGTCATGATTCGCTTACCCCAAAAATCCCATTTGCATTGAGTGCCACCAGAATGCTCTTGACTCCCACAAGTTATCAGCAAACCAGACAATTATTCATCAGGCACAAATTGCCACATCAAAGTCAAATCAGGGAATTATGGAGAGGAACACCCAATGTCGGCGCTGAGAGATGTAAGGTAGCCTTTGATTGACCGCATTGCCCTTCCAGAGCCATTGCCCACATTACCATATTTAATTCCCCACTGAGCCTGATCTGACCTCTGGAGAAGTGCTAAACTAAGATAATGGCCATTTAGGTAGATAAATGGAATTTGGCTTTTCCCTCTGGTCTCATGAAATCAAGACATAATGGCACATCAGGAGGTTTGGACAGCTCAACAAATTCATAACTCAAGAAAAGTGTGGTTTTGGGAGATATACCAGTATGACTTGAATTCAAGTGTGAAAATGTAGAGAGAAAATCAGTCAGAAACAGTAGTACATTACTTAATAGACACAAAGGCATGCTTTATTTTTATGTAGATACCATAGTATATAAGAAGTTATGTAGTGCAGAGGAATTTTACATTTTACAAGATGACAAAATGGGCGGCACGGTGGTGTAGTGGTTAGCGCTGTCGCCTCACAGCAAGAAGGTCCGGGTTCGAGCCCCGTGGCCGGCGAGGGCCTTTCTGTGTGGAGTTTGCATGTTCTCCCCGTGTCCGCGTGGGTTTCCTCCGGGTGCTCCGGTTTCCCCCACAGTCCAAAGACATGCAGGCTAGGTTAACTGGTGACTCTAAATTGACCGTAGGTGTGAATGTGAGTGTGAATGGTTGTCTGTGTCTATGTGTCAGCCCTGTGATGACCTGGCGACTTGTCCAGGGTGTACCCCGCCTTTCGCCCGTAGTCAGCTGGGATAGGCTCCAGCTTGCCTGCGACCCTGTAGAACAGGATAAAGCAGCTAGAGATAATGAGATGAGATGAAGATGACAAAATGTGATTTCTGGTTGCCCAGACCGCTACACTCCCAATAGTAAAAACATTGTGTTGATTATTCACAGATCAGGAATGTTCAAGATTGAATTCACATTGTGGCCTTTAGGGAACTTCAGATACCAGTGCAGAATGTCATTAATTCCACCCATCTCTTCCTCACATAGGTTCACATAGTTTCCTCCGTTAAGACATCTGAGGAAATCTGAGAGTCTCTGTTAAGACTGATTAAGTTCATTAAGGGGTTCAAGGAAAAGAGCACTTTGCTAAGTTTCGAACAAAGTATCAGGTCGCCGAGTTAAAATTAAAAAAAAAAAGAAGGCAAAATGAAAAAGAAAGAAGGTGTTCAGTTTTTACACCATGCAAACACACACACACAAAGTGTTGAAAGAGATTAATCCTATATTATGTAGAGATCTGTACAGCAGGTAGTCAGAGTAGCAACTAAATGAATGTGCCTTCCTTTGCTTCAACATCGCTTGATGGTCTTTTGAATCAGCTGAATAGCACACATTGCTGCACTTGTAAATGTGTCCTACATTAATAAAAGGTGGAGATGCTTGCATGAACAGACAGACACTCACACTTGAGGACCAAGCTATTCCCAATTTTTTTCTCACTGCCAAGTAAAATAAACCATACGAGTCTCTATTCAGCACCGGTCATAAAGGAAGCGCTTCAAAACACTGCACTCTACGACACCCAGCACAATATAAACATGCATTACAGATCAAAATGAGTGGCCTTGGAGCAGTTTTATGTAGATGGGGTGGCAGATGAATGAACGGAGCAATTTGTCTCAAATTAGAATGATTCTCTAATTCCGCTTTTCCCATGTAGTCATCCACAGCACTGACGGAACTTTCAAATCTTACATGCTGTTCATTTCAAACAATTGTATATTTAATTCAGCCAGTCAATCAATAAAATTTTGGGTTAGAGGGAGATAGATTTTTTTTTCATGGATCATAAGAATAAGGTCTATGATTTTATCTCAATGGAAACGTGGTTCTTTACCTGTTTGACCATTCTTAACAACACCCAATGCTAATAGTACATATATAATATCTGTACTCTCTTTGTTTTATGGTTGGTGTCTTTGATATTTTTGATTTGTCTATCAAATGCAACTAGATTTCTAAATCTCTACTATTACTGCATGTTCATGGCTGTATAACACTGTCTCACATGTAAACAAAAATAAATCATAGTCACATTGTGGCCTGGGCGGCACGGTGGTGTAGTGGTTAGCGCTGTCGCCTCACAGCAAGAAGGTCCTGGGTTCGAGCCCCGGGGCCGGCGAGGGCCTTTCTGTGTGGAGTTTGCATGTTCTCCCCGTGTCCGCGTGGGTTTCCTCCGGGTGCTCCGGTTTCCCCCACAGTCCAAAGACATGCAGGTTAGGTTAACAGGTGACTCTAAATTGACCGTATGTGTGAATGTGAGTGTGAATGGTTGTCTGTGTCTATGTGTCAGCCCTGTGATGACCTGGCGACTTGTCCAGGGTGTACCCCGCCTTTCGCCCGTGGTCAGCTGGGATAGGCTCCAGCTTGCCTGCGACCCTGTAGAAGGATAAAGCGGCTAGAGATAATGAGATGAGATGAGACATTGTGGCCTTTAGGGAACTTCGGATACCAGTGCAGAATGTCATTAATTCCACCCATCTCTTCCTCACATAGGTTCACATAGTTTCCTCCGTTAAGACATCTGAGGAAATCTGAGAGTCTCTGTTAAGACTGATTAAGTTCATTAAGGGGTTCAAGGAAAAGAGCACTTTGCTAAGTTTCGAACAAAGTATCAGGTCGCCGAGTTAAAATAAAAAAAAAAGAAGGCAAAATGAAAAAGAGAGAAGGTGTTCAGTTTTTACACCATGCAAACACACACAAAGTGTTGAAAGAGATTAATCCTATATTATGTAGAGATCTGTACAGCAGGTAGTCAGAGTAGCAACTAAATGAATGTGGTTTGGCCTTCCTTTGCTTCAACATCGCTTGATGGTCTTTTGAATCAGCTGAATAGCACATATTGCTGCACTTGTAAATGTGTCCTACATTAATAAAAGGTGGAGATGCTTGCATGAACAGACAGACACTCACACTTGAGGACCAAGCTATTCCCAATTTTTTTCTCACTGCCAAGTAAAATAAACCATACGAGTCTCTATTCAGCACCGGTCATAAAGGAAGCGCTTCAAAACACTGCACTCTACGACACCCAGCACAATATAAACATGCATTACAGATCAAAATGAGTGGCCTTGGAGCAGTTTTATGTAGATGGGGTGGCAGATGAATGAACGGAGCAATTTGTCTCAAATTAGAATGATTCTCTAATTCCGCTTTTCCCATCCACAGTACTGACGGAACTTTCAAATCTTACATGCTGTTCATTTCAAACAATTGTATATTTAATTCAGCCAGTCAATCAATAAAATTTTGGGTTAGAGGGAGATAGATTTTTTTTTTCATGGATCATAAGAATAAGGTCTATGATTTTATCTCAATGGAAACATGGTTCTTTACCTGTTTGACCATTCTTAACAACACCCAATGCTAATAGTACATATATAATATCTGTACTCTCTTTGTTTTATGGTTGGTGTCTTTGATATTTTTGATTTGTCTATCAAATGCAACTAGATTTCTAAATCTCCACTATTACTGCATGTTCATGGCTGTATAACACTGTTTCACATGTAAACAAAAATAAATCATAGTCTACATTAGCCAATTAAAGCAAATCCATAGTATTTTGAATGTCTCAGTGGTTTATGGAAGCTTGGGCTTGGATTGCCATTTGATTTTGAGAAATTACTGTGCCAATATTAAATGATTTTTTTTAAAACCAGGTAAACACTGGTCACAGTTCATTCCATGACGTTGAGCAGCGACACTAGCAGCAAGTCAGCTTAGATGTTAAAGTGCCAGCAGATGACTGACTGCGCACTAGGTGCACAGCTCATAAAGGTCACGGTTCACTCTGTGACAACACTGATCAACAAGCACCGCAATGACTTCTGGGAAATGTACCAGTCAAAAGTTTGGACACACCTACTCATTCATAGGGTTTTCTGCATTTTGATTATTTTCTACATTGTACAACAATATTGAAGATATAAAAAAATATGAAATAACAAATGGAACATATATGGAATTACGCGGTAAACAAAAACGTGTTAAAGAAACCCAAAATGTTTCATATTTTAGATTCTTCAGAGTAGCCAGCGTTTATCTTGATGGCACTTTGCACACTATTGGCATTATCTTAACCAGCTTCATGAGTTTGTCACCTGGAATGTTTTTCAATTGCCTCATCAAAAGTTTATTAGTGCAATTTCTTGCCTCCTTAATGTGTTTGAGATCAAACAGTAAGTAATAAATAATAAAAATACAATAAATAGCCCTATTCCACAACTTTAGTGATCCATATTATATCAAGAACCACCCAACTAAGTAAAGAGAAACGACAGCCATCATTACTTTAAGAAATGAAGTGTCTTTTAATGAACAAAAATAATGAAAAACCACTGAATTAGAAGGTGTGTCCAGACTTTTGTCTGGTACTGTAGATCATTGATATTTCTTGATGTATCAGGTTTTGTTAATTGTGTATACATATAATTTTATACCTTTTTGCTTTACGTAATGTTGTTCGAGGGCATCTAACTAGCCAGGCATCATGATAATCACAGCTACTGTAAGCTATACACATGGGTGATGGAGGTTTTGCTGTTGTTCTTTAAGAGCTACTCTCCTATCCCACCTCTTGTGTTGCATTATAAAGCAATGTAGTCATTGACCCTGCTCCCTGTTGACTTAGAGACTTTGTTCATCAAAAGGGGAAAACTCACTCATAAAGGTGTGTGAAGAGCATGTGACCACTCCACAGCCTGCCATGCTGTTTTGCTGTATTGTGCTTTCAAAAAGGGGAACAAGTGCTCTCAAGTTTCATAGCAGTCTGAATGTATGGTATATAAACTGTTTGGATAATTAGTGTTTTGTCAACTTCTCATACTCCACATAAGATAGAAAAGCCATCAATTTCCTCCAGAAGGAGTCTTATTGCCTCTCTTAAGGGAATGATATATGGATGTCCTACTGAGGACAAGGAGAACAGTGTAGTATTATGTACAAGGATATAAAAAAAATACTGATAATCAAATTGTCTGGTTTTTTTTTTTTTCATCAGAATCTGATACCAGTTACTACCAGCCTCTTTCTAAAGAGCTACTTATCACATATACAGATTAGTTTCTCCTCCTGGATACTTCAGTTGACACAGTGGTGCTTAATTAGGGCTAGGAACGAAGCCTTCATGTAGCTCTTTATTTAAGAGCAGGATTGCAAAGAAATTACGTAAACAAATTATTATATCTTTACAAGTGATCACACCAAATTTTTGAATTTTATAAGATGTTGGGAATTGAAAAGCCATAAAACTTACTCATTAATATAAAAGTCCTGTATGTAAAATTTTATTTATAGCTTGCAGGCTTGCTTGAACCATGGTACTGGAATTTCTAAATGTAATAAACCTCAGTCAAGCCTTGCCTATCATAGAGGAGCTCCTTGCGTGCATGGAGCCCCATACTTGTAGAAATGCACTGACCTGATTTTTGGTGGCTTTGACTGTATGACATCTTTAAATACGTATGTATGAATGATGAACGATATACCACCACTGGGAACCCGACTGTAAGTGCAAGGCTATCTCATAAACACTTGACCACTGGACAACAAAATTTGTATCTTTATTTACATAAAATGGAGGGGTTTTATCCATTGGTTATTTTTAATTTACTTTTAAAAATAATGTGAGATTATTTACTAAGACATTTTACGAAAAATATTCATGACAGTTTCATATGAAACTAATAAAAACAGTTTTATTAGTTCACTAGCTTGTTGGACAGTTGACAGTTTCTGTCATGTAAGGGTGGTAGATGGATGTAAGTGCAGGAGGAGTTTTATTGAAAGCAACCTAACAAACATCTAAAACGTAGACAAAGGCAGAGTCGAAAAACAGGCAATGGGCCAGTGAGGCACAGACAGGATATCAGAGGGAATACAATACTTAAAGTCCAAAACCACAAACAGGGTCAAAAACAGAAAAGTGATACAAAATACAAGGCTTTCGCAAAGTCTGTGTGTTACTGAGAGTCCTTAAATGTATATGCTGTGATTGCACTCTAATCAGGAACAGGTGCACGCACTTTGCAATCTGCGGCTGCGCGCTCCGAGCTCCAACATGTGAAAGATGTAACCAGACAACTGTTGACATATCAAGTTTGATATTTGGTCGTAACTATATAGTAAAGATATAAAGAGAAAGTGCTGGTTTACTGCTGAACACCAGGCACCAAGTAGAGTCACACCATAATAAATGCCACGGTGTTGTTTCTGGCGCATGGCATGCGGTGTCAAAGAAAGGAATAAACATGTATTCATAACTGTGATGCGTATCTCATTATTAGTATCACTGTCACAAGACAATGCAGCAATTTATTAACATGAAATACACTACACTACACAACTCAATGGTTCATATGCTATAATATCCTGATTCTATTCAGGTTGATTTTGTGCCCTTGTAAATATTTTGCTTGTAAATTCATCAGGAGCTCCACTTTTAGGCAGTGCCTAAATATCTATCTTAAGAAAGCTGCCATGCTTCCTCTGAGACATGTGAAGCCAGCCAATCACACCTTTTCGAAGTGCTGCTCATACTATGTCACGGGGAGGTGTAACATATTTTCCCTCATCCGCATGCATATGCACGAGCCCCCAGACACCCATGATTGGCTCGTGTCTCTGTCACTGACAGGGGAAGAGTATGCCATTATTCCCACTCAGAGAACATGGCCAGTTTTCTCTCTTGGACTCCTGGGTATGGATAACTGTGGCATCAATTCAAACTCATAAAGTCCAGATGATAGGGCAAATGCTTTTCTGCTGCATGTAGAATTCTTTAGTGAAGTCAGTGTTGTAAACGTAGTTTGTTACTTTTTGCTCCTGCAGGATTTGAATTTGCTGACATTTTTTTTGTAAATGGCTTTTCTTTCATGTCACATATTGCTGCTATGTGCATGCCAGTCCATTTGGTGACTCTATACAGAAAGATTAATCTGACTTGGTCAACTGATAAAAAAAATAATGGATATCAGTCACCAAAATCAACTGACCACATAATCTGTCCTAGGTGCAATGACATGAAGCAAAATCTGATGTTTTACTCACAGAATAAGACATAGTTAATTTCAGGCTAGAAAGGAACCAAAGCCTTGCGAATGTACAGTACCAGTCAAAAGTTTTGATATACCTTCTAATTCAATGTTTTTTCTTTATTTCAATTAATTAAAAGACACTTCATGTCTTAAGGTAATGATGGAAGTTGTTTCTTTTTTACTTAGTTGAGCGGTTCTTGACATAATATGGATTATTACAGTTGTGGAATAGGGCTATTTACTGTATTTTTAGTATTTACTGTTTACTCTTTGATCTCAAACTCATTAAGAAGGCAAGAAATTGCACTAATTAACTTTTGACGAGACACACCTATTAATTGAAAAGCATTCCAGGTGACTACCTCATGAAGCTGGTTAAGATAATGCCAATAGTGTGCAAAGCATCATCAAGCTAAACGGTGGCTATTGGGAAGAATCTAAAATGTGAAAGATATTTTGTTCTTTTTAACACTTTTTTTTGTTTACCAGATAATTCCATATATTATTTTATCATTTTGATGTCTTCAGTATTGTTCTACAATGTAGAAAACTGTCAAAATACACAAAAACCTCTGAATGAGTAGGGGTGTCTAAACTTTTGACTGCTACTGTAAACTGGACGTGTAATGATCTGTGAAATAAGTACTGTCAGTTAGTGATGGTTAAGATTTTGAAAATACAATGCAAAATTATTCTTGCAAAATTACTATCATGTTTTAAAAAAAATTCCAGGTCCAATGGAGGAAATGGTGAACAATCTTCTATTTATTAGTAATAAAGCATAAAATGTTATTTATTTCAAAACGTTTACAGTGATTGGAAGTGTGTGAGTTTGACTCCCAGTACTGGCAAGGTGTCATTGCTGGGCCCTTGACTCTCCTGTGCTCAGCTCAATTGCAAGTCAGTTTGGATAAAGATGCCAAATTAATAAATGTAAATGGATAAATGAATAAATGTACATTTACTCATGATTTGATTTTGTACAGATTCTGGTTTAACAATGAATCTTATTGTAAAGTGTGACCAAATTCCCGTGACTGATTCTATACTTTGTATCAACAATAAAACATGACTTGGGATTTTAAAGTTCAGTAATTAAGCATAGCCTTTTTAAGTCAACTGAGTAAATTGTTGCAGTTGCCAAAATGTCATCTGCTGCTTTAAATATCAGTACGGCTTTATTTATATCCTAGTGTTGATCTGAGTTGGACTGTCTTCCCTTGCCTCATCAGTACCTAAACAGGGCTGCTGTTGGGGAGCAGGTGTCTAAGGCTCAGCATTAGCATTTCCCATTCATGCTAATGGCTGAACCCTGTTCCCCCCATGAGGAGCTCTGTGCCTGCTCTCCTCTTCAGAGCACAGTGCATGCTAATAAGAACACACTCTACAATTCCCACACTGTGTGTCTTGACTAATCTTGTTTTATCACCTTTGTTAACATCTCCATGAACAACAGATTTAATCCAGGCAGAGATTACCGTAATGTGACTTCTGCTGGCCCAGATGGAGCCTGCAGCCAACAGTCTATAAACATTTGTATTCCCGGAGGCAAGACAGACAAAGTGGGATGAAGTGAAATGTTATGGAGGTAACAGCAGGTTATGAACTGGGTTTGAATATGCGAACATGTAGATTAGGGAAACAGACACAGGGGGTAAAAGGAGATAGGCACATATAGGAAATGGGAGGAAAGAGGAGATAGACACACACAGGCATTGAAGAGTAGACAAAAACAGATTGGGCTTGTCTTCTGGGTGAAAAGCATGACCACTCCTGATCATTTTAATGCTGTTTAAGCAGTGAGTCAGTGGATCTGTGGCAGCCAGAGAGAAACAAGACAGATGATTTTGCCTCTATCCGCAGGATGAGATGATGAATAATTCTGTCCATCCCTTGAGATTGCCTTCAATCATAGAGCATAAGGTGCCAGTGCTGTGGCCCTGTGTGCACCGAGTAGCGAATTAGTTTCTGACAGACTGCCGAACAGGCTCGAATAAGGCACTGCACTGGCTTAATTATTTGATGGCAAGTCAAAACTCATGATCTGGAGCTGGGCTTCTTGACAGGACAGCACCTAGGGTCAAATGAAAAACAATGCTCGTAGAAGAGAATTTGAGAAGACACTGTAACTTGTTTAGGTCAGCCTGCAGTCTTCAAGCAGTTGTATTAAGAAGAAGTAGTTGTTTATTCATCACACGTACACTTGTGAAATTCCTCTCTGCATTTAACCTGTGTGAAGCAGTGAACACACATACATACATGCGTGAGCAATAAGCACACACATACACCCAGAGCAGTGGGCAGTCATGCTACAGCGCCCTAATTAAGTTCTAATATATAATCATGAAACTTGTTAAAACCACACGTATATACCAAAATTATACCACAGTAAAGGATTAGTTACAGCTGAAGCTATAATTCAAAATGGCCCAGAGAACTACAGCAGTTGGGTATTTTGGCCATTTTCAGATTTTCTCTGTCTGCATTGTATACTTTGTATAATAAGTAGAAGTCCATGGGCACAACTCGGCAGTTTTTTCTAGTAAACAAGCAAAGTGAGCACCTAAGGTATGTGAACAATGTAGGTTCACATACAACCTATTAATATAATCACATTAATATAATAAGGTATGAAATTTAAAAGCTACATATTTCAAACAGATAGAATTGCAGGCACATATAAATGGAGAGTGTGCAGTAGTATACATTAAATCACAGCATATATGCTCTTGTTGCATAAAGATGAAGTGAAACTCATCATAAACAGCAAATGCTATAGTATAGTACACTCAGCTGTCAGTTTGTAAACAAAAGTTTTTGGTACACCACGGCATTTCTCATGTGCAACGTTATATTACAACCCCGATTCCAAAAAAGTTGGGACAAAGTACAAATTGTAAATAAAAACTGAATGCAATGATGTGGAAGTTTCAAAATTCCATAGTTTATTCAGAATAGAACATAGATGACATATCAAATGTTTAAACTGAGAAAATGTATCATTTAAAGAGAAAAATTAGGTGATTTTAAATTTCATGACAACACCACATCTCAAAAAAGTTGGGACAAGGCCATGTTTACCACTGTGAGACATCCCCTTTTCTCTTTACAACAGTCTGTAAACGTCTGGGGACTGAGGAGACAAGTTGCTCAAGTTTAGGGATAGGAATGTTAACCCATTCTTGTCTAATGTAGGATTCTAGTTGCTCAACTGTCTTAGGTCTTTTTTGTCGTATCTTCCGTTTTATGATGCGCCAAATGTTTTCTATGGGTGAAAGATCTGGACTGCAGGCTGGCCAGTTCAGTACCCGGACCCTTCTTCTACGCAGCCATGATGCTGTAATTGATGCAGTATGTGGTTTGGCATTGTCATGTTGGAAAATGCAAGGTCTTCCCTGAAAGAGATGTCATCTGGATGGAAGCATATGTTGCTCTAGAACCTGGATATACCTTTCAGCATTGATGGTGTCTTTCCAGATGTGTAAGCTGCCCATGCCCATGCACACTAATGCAACTCCATACCATCAGAGATGCAGGCTTCTGAACTGAGCGCTGATAACAACTTGGGTCGTCCTTCTCCTCTTTAGTCTGAATGACACGGCGTCCCTGATTTCCATAAAGAACTTCAAATTTTGATTCGTCTGACCACAGAACAGTTTTCCACTTTGCCACAGTCCATTTTAAATGAGCCTTGGCCCAGAGAAGACGTCTGCGCTTCTGGATCATGTTTAGATGCGGCTTCTTCTTTGAACTATAGAGTTTTAGCTGGCAACGGCGGATGGCACGGTGAATTGTGTTCACAGATAATGTTCTCTGGAAATATTCCTGAGCCCATTTTGTGATTTCCAATACAAAAGCATGCCTGTATGTGATGCAGTGCCGTCTAAGGGCCCGAAGATCACAGGCACCCAGTATGGTTTTCCGGCCTTGACCCTTACGCACAGAGATTCTTCCAGATTCTCTGAATCTTTTGATGATATTATGCACTGTAGATGATATGTTCAAACTCTTTGCAATTTTACACTGTCTAAACTCCTTTCTGATACTGCTCCATTATTTGTCGGCGCAGAATTAGGGGGATTGGTGATCCTCTTCCCATCTTTACTTCTGAGAGCCGCTGCCACTCCAAGATGCTCTTTTTATACCCAGTCATGTTAATGACCTATTGCCAATTGAGCTAATGAGTTGCAATTTGGTCCTCCAGCTGTTCCTTTTTTGTACCTTTAACTTTTCCAGCCTCTTATTGCCCCTGTCCAAACTTTTTTGAGATGTGTTGCTGTCATGAAATTTCAAATGAGCCAATATTTGGCATGAAATTTCAAAATGTCTCACTTTCGACATTTGATATGTTATGTTCTATTGTGAATACAATATCAGTTTTTGAGATTTGTAAATTATTGCATTCCATTTTTATTTACAATTTGTACTTTGTCCCAACTTTTTTGGAATCGGGGTTGTACATGGTTTCAAATAATTTCCAGAATAAATATACATTAAAGCTATCAATTATTACCTGAAAAGCATAACACACGCACACACACATATACATACATATATTATCTGTAATCACTGATCCTGTGCAAGGTTGTGGGCAAGCTGGAGCCTATCCCAGCTGACTATGGGCGAGAGGCGGGGTACACCCTGGACAAGTCGCCAAATCATTGCAGGGCTGACACATAGAGACAAACATACATTCACACCTACATATATAGGTGTGAATGTATGTCCCTTAGATGATGAGATGAGACGATATACACACACACACCCGGGCCAAAAAAAAGTCATACATGCACTAATATTTTGTTGGACCACCTTTAGCTTTGTTTATGGCATTCATTCACTGTTCAATTCAGCAAGTCTAAAGTCTTCTCCAGCACATCCCAAAGACTTTCACTGAGATTAAGGTCATGACTATGTGGTGGCCAATTCATGTGTGAAAATGATTCCTCTTGCTTCCTGAATCACTCTTTCACAATCTGAGCCCTAATTTTATGCTTGTACCATCAAGGGGGAAAAAAAAAGAAAAAGAGTATTGAAGGAATACCTGGTCATTCAGTACATTCAGGTTGCCAGCTGACTTCATTTTATTGCCCCCTCATGTTGCTGAGCCTCGAGCTGACCAACTGAAGCAGCCACTGATCATAACGCTGCCTCCAGAGGCGCGTACAGTGGCCACTATGCATGATGGGTGCATCACATGATGTGCTTCCCTTCTTACCCTGACATATCCATCACTCTGGAATAGGGTAAATCTAGACTCATAAGACCACATGACCTTTTTCTATTCCTCTCGTGTCCAATCTTTATGCTCCCTAACAAATTGAAGCCTTTTCATCCAATTAGCCTCACTAGCAATGGTTTTCCTATGGACACACAGCTGTTTATTCCCAATCCTGCGAGTTCTTGTTGCATTGTGTGCGTGGAAATGCGCCTACTTTCACTATTAAATGTAGCCATGATTTCTACTGTCAATTTTTTTTTTTTTTTTTACAGTTCGACTTCAAGTGTTTAAGTGGTCTCGGATCATGGTCAGTCAAGATTTTTTTCTGACCACATTTCTTACTCAATGTTGACAGTTCACCACTAGCCTTCCAGGTTTTGCATAATGCATTGGAAATTTCTTAACCCAATAGGTCCTATTCAGTCATGTGACTTTTGCTTGCGAGTTTACTTCCAATGAATGACATGGTGGTCAGGCAAACCAATTTGCCTGCCGTTACGCAAAGAACTAGTGAAACCATCCCCGATTATTTATGCAGTTTAGAGGCCAATGCATGGTCAAGATACCTTCAGAAAGTTGATCTTTGCAATGGGATAGATCCTTACACATTATCAAAAAAGGATTTTTACTATGAGTTGGCAAATTATCCATCCATTGAGTTCCGTGATATCTCAAACTACCTGGTGCTGCAGACATCGTTCTACACGGACAAACGGATGAAAACCTGGAAGAGCATGGAAGCGTAAATTTTTTTTTAAAAATACATGGCTGGGTTAAAGACCTGGGGATCAAGACACTACAAGATAAATCCCGTATCGTTTATGCCCGGGTCAGGAGGCATTTTTGGGCTTTTTGTACACGTCTTTGTGATGGTTGCTAGGACACAAGTTTTAGTATCGGGTGCAAACGAACCACAGCCACTCGATTCTTGTTCCTCCCTGCTCTTCTCTTCCAGGTAAATAATTCACAAAGAAACCCCTTTAAAGACCTGGGTATTGGTGAAAAAGGACAGAGAAGTTATCACAGTTCACTGTAACTGCATGGCCGAGTAAGCAGTTTCGTGCTGTTACCTTGTGAGCTCTGATTTTGTGCTAACATGGATCATGTCAATTATCTTATATATCTAGTTCAGTGTATGAGCCCAATCTACATCATTGCCCTTGAAAAGATTTCTAAGACATCCTGATAAAGTGAAAACATATATGTTAGTTTACAATATGGCGAATACAATCAAACAAACAGCAAACAAACAAAAAAAAAACATCCAAGGACTTAAGCATCTTCCGAACTTCAAAACATCATGAAATAACAGAAAAAGGCGAGAAAAGTGATTTGTGAATCCATAGGAAATAAATCAGAGGAATTTACAAACCTTTCACAAAGTGATCACTGCAAACTTGAATGTTCTTCAACTTGGCTCCCTTTGATAGCAGTGAAAGGTTCAAGAGCCACCTTTCTTGTCATCTTTCAGTAAAAATTATTTGCTCTTTCACCCTTTTTCTCTTCACATGGAACCCAGAATAAAACTTATCAGTTTCACAGTTTGTTCAATTCGAGCAGCCCAAAACAACGCAAACATAGGGCATTTTAACGACTAGCAAGGCACCCCAGCGATAGTAACGCTTTATGAACAGTGAGCTTAGCTGACCACCACTTCATGTCTTGCATATCTAATAAGGCAGATGTGATGTCGAATGCAACCCACCAATTCTAGTAATTTCAGCAATCTCCTTTGTTGTTTTCTTTGCTTGATGCAGGCCAATAATTTGGCCCTTCTGAAACACAGCAGCATTTTTTCTACAACCATGGGATACATCTTCCAACATGGTTGTTAAAGAAACGAGAAGCTACTCACTGCATCAGTTAGAATTAAAAGAATTGTTGACAGCTGAAACATATTAAGGCTCTTAAGTATTTGCTTACATAAATCCAAATGGCTACTTTTTTTTTGGGGGGGGGGGGGGGGGGGTAGGCAGGGTGTGGGTATATATATACACACATACACAGGATATTATATATACACACACACACACACAAACTTTACTGAAGGCAAATAGCCACACTGTCTCTCATCTTTCCCCGATGTCTGTGGGTTTAAAAACAAAATTACACTACTGTTCCATTTAGCATATCACAGAAATTGATTTGCTGCCCAAGAAATGTTTTCCCCCTCCATGTTCATGCTGCTCAGTGGCATTCTGCTCACATAATCAAGGATGAACACTGTCTGTCTACCCAATCTAGCCCACAGTCCCAGTGGGAGAGGAGACTTGTAGCAGGAAACCTGCATGAATACTAATTCAGCCTCTTGGCCTTAACAGCTTTCGCAAGCCCATCTCATAGGAATTTGCTGAGCATGATGCCTCCCCATATTAATTACTCCATGGGCATGAGAGGGAAAAACATGGAGAGATCACAGGAAAACCTATAAGGAGGGACTTGCTGCTCCAACTTAAATGTGGTTAATTATAATTTGATTTTGTGCATTAAACACAGGGGCCCAGAGGTGTAGAGTGGAGCTACCTTACATGATCTATGCAATGTGAGTAATCACAAACCATTTGCTTGGACTCACAGTTTATCTTTGCAACTTGCTGAAAATTAGAGCTTGGTCCATAGTGAAATCTCTTATTCAGACCATAGAGATTTTTTTCAGGTGGATTTGGTCAACCTGTGCCCATTGTAGCCTCAGATTCCTATTCTTGGCCAATAGAAACTGAACCAAATGCGATTTGCTTCGAAGTTTGGTGTACTGGGCATTCTGAGGTGCTTTAATGTTCACCTCCATCAAGGTTACAATGAGTGAGTGGTCATTGTACACGTCCTGTTGGCTCGAACCAGTAAGGCCATTCTGTACTCAATTCTCCCATTAACAAGGATTTTGTGCCAGCAGAACTGCCTCTCACTATACGTTGTTTTGTTTGTATGTTTTTTACACTATTATGTAAATTCTAGAGACTTTGCATTGCACCATTGTGTGTAAAACTCCCAGGAGATCAGGAGTTTCTGAAATACTCAGATCCGTCCATCTGGCACCAACAACCATGCCATCGTAAAAATAACTGAGATCACATTTTTCTACTATTCTGTTTGATGTGTACATTAATTGATGCTCTTGACCTGTATTTGCATGATTATATGCATTAAACTACAGCCACATTATTGGCAGATTGGATAACTGCATAAATGAGCAGGTGTTCCTAATAAAGTGGAAAGTGAATGTACTTGAATGAATGAATGAAATAATTAATGTAGCTGTACACTAAACATGATTATGTTAGAATATGGGGCATCAGGTGGTTTGTGTGCCTTCTCTGGGTAAGAAAGTCTCAACCATGTCCATAATCAGCATGTGTACTGAATCGCGGCTCACAGCGTGTCCTTGGAGTCTCACCTAGACATAGAATAGAGCAGACACAGAGACCATGCAGGCCTTCCTCCACCCTCACTCTGCTTTCACATGAAACATTCATGTGCAAATGTACCCATTGTCCTCTGGCTTGTTCAGATTCTTCCCGAATCAAGTAATATTTTACTGGCTGGATCTGCGATTGGACATAGTGTCTTAATTATGGTGCATAGACTACACTTAGACAGCGTACACACGCTAGAATATTACACAGCTTACACAACTTACGAAGGCTAGAATATTCTCCAAAATATTCTCTCATCTTTTTGGTTCATCTTTTTAGTCTTCTATCCTTATGCACCAGTCTCACCCCAGGTCTGAATGCTACTTCTTTAAAACCAGATCTCATTGTCTTTATAGAATATCATAGAATATATAAGTAATGAGTAAAATGAGCATATGCATTCTTGTAAACGTGATTAAAAATAAGCAGCAAATGAGGAAATACCTCTGAGCAACCAAAACCATTCATTAAGTCATTACATCAAATCATCCGACTTAGCAAAATTTTCAGAGTATGACTTACGTTTGTGAAGGGAACCGTTTTCCTGTCTACGTGTCTGAGTCGACCAAAACCTCATAAGGACTTGAATAACAAAAAGCTATGCTTTTATGTCTTCACTACACTCCATCAGAAACACTGTCAGAGAAACCATAGCTGCATGAATGAATACTTAATTAAGGCCCATTGAAACAGAAGATCAAATGACCTTGTTTTAAATCATTATTCCTTGGTAAAAAAAAAAATAATAAAAGTAGAGAGGGGAAGAATGGAAGGTACACACTTCAAACTTCAACTTGCCCAACAAGCGAGAATAAATTACATAAACATGCAATATGCAAAAGCACAATGCTGGCATATTATTGTTAATGAGCGTGTTTAACTTCTCTACTTGCTTTCATCTGGGTCTTCCTTTCTTTATTGGATGACTTGCTGCTGCTAAAGACCAGAATGCTTGGGTTTCATTGGAAAGGGACACAAAGGAGTGCATGCAGCAGAGATGCTATCAAATTTGAATTAAAATTTGTCGTTATCATATGAGCCCCAGCGTATATCTGTCATCCTTTCTTCCCACCAGTCAAGCCCTCGACATACGTCAAGGCTGGATTAATGTTTGGTAATTTTGCATATGTGGAGCACACATTTACACAAGCATATAAGCCAAAAAAAATCATTAAAAAAATAAACATCTTATATAAGCCAACACGATCTATTTGGCTATTTATATACAAATACACTCTTAGAAATACCAATTTGTACTTTTTCCACGTTGCTGGGGTTGTACCATCTTTTCTAACTGGAGTATCTATCTTTCACCTGAAAACACAAAAATTGTATACCATTAGGGCGGCATGGTGGTGTAGTGGTTAGCGCTGTCGCCTCACAGCAAGAAGGTCCGGGTTCGAGCCCCGTGGCCGGCGAGGGCCTTTCTGTGCGGAGTTTGCATGTTCTCCCCATGTCCGCGTGGGTTTCCTCCGGGTGCTCCGGTTTCCCCCACAGTCCAAAGACATGCAGGTTAGGTTAACTGGTGACTCTAAATTGACCGTAGGTGTGAATGTGAATGGTTGTCTGTGTCTATGCGTCAGCCCTGTGATGACCTGGCGACTTGTCCAGGGTGTACCCCGCCTTTCGCCCGTAGTCAGCTGGGATAGGCTCCAGCTTGCCTGCGACCCTGTAGAACAGGATAAAGCAGCTAGAGATAATGAGATGATGAGATGTATACCATTAAAAGCAATTTAAAGTTGGATTTTAAGGACCAACAATATACCTTTAAGGCTTTATTCTACACCAATCAACTATAACATTAAAACCACCTGCCTAATATCGAGTAGTGTGCCCCTTGTGTCGACAAAACAGCTCTGACCCATTGAAGCATGGACTCCACAAGACCTCTGAAGGTGTACTGTGGTATCTGGCGCCAAGACGTTAGTAGCGGATCCTTTAAGTCCTATAAATTGTGAGGTGGGCCTCCATGAATCGGATTTGCTTGTCCAGCACATCCCACAGATGCTTGATCAGATTGAGATCTGGGGAATTTGGAGGCCAAGTCAACAGCTTGAACTCTTTTTCATGTTCCTCAAACCATTTCTGAACAATTTTTGCAGTGTGGCATTATCCTGCTGAAAGAGGCCACTGCCATTAGGGAATGCTGTTGCCATGGAAGGGTATACCTGGTCTGCAACAATGTTCAGGTAGGTGGTACATGTCAAAGTAACAGCCACATGAAAGCAAGGACCCAAGGTTTCCCAGCAGAACATACATAATAATAATAATAATAATAATAATAATAATAATAATTTCCCAGCTGTATAATAAGAGGGCTCGGGTACAGGAATTTGCAAGGGGAGATAAAGTGCTCATTTTACTATCTACATTGAGGTCCAAATTACTTGCAAAGTGGCAAGGACCCTTTGAGGTCACATGGCAAGTCAGAGACACTGACTATGAAGTCAGTTGAACAGAAAGAAGCGATGCACTTCAAATTTACCACCTCAATCTCCTAAAACCATGGAAACTTGAGGAGATGCCTGTGGCTCTGGCAACAGTGATTCCCGAGAGGGAAGAGCTGGGACTGCAGGCAAGTCCAAAAAGTGTGGCCCAATTTACCCTGGTCCCCTGTGGAGACTACCTCTCACCATCCCAGAAAGCACAGGTTGCAGGAGAAATTTTCTGATATGTTCTTACTTTTTGCTCTTTGCACACAGCCGCCCATACTCCCTGAACACACACACACAAACAAAAAAAAATGTAGTTTGAGATGAACTTAAAACTATGCTCAACATGGGGGTAAATCAAGGAGTCACACTACGATTGGAGCAGCCCAGTGGTTTTAGTCCTCAAAACAGACAAGTTGGTCCGGTTCTGTGTGGACTTTAGAAAAAATTTCAATGTGGTGTCTAAATTTGACATGTATCTGATGCCTCACATTGATGAACTGCTCAATTTGTTAGGTGTGGCACACTTTTGACACTGGATGTCACTAAGGGATATTGGCAGATTCCCTTGACTCCACTGTCCTGGGGGGGGGGAACAGCTTTTTCCACTCTCTTTGGGTTACACCAGTTTGTCACCCTTCTGTTTGGAGCTCCAGAGACATTTCAACAACTCATGGATAGAATCCAGCGCCGACATAGTGCATATGCTGCTGCCTATTTAGATGACATCATTTACAGTAATGATTGGCAGCAGCATTTACAGCATCTGAGGGCTGTCCTGAGACAGCTAGAGTTCTCACCTATACCAAGTGCTCTGCTTCCTTCACTCCCATCCTCTCTCAATTACTCTGGCTACCAGTTTAGTCCCATATTAAGTTCAAAATCTTGCTTCTCACCTTCAAAGCCCTGTATAAGCTTGCTCCTCTCTACCTGAGTGAGCTCCTGACCCCTCACTGTGCCCATTGCTTTCTCAGATCTTCTACCAGTAATCTCTTTGCTGTCCCACACACCAGACTTTCCAAACTGGGAGGCAGGGGAGTCCTTCAGTGCTATTGAGGCAGCACGGTGGTGTCATGGTTAGCACTGTCGCCTCACAGCAAGAAGGTTCAAGCCCAGCAGCCGATGGGGGCCTTTCCATGTGGAGTTTGCATGTTCTCCCTGTGTCTATGTGGGTTTCCTCCAGTTTCCCCCCACAGTTCAAAGACATGTGGTTAGGTTAACATGAGGCAGCCTTGGGCTGAGGTGCCCTTGAGTGACTGCTTCCCCAGCACTGTAGCATAGCTGCCCACTGCTCTGGGTATGTGTGTGCACACGCGTGCATGTGTGTGTTCACTACTTCAGATGGGTTAAATGCAGAGAGGAATTTCACAAGTGTATGTGTGATGAATAAAGTTGTTGTTCTTCTTCTATGGCTCCAAACTCTGGAATTCTCTTCTTCAAACTCTCGGTGGCTGCTCTTCTTTCTCTACATTCAAGTCTGAATAAAAGACTTTTTTCTTCCATGAACACTACTCTTCCTCTTTTATTGATTAATCTGCTTCCCCCACCTTTCCCTATGTAAATACATTATTATTATTATTATTATTATTATTATTGAGATGAGTAGGACTCACAGCAAACCCAAGCAAGTGTGCAACTGGGTGGGTGTAAATATGTTATCTGGGTTTCCACTTGGCTCACAGGCAGGTGCGTCCCCAAATTGATAAGACTGTAGTGATTGCAACCTGTCTGAGACCAAAGATCAGAAAGGGGCTGAGGCAGTTCTTGGGGCTGGCTGGCTATTAGAGGAGGTTTGTTCCTAATTTTTTTGGATATCATTAGCACACTGATTGACCTAACTACAACCCCAATTCCAAAAAAGTTGGGACACTGTGTAAACTGTAAATAAAAACAGAGTACGATAATTTGCAAATCAAGGAAACACTATATTTCATTGAAAATAGTACAAAGACAACATATCAAATGTTGAAACTGAGAAATTTTGTTTTTTGAAAAATATATGCTCGTTTTGAATTTGATGTCAGCAACACGTTTCAAAAAAGTTGCGACAGGGGTACGTTTACCACTGTGTTGCATCACCTCTACTTTTATCAACACTAAACATTTGGGAACTGAGGAGACCAGTTTCTGTAGTTTTGAAAGTGAAATGTTGTCCCATTCTTGCCTGATATACAATTTCATTTGCTCAACAGTGTGGGGTCTCCTTTGTCGTATTTTGCACTTCATAATGCACCAAATGTTTTAAATGGAAGACAGGTCTGGACTGCAGGCAGGCCAGTTTAACATCCGGACTCTTACTGCAGAGCCATGCAGTTTTAATATGTGCAGAAAGCGGTTTGGCATTGTCTTGCTGAAAGAAGGAAGGCCTTCTCTGAAAACGATTTTGCTTGGATGGCAGCATATTACTCTGAAATGTATATCGATCATTCAGCATTAATGATACCTTCCCAGGTGTACAAGCTACCCATGTCATGTGCACTAATGCACCTTCATACCATCACAGATGCTGGCTTTTGAACTGTGCACTGATAACAAGCTGGATGGTCCCTCTCCTCTTTAGCCTGGAGGACGTGATGTCCATGATTTCTAAAAAGAATTTCTACTTTTGATTCGTCAGACCTCAGGACAATTTTCCACTTCGCCTCAGTCCATCATAAAAGAGCTCGGGCCCAGAGAGGTTGGCGGTGTTTCTGGATATTGTTTATATCTGGTTTTAACTTGCATTTGTGGACTCAGTAATGAACTGTTTTCACAGATGATGGTTTTCTGAAGTGTTCCTGAGCCCATATGGTGATTTCCACTACAGACATATCTGCTTTTAATGCAGTATTGCCTGAGGGCCTGAAGATCACAGGTATCCAGTGTCAGGTTTCAGCCTTGTCTCTTGCACACAGAGATTTTTCCAGATTCTCTGAATCTTTTAATGATATACCATAGATCATATGAGCCCCACATTCTTTACAATATTACATTGAGGAACTTATTCTTAAATTGTTGAACTGTTTGCCCAAGCAGTCTTTCACAGAGTGGTGAACCGCTCCCCATCTTTACTTCTGAGAGACTCCGTTTCTCTGGGATGCTCTTTTTATACCCAATCATGTTACTGACCTGTTGCCAATTAACCAAGTAAAATTTCTCAGTTTCAACATTTATGTTGTCTTTGTACTATTTTCAGTGAAATATAGGGTTTCCATGATTTGCAAATCTTCACATTCTGTTTTTATTTATATGTTTTACACAGTGTCCCAACTTTTTTGGAATCAGGGTGTGGCAGCGGGGGCGTGGTCAAGCGCCGCTCTGTGACGGGGGGCGGAGTCGGGGAAGGTAAGTGGCAGAATCGCGACACCTGAGGGTAATTAACCTGTGTTTTGTGTGTGTTTTCCCCAGTAAACCGCGCCCTACTTAAGGAGGGAAAGGGAGGGCGGAAGGGAGCTTCTTCCCGAGCAGAGACGATGGTGTGTGTGCGTGCGTGTGTGTCTCTGACTGGCGGTTGATATTGTTAGACTGAAAAGTTCGGCAATAAAGCCTTCTGTAAACCTTGATCTCTGTCCTGCCGTCCTCTGTGCTCCACCCACACGCTATTCTCGCTACAGTGGTGCTGAAACCCGGGAAGGTGGAGCATCAGTCCTGCAGCCCCATGGAATCCTCCCCGTTCGCGGACTTGGTCCACGCCCTCGCCACGGCTTAGCAGAGCCAGCACCAGGCACTCGTCACGCTCCGGAAAGAGCAGGAGCGCCGCTTCGAAGCCCTGGTGCGGGCTCAGCAGGAAGATCGAGAGGCGTTCCGGCATCTCCTCGCGTCGGCGGGGTCCACCAGCGCCCCGGCCGCGGGCCCGTCTCCCCTCACCTTAACTAAGATGGGCCCGCAGGACGACCCCGAGGCTTTCATCACGTTGTTCGAGCAGGTCGCCGAAGCCTCGGGGTGGCCGATGGAGCAGCGCGCGGTGCGCCTCCTCCCCCTCCTGACGGGAGAGGCGCAGCTGGCCGCACTACAGCTCCCCGCCGATCCCCGCCTACGCCGACCTTCGCCGGGCTGTCCTCCAGCGCGTGGGGCGCACGCCGGAGCAGCAGCGCCAGCGCTTCTGCACGCTGCAGATGGAGGAAGTCGGCAGCCCGTTCGCGTTCGGCCAGCAGCTCCGGGACGCCTGCTGGCGGTGGCTGAGGGCTGAAGATCGCGACGCCGAGGGAATCATCGACCAGGTGGCGCTGGAACAGTTCATCACCCGCTTACCAGTCGGAACCGCGGAGTGGGTCCAGTGCCACCGCCCGGCGTCGCTGGATCAGGCCGTAGGACTGGCGGAGGATCATCTGGCGGCTGTTCCGGCGGCAGGACAACCAACGACATCGTCTTCTCTCTCCTCTCTCTCTTTCTCCCCCCCCTCCTCCCGTCCTCGCCCCATTCCCCCACCACGGAGGCGGGGGCCGGCTCCACCCCAGCCGGCCCGCTGCACCCGTGGTGCCCTCCCGTTTCATCCTTCTGTGTCTGTCTCTCCCCCCCCTCAGGTGAGTGAGCCTCAGAACACAGCTGCAGACGGAAGGCCCGGGCCGGTTTGCTGGCGCGGCGGGGAACCGGGCTACCTGCAGCAACAGTGTGCAGCGATGGAGGTGGGGGTGGGGGTGCGGATCCCCGACGCGCCAGAGGCTACCCTCAATCGGGCCGGAGCGTATCGCATACCGGTAAGTGTACAAGGGGCTACATATCAGGCGTTGGTGGATTCAGGCTGCAATCAGACCTCGATCCGCCAAAGCCTGGTGCAAGACGAGGCATTGGGGGGAGCACAAGGGGTGAAGGTGTTGTGTGTGCACGGGGATCTTCACAGCTACCCGTTGGTGTCGGTCCACATACATTTCAGAGGGGAAAAATCAATAGTGAAGGCGGCGGTTAATCCTCGCCTTACCCACTCTTTGATCTTGGGGACTGATTGGCCGGGATTTCGGGGTTTGATGGCACGTCTAGTAAAGAGTGGGTCCTGCCGGTTGATAGGGGAGGGTCCCGGTGTTGCTTTGGCTGGAGCTGCGGTCGCAGAGCCGTCTACGTCATCTCCGCGACAGAGTGAGGAGCCCCCGGCCCCTCCTCTTTCTATTGGGGAATCCCTCGCAGATTTCCCACTGGAACAATCGTGAGACGAGACTCTGCGACACGCGTTTGACCAAGTGAGAGTAATCGATGGTCAAACGCTCCAGCCGAACGCCACCCCATCCTTCCCCTATTTTTCTATTTTGAAGGATAGGTTATACCGAGTGACGCAGGACACTCAGACGAAAGAGCGGGTCACCCAGTTGTTAATTCCAAAGAGCCGCCGGGAATTGGTATTCCAGGCGGCTCACTTTAATCCCATGGCTGGACACCTCGGGCAGGATAAGACACTCGCCCGGATAATGGCCCGATTCTATTGGCCGGGGATTCGCAGCGACATCCGTAAGTGGTGTACGGCGTGCCGCGAATGCCAGTTAGTAAATCCAGCGGCCATTCCAAAAGCGCCCTTGCGCCCCCTACCATTAATCGAGACCCCGTTCGAAAGAATTGGGATGGATCTCGTCGGGCCATTAGACCGGTCAACACGAGGGTACCGCTTTATATTGGTTCTGGTGGACTATGCAACGCGATACCTGGAAGCGGTGCCTCTTCGCAATATCTCAGCACGCAGTATTGCAGAGGCCCTCTTCCACGTCATCTCCTGGATTGGAATCCCGAAAGAGATTCTGACTGACCAGGGCACCTCGTTTATGTCACGAACACTGAGCGAACTGTATGGGCTACTGGGTATTAAGCCGATCCGCACCAGCGTTTATCACCCACAGACGGACGGTTTAATTGAACAGTTCAATCGCACCCTCAAGAATATTATCAAAAAATTCGTAAGTGAGGACGCACGTAACTGGGATAAGTAGCTCGAACCCTTGCTGTTTGCAGTGCGAGAGGTCCCCCAAGCCTCCACGGGGTTCTCCCCGTTTGAATTATTATATGGGCGTAAGCCGCGTGGCATCTTAGATGTACTGCGGGAAAATTGGGAGGAGGGACCTTCACAGAGCAAAAACGAGATTCAGTACGTTATGGATCTGCGCGCAAAACTCCACACGCTCACCCACCTAACTCAGGAGAATTTGCGGCAGGCCCAGGAATGGCAAACCCGCCTGTACAACAAGGGCACGCGCCTTAGAGAGTTCACTCCGGGAGATAAGGTACTCGTCCTGTTGCCCACGTCAAGCTCCAAATTAATCGCCAAGTGGCAAGGACCCTTTGAGGTCACACGGCGAGTGGGGGACGTCGACTATGAGGTTAGGCAAACGGACAGGGAGGGGGCACTACAGATCTACCACCTCAATCTGCTAAAACTCTGGAACGAGGAGGTCCCCGTGGCATTGGTGTCGGTAGTTCCGGAGAAGGCGGAGCTGGGGCCGGAGGTCCAAAAAGGGACATTGGCATCTCGTACCTCTCCGGTCCCCTGTGGAGACCACCTCTCCCCGACCCAACTCACGAAGGTCGCCCAGTTGCAGGCCGAGTTTTCAGATGTGTTCTCGCCCCTGCCCGGTCGCACTAACCTCATAGAACACCACATAGAGACGCCCCCGGGGGTGGTAGTGCGCAGCCGTCCTTATAGATTACCCAAACACAAAAAAAGGTGGTTCGGGAAGAACTTCAGGCCATGCTCGAAATGGGCATCGTCGAGGAGTCCCACAGTGACTGGAGCAGCCCGGTGGTCTTGGTTCCTAAGGCCGACGGCTCTGTCCGGTTCTGTGTGGACTATAGAAAAGTCAACGCGGTGTCTAAATTCGACGCGTACCCAATGCCTCGTATTGATGAACTGCTCGATCGACTAGGCACGGCTCGCTTTTACTCGACATTGGATTTGACGAAGGGATATTGGCAGATCCCCTTAACTCCATTATCCCGGGAAAAAACGGCCTTTTCCACACCGTTCGGCTTACACCAGTTCGTCACACTTCCGTTTGGGCTGTTTGGGGCGCCCGCTACGTTTCAGCGGCTGATGGACCGGGTCCTCCGGCCCCACGCCACCTACGCGGCCGCTTACCTAGACGACATCATTATTTATAGTAATGACTGGCAGCGGCACCTGCAACACCTGAGGGCCATCCTTAGGTCGCTGAGGCGGGCGGGGCTCACTGCCAACCCGAAGAAGTGTGCGATTGGACGGGTGGAAGTACGGTATCTGGGCTTCCACTTGGGTAACGGGCAGGTGCGTCCCCAAATTAATAAGACAGCAGCGATTGCGGCCTGCCCGAGGCCCAAGACCAAAAAGGGGGTGAGACAGTTCCTGGGGCTGGCTGGCTATTATCGTAGGTTTATACCTAATTATTCGGACGTCACCAGCCCGCTGACTGACCTCACTAAAAAGGGGGCGCCAGATCCGGTCCAGTGGACGGAGCAGTGCCAGCGGGCTTTCTCTGAGGTAAAGGCTGCACTGTGTGGGGGGCCACTTTTGCACTCCCCTGACTTCTCTCTCCCTTTTTTGTTGCAGACGGATGCGTCGGACAGAGGGCTGGGAGCCGTTTTGTCCCAGCAGGTGGAGGGAGAGGATCGCCCCGTCTTATACATCAGCCGAAAGCTGTCAGTGTGTGAGGGGCGCTACAGCACCATTGAGAAAGAGTGCCTGGCGATCAAGTGGGCGGTCCTCGCCCTCCGTTACTACCTGCTGGGGCGCTCTTTCACCCTCTGTTCGGACCACGCACCCCTCCAGTGGCTCCACCGCATGAAGGATGCCAACGCGCGGATCACCCGTTGGTATCTGGCACTCCAACCCTTCAACTTCAAGGTGGTCCACAGGCCGGGGGCGCAGATGGTCGTGGCGGACTTCCTCTCCCGTCAAGGGGGGGGGGGGGGGAGTCGGCTGCAGGCCGGACAGGCGCCCGGCCTGAGTCGGGCGGTGGGGGTATGTGGCAGCGGGGGCGTGGTCAAGCGCCGCTCTGTGACAGGGGGGCCGAGTCGGGGAAGGTAAGTGGCAGAATCGCGACACCTGAGGGTAATTAACCTGTGTTTTGTGTGTGTTTTCCCCAGTAAACCGCGCCCTACTTAAGGAGGGAAAGGGAGAGCGGAAGGGAGCTTCTTCCCGAGCAGAGACGATAGTGTGTGTGTGTGCGTGTCTCTGACTGTCAGTTGATATTGTTAGACTGAAAAGTTCGGCAATAAAGCCTTCTGTAAACCTTGATCTCTGTCCTGCCGTCCTCTGTGCTCCACCCACACGCTATTCTCGCTACACAGGGTTATAAAAAAAGGGGGGAACCAGATCTATTATACACTTTGCTCTTGGAATGATCTTTGTTGGTCGACCACTCCTCAGGAGGATAACAATGGTCTTGAATTTCATCCATTTGTACACAATCTGTCTGACTACGGATTGGTGGAATCCATACTCTTTAGAAATGGTTTTGTAAACTTTCCAGCCTTTTTCTGAGGTCCTCAGAAATCTCCTTTGTTTGTGCCATGATACATTTCCACAAACATGTGGAAATTATAGTTCCCTGTTCTTTAAATAAAACAGGGCGTCCACTTGCACCCGATAGTGATCCCATCAATTGAAAACATCAGGTTCTAATTTTACCTTCAAAATAACTCCTAATCCTAGAGGTTCACAAACCTTTTCCACCCATAAATATGTAATATTGGATCATTTTCCTCAATAAATAAATGACCAAGGATACAATTTTCCCATTTGTTTAACTGGGTTCTCTTTATTTACTTTTAGAAATTGTGCGAAAATCTAATGTTTTAGGTTATATTTATGCAGAAATATAGAAAAATCTAAAAGGCTTACACATTTCAAGCACCACTACAGAACGCTTGAGAAAGGGTTCAGAGTAGAATCCTTTTTGGAAGGCCTTAATGATCCAGTGAACCTTGAAAGAATCTTTGAAGATGTTTTTACAAATATAACATCAAACACACCACATATCAAATACATGAGGTCCTGAGAAATGCGTAAACAGGTTTTAATTGAGAATTAAATAAATGAACAGTGAAACAGCAAGTAACAAATTATTAAATTACCCAGACTTCAAACCAGCGACGTTGTGTAAATATATAGTGACCACACACATAGTGATCCACATAGCACGCGTTCCATCTATACCACTGTTTAATTTATATTAACAGACAACCTAAGGTCCAAATGTACAACAGTGTCAGTAAAACATTATGGATGGAGACAGATGACACTGGGTCAGCTGTATTTATAAAATAGTTTAGCAATATCACATAAGCAAGAGTACAGTTATACTGAATATCGACATGGCTATGATTTGGCAATAGGAATAAGCCTGCAGGCTGAGTGAAGTAGGCATACCATGCCTGATATTCAGTCTAATAGCACAATTGCATGTGAAATATTGCTTTCATACAACAGTTCTATAAACAAGAAGGAAGGTAGTAGTGTGGCGCTGTGTGAGACGGCTGCCTCTCCAGTAGCTCTGTAGTTTTTAGCTCTTTAAACCTCTTTTTTCCACCTTTTTACTTTTCTGCTCTTCTTACGAAGACATTTTAATTTTTAATTTCCCTGAGGGAACCCGCCCAAAGGGATCAATAAAGTTCTATCTAATCTAATCTAATCTAATCTAATAAATTAATATTTTGTGACATTTCAGGCAAAGTGACACAATATGGCCAAATGTTCTGTTTATTTTTGCTCTGCTAGTAGAAATAGATCCTGAAGACTCCACACTCACTTTATAGCATGTAGGCTAGCTCACTAGCTATCGGACATTGATTTGTACATTCTTGGCAACTGTGCTTCTGGTAAAATTAGCATCCCTGATTCCTTTTCATCTTCAGTTCCCATAAGCAGTAAAAAGGTATAGTAGGAATGAATAATTTGTCATTATGAAACAAAAATAAATGTAGTCAACGGATTCACAAACAAATACATTAGAGAATAGATCCATACTAGCCCTGGGTTTTGGGCTCTACAAGGGCTCACAAAAATGCTGATGTATATCGATGATACTAAAAACAACTTAATTTGATCAGCACAATCATAAATTTATCCTTGTGTCTGTTGCAACTGTTCAGTGGAGGAAGGTTATAGCAAATGAAGACTAAACTGCTTGGAGGGAAAGGTCCATTAAAAAGAGCTGATTGTGTTTTTAGAGATCAGCACAATGTTACTCTCACCCAGTGCTATCTTTCAGCACATAAGTATCTGTTGACATGATCCTTAACTCAGATATTATGTGAGGGGAGCTTTTTGGCAAACTCCAAATGATGCATGCAGGTTTTGGTATGTGCAGTACTCAAGGGTCAAGGCTACCTACAGCCATTACTGCTAATGAGTGTGGAGTCCTACTTTAGCAGGTTCAGCATCATAAGGTCATCTAAAACCTGACTAATGGAATCCTACTGATGGACTGAATGCCAGTGCTTTTATATTATTATAGGATTCTAAGCCTTTGCGTATGCTAATTATATTAACACAAGACCAAATTAACTTGGAGACAGAGACATATTGCGAAGCAGGCAACAATCCTACTCATGCAGATGCAAGTCACAGGTGATGAATATTGATGGTAGTGGAAACTGTTCCGGATATCAATATGTGGTGATTAGTGTGTACTGTTATTTCAGGTCCATTAAAACGGCTGCAGTTATTATCACTGATTAGCAGGCTCAGGAGGGGAAAGGGAAAAAAAAAACTAGTATACAAATATAACACACTGTTGGATTAGCTGTTAATATTTCTCTTGTATTATAAATGTACATTTCTGAATCTGAAAATTACTGGTACATTGAGCTTATCACTCACAGCATAGGCATTTATGTTACTATTTAATAGCCTACATAAATAATCTATAATAAATGATGAAATATACAACCTCTCGATTAGACTACTTTTCATCATCAACTCTTCAAGGCTGGTTTTCAATCCTGGAGAGAGGACCATGAACAGATTTGGGTGACATGGTGGTATACTGGTAAGCACTGTCGTCTCACAGGTTCTGGGTTTGAACCCCACGGCCAACAGGGGCCTTTCTGTGTGGAGTTTGCATGTTCTCACCGTGTCTGTGTGGGTTTCCTCCGGGTGCTCCGGTTTCCCCTACAGTCCAAGACATGCAGATTAGGTAAAAATACCCAGCCACCGGGGTTGCACAAGCCAGTGCATACTTAGTGCTGGTCCCAAGCCCAGAAAGGCTGGGGAGGGTTGCGTCAGGAAGGGCTGCGTCAGGAAGGGCATCGGGTGTAAAAATCTATGCCAAAGGGGTTGAAAATCAATTAGGGCTTTACCCTGTATTCTTCCCCGGTCACTACATGACAATTAAATTAGACTGAATCCCTAAAACATGCAAAACGTCATTTGTACACTGTGGCAGCGGGGGCATGGTCAAGCGGCGGTCTGTGAATGGAGGGCGGAGTCAGGGAAGGTAAGTGGCAGAATCACTGCACCTGATGGGAATTAACCTGTGTTTGTGTGTCTTCCCCAGTGACTGCACCCTATAAGAGGAGAGGGAGAGCAGAGGAAGGGAGCTCTCTCCCCAACCAGAATGCTTGTGTGCGCGCGCGCGTGTGTGACTGGGAGAGTGTAAAGTAAAAGCTGAAAAGCTAAGAGTTTGTGAGAACTCAGTTCTGGTCCGCCGTGCTTCTGTGCTCCACCCACCTTAAACCATGTCTACAGTGGTGCTGAAACCCGGGACCGGAGTACAGAAGAGAACAGCCTCATGGAGTCCTCCCCTTTCAAGGACCTGGTCCATGCCCTCACCACAGCCCAACAGAGCCAGCACCAGGCACTGGTCGCCCTCCAGAAGGAGCAGGAACAACGGTTCGAAGCCCTGGTGCTGGTGCAGCAAGAAGATCGCCAGGCGTTCTGGCACCTGCCCACGTCAGCGGGGTCCACCATCACCACCGCTGCGGACCCTCCCCACCTCACCCTAACGAAGATGGGCCCGCATGACAACCCAGAGGTCTTCCTCGCTCTTTTTGAGCAGGCAGCAGAGGCATGGGGTTGGCCGGTGGAACAGCGCGCGGCATGCCTCCTCCCCCTGCTAATAGGCGAGGCACAGCTGGCCGCGCTACAGCTCCCCGCCGACAGCCGGCTGGTCTATGCCGACCTCCGCAGAGCCGTCCTCCAACGTGTGGGGCGCACCCCGGAGCAGCAACGGCAGCGCTTCCGCACGCTGCGCCTGGAGGAGGTCGGCCGGCCGTTCGCGTTTAGCCAGCAACTCCGGGACGCCTGCCGGCAGTGGCTGAGGGGCAACAACCACAACGCCAAGGGAATCATTGACCTGGTGGCGCTGGAACAATTCATCGCCCGACTTCCGGAAGGAACAGCAGAGTGGGTCCAGTGCCATCGCCCGGCGTCGCTGGATCAGGCCATTGAGCTGGCGGAGGACCATATGGCGGCTGTTCTGACGGCAGGACAGCATGTCTCCTCTTCTCCCCTCTCCTCTCTCTCCCTCCCCTTCTGTTCCCCATCCTCGCCCCATTCCCCCACCACGGAGGCGGGGGATCTCGTCAAGCCATTAGATCGGTCAACACGAGGATATCGCTTTATTTTAGTCCTGGTGGACTATGCAACGCGATATCCGGAAGCAGTGCCTCTTCGCAATACCTCAGCAAGTAGTATTGCAGAAGCACTCTTCCGCGTCATCTCCCAAGTCGGAATCCCCAAAGAGATTCTGACTGATCAAGGCACTACGTTTATGTCACGCACACTGCGCAAACTGTATGGGTTACTGGGAATTAAGCCTATCCACACCAGCGTTTATCACCCACAAACGGATGACTTAGTCAAACGGTTCAATCGCACCCTCAAGAACATAATTTGGAAATTTGTAAGAGAGGATGCACGCAACTGGGATAAATGGCTCGAGCCCCTGTTATTTGCAGTGCGAGAGGTCCCACAAGCCTCCACGGGGTTCTCCCCGTTCGAATTATCATACAGGTGTAAGCCGTGTGGCATTCTAAATGTGCTGCGTGAAAACTGGGAGAAGGGACCTTCAACAAGCAAAAATTAAATTCAATACGTTATTGACCTGCGCGTCAAACGCCACACACTCACGCACCTAACCCAGGAGAATTTGCGGCAGGCCCAAGAACATCAAGTCCGTCTGTACGACAGGGGCACGTGCCTTAGGGAATTCAAACCAGGAGATAAAGT
Organism: Neoarius graeffei; assembly: GCF_027579695.1. Lineage (NCBI taxonomy): Eukaryota > Metazoa > Chordata > Actinopteri > Siluriformes > Ariidae > Neoarius > Neoarius graeffei. Next base: position 56,619,414 of record NC_083579.1, read on the forward strand.
ACTCGTGTTGTTGCCTACGTCAAGCTCCAAATTGATTGCCAGATGGCAAGGACCCTTTGAGGTTACACGGCGAGTCGGGGATGTCGACTATGAGGTGAGGTGAGGCGAACGGACAGGGGTGCGGCGTTACAGATTTACCACCTCAATCTGTTAAAACTTTGGAATGAGGAGGTCCCCGTGGCATTGGTGTTGGTGGTTCCAGAGAAGGTGGAGCTGGGGCTGGAGGTTCAAAGGGAAAATTGACATCGCCCACTGCTCCGGTCCCCTGTGGAGACCACCTCTCCCCAACCCAACTCACGGAGGTCGCCCAGTTGCAGACAGAATTTTCTGAAGCGTTCTCGCCCCTGCCCGGCCGCACCCACCTCATAGAACACCACGTTGAGACGCCCCAGGGGGTAGTAGTGCACAGCCGCCCTTACAGACTGCCCGAACACAAGAAAAAGGTGGTTCAGGAAGAACTCAAGGCCATGCTCAAAATGGGCATTGTCGAGGAGTCCCATAGTGACTGGAGCAGCCCGGTGGTCTTGGTTCCCAAGGCCGACAGGTCAGTCCAGTTTTGTGTGGACTATAGAAAAGTCAACACGGTGTCTAAATTTGATGCGTACCCAATGCCTCGTATTGACGAGTTGCTCGATCGGCTAGGCATGGCTCATTTTTATTCGACACTGGATTTGACAAGGGGATACTGGCAGATCCCCTTGACTCCGCTATCCCGAGAGAAAACGGCCTTTTCCACACCATTTGGCTTACACCAGTTCGTCACACTTCCTTGTGGGCTGTTTGGGGCGCCTGCTACGTTCCAGCAGCTTATGGACAGGGTCCTCCGCCCCCACACGGCCGCATACTTGGACGACATCATTTATAGTAATGACTGTCCGCGGCACCTAGAACACCTAAGGGCCGTCCTTAGGTCGCTGAGGCGAGCGGGTCTCACAGCCAACCAGAAGAAGTGTGCGATTGGGCGGGTGGAAGTACGGTATCTGGGGTTCCACTTGGGCAATGGGCAGGTGCGTCCCCAAATCAATAAGACAGCAGCGATTGCGACCTGCCCGAGGCCCAAGACCAAAAAGGGGGGGGAGACAGTTCCTGGGGCTGGCTATCGTAGATTTATACCTAATTATTCCGACGTCACCAGCCCGCTGACTGATCTCACTAAAAAGGGGGGCACCAGATCCGGTCCAATGGACAGAGCAATGCCAGCGGGCTTTCTCTGAGGTAAAGGCTGCACTGTGTGGGGGGCCCACTGTTACACTCCCCTGACTTTTCTCTCCCCAAGCGTTCTCAAGTCAAGCGGCAGTCTGTGAATGGAGGGTGGAGTCAGGGAAGGTAAGTGGCAGAATCACTGCACCTGATGGGAATTAACCTGTGTTTGTGTGTCTTCCCCAGTGACCATGCCCTATAAGAGGAGAGGGAGAGCAGAGGAAGGGAGCTCTCTCCCCAACCAGAATGCTTGTGTGTGTGCACGTGTGTGCGCGCGTGACTGGGAGAGTGTAAAGTAAAAGCTGAAAAGCTAAAATAAAAGAGTTTGTGAGAACTCCGTTCTGGCCTGCTGTGCTTCTGTGCTCCACCCACCTTAAACCATTTCTACATACACCTTTCACAACGTACGCACATTCATATTTACTTCAAGGTAAATTAGGCAATGCAGACAGGTATATCATATTAAGCCATCTGATTTTGTTCTTGTGGCAGTGAAAATATAGAGAGCATTTGTTTCTATATTCAGATGAGTACAGCACATTTTGTCCTTCTAAATGGGCCATAGGTACTTGAGTGTGAGTTCAAAGGTATTTCAGCAGCATCCAAGAGGCCATTGTGTACCAGCTTTTCACAGGAGTTGACTCACAACATTCCACTCCAGCTCTGATGCTAAAATGTGTTGAGATGCTTGCAATGTGTTGAGATCAGAAATGCATAATATTCACCACAGAGCAAGGAATCACTTTAAAAACCAAGTTTAATCTATTTTAACTAGGCCCAAGTGTTGTTCAGTTCAAGAGACTCAAGCAGGGTTAACACCAGTCTGTTTGGAACACACTCCACATTCTTTGCCCACTGTAAAGAGGGTCTCCCTTTCCTTCTTTTCATGAACTGTTCAAGTTCCTCAGTAAAAGACTTGTTTTGATTGAGCAAAAAGTGCAGTTACAGCATAGTGTCATGTGAATAACAAATGATAGTATGGTCTCTTGGTACAAATTAAACCTAATCATAAAAGTCATCAAAGTCACTGTTATTCGTGTCACGGGAGCGAGGACGCAAGGCCATTTCAATGTCAGAGTTGGTGTCATCTGAATCGCCCCAAAAAGCTGAGAACAAAAAAATATATTCACAAAATTAATATAATTATTTCAGTATTTTGCAATCTAAAAATATTCAAAACATGCACATGCAGGAGTAATATTAAACTGCTGTTTATCAGCATTTAGTTTCTTAGTACGAGTTAGTATGTATGAAGGAAGTAGAACGTATGAAATAATTATCTTATCTTGTACCACAATCACTTGTACATAGGTAGAATCTGGTTCAGCCAAATAACTAATAATATGTTTCGATAAAAATAAAATTTGGAGTGTAAATTTCTATCATATATACTCATATATACTTATTGACTTCTG